>NC_140003.1:30695248-30712748 GCF_964263955.1 Coregonus lavaretus
ACATACATTCCCTCCTCAGAGTCACTGTACTTCAATGAAGATAGTTTTTCCATTCTAGAGGGGGAGATTAGTCACTTTCAGGCCCAAGGCAACGTACTGTTCTGTGGAGACCTGAATGCTAGAACAGCAGAAGAACTAGACACTATTAACAGTCATGGGGATAAACACCTACCGGGAAGCAACAACCTTTCCCTCCCCACATACCCCCCCAGAAACAACTATGACAAAGTGAAAAACAAAAATGGAGCACAGCTCCTGCAGCTCTGTCGAACAATGGGTCTGTACATAGTCAATGGTAGGCTTAGAGGGGACTCTTGTGGTAGGTACACCTACATCTCATCCCTTGGCAGCAGTACTGTAGACTACTTTATCACCAACCTCCACCCAGTCTCTCAGAGCCTTCACAATCAGCCCACTAACACCTCTCTCAGACCAGAGTTCAATCTGAGAAGCGCGGAACCCAACAGTGAAGCATCACGGCCCAATAAATTACATGCCAAATTAGCCTCCTTGACTAATCTAAAGAAACATAAGAGCAAACCAAAAATAATAGATCATGAAAAATGGTTTGATAATGATTGCAAAAATCTAAGGAAGTCATTGAGAAATATATCTAATCAAAAACACAGAGAACCAGACAACAAAAATATACGCCTTTAATATGGGGAAACACTGAAGCAATACAAACACACCCTAAGAACAAAAAACGAACAGCACATTAGAAATTGAGGAATCCATAGAATCAAACCACTTCTGGGAGAATTTGAATAAATTGAACAAACCACATCATGAGGAATTGGCTATACAAAATGGTGATATGTGGAGAAATCACTTTGCAAACCTCTACAGCAATATAACAAAGAGCCCAAAACAAAAAGATAAACAAGAAAAATTACAAATCCTTGACTCAGCAGTCAAAGACTATCAGAATCCTGTGGATACCCCAATTACAGAACAATAATTATTGGAAAAACTATACACTCTACAACCCAAAAAGGGCTGTGGTGCTGATGGTATTTTAAATGAAATGATCAAATATACAGACCACAAATTCAAATTGGCTATACTAAAACTCTTCAACATTATCCTCACTGCAGGTATTTTCCCCGACATTTGGACCCAAGGATCGATCACACCAATCTATAAAAATGGAGCCAAATTTGACTTAAATAATTACAGAGGAATGGCTGTGAACGAGCTGAGAGACAAAGCAAGAAGAGCATTCTATGCCATTAAAAGGAACATTAAAATCAAAATTCCAATTAGAATCTGACTCAAAATGTTCCAATCAGTTATAGAACCAATTGGTTTATATGGCAGCGAAGTATGGGGTCCATTCTCTAATAATGAATTTACCAAATGGGACAAACATCCAATCGAAATACTGTATGCAGAGTTTTGCAAGACTGTATTGCAAGTGAAAAGAAAATAATGCATGTAGAGCAGAATTTTTTTTATTTTTTTTTATTTAACCTTTATTTAACCAGGTAAACCAGTTGAGAACAAGTTCTCATTTACAACTGCGACCTGGCCAAGATAAAGCAAAGCAGTGCGATAAAAACAACAACACAGAGTTACATATGGGGTAAAACAAAACAAAGTCAAAAATACAACAGAAATACATATATATACAGTGTGTGCAAATGTAGCAAGTTATGGAGGTAATAAATAGGCTATAGTGCAAAATAATTACAATTAGTATTAACACTGGAATGATAGATGTGCAAGAGATGATGTGCAAATAGAGATAATTGGGCCAATACCCCCTCCTTATTCAAATAGAAAAAAGAGTCATCAAATTTTACAACCATCTAAAAACAAACGACCATGAAACATTCCATAACACAGCCCTACAATGTCAAGAGATGAAACAAGACAAGAGTCCCCTCAGTCAGCTGGTTCTGAGGCTCAGTTCACTAACCCAAACCAACCTCATAGAGCCTCAGGACAGCATTCAGAAAGTCTGGCCCAACCAAATCATCACAAAGCAAAAATAATAATAAAATACCTATTGGAAAGACACCACAAAAAATAAAAGTAACCTTCAATGCTATTTGGCTCTAAACAGACAGTACATGGTGGCAGACTATCAAACCACCGTGACTGATAGAAAACTGAGAAAAACACTGACTAGGTACAGACTCAGTGAGACCGGTCGTCATAAGCAATCCTGGCTACCCAGAGAGGAAAGGCTGTGATCACTCTGCCCCCCCGGTGAGAGGTAGAGACAGGGCTGTATTTCATATTACACTGTGACAAATACTCAGACCTAAGATCATCTTTCTTTCCCCAAATTATAATTCAGTACAAATAATTTGAAACTATAAAATATCTCATATTTATTGGGTGAAAAGCCAAAAATGTGCACTCCTGCCACTACCTGAGGGACAGCCAGTGAAAATAATATTTCCCATTTTGTTTTTGTTTTAGCTTTCATACCATGCAATGTGGCCTCTCAGTCATGTTGAGACTGGTCGACTACTATTGCTTTAATGTATTATTATTATTATCATGAATATTGTTGTTGTAGGTAATCCCATTTCCACTCCTACTACTATTACTGATGCCTTATTGCTGTTGGTCCCTTTGATAATGTAAGACATTTAACTTGCCATGCAATGGAGTCTACTGAATTTAATTTAATTTAATTGAGAGAGAGAGAGAGAGATGGGGAGGGAGCGAGAGAGAGAGAGAGAGAGAGAGAGAGAGAGAGAGAGAGAAAGAGAGAGCGAGAGAGAGGGAGAGAGAGAGAGCGAGAGAGAGAGAGAGAGAGAGGGAAAGAGAGAGCGAGAGAGAGAGAGGGAGAGAGAGAGAGCGAGAGAGAGAGAGAGAGAGAGAGAGAGAGAGAGAGAGAGAGAGCGAGAGAGAGAGAAATGCCAGTGTGTGTGTATTTGTGTGTTTGTGTGTATGAGAGCTCTAACATTCCTCCAGCCGTGACTGCTCTCTGCATTTTAAACACCTTCCCTTCTGTTACTCACAGCTCCAACCCTGCAGGACGGCCCAATTAGCATTACTCGGCATTTCACACACACGCACACGAACACACACACACACACACACATACACTCACACACAAACATAGATACACACACACAGTGTGTCAATCTGGGCAATGAATATTTACATAGCCAAGAGAGGAAGAGAGAGGGAGCGAGGTCGTATAAGGCAACTTTATCACTCTAAAGAGGCAACCGTCTGAGTTCAGGTCACAGAGAGCAACACTCGCCATCAGCTGTCTGTGTTTGCAACACATTAGTTTTCCTGGGGTAGAAAGCTGTTACAGTATTGCAGTGATTTGATGTTAGTAAGCAGATAGTAACAGTGATATATCATGATAGGAGCAGAGACAGTAACACAGTGTTTTTAAGGCAGTGACGTCATCCTCCTCTGCAGACTGTCAGCTGTGCTGACTGAGCTAACACTGCCTATGACAGACACCATCTATCTACTGCACACAGAGCATGGGGATCACACACACACACACACACAAGCCTCCGACGGCCACAGACTCCTACACATTTGCTGTGTGCATCCCGTCAGAGAAGGGTAGAAAAATGGTGGTTGTTTTATTGGGTGTCAGGAAGGAGAGGAGAGGGCTGCCAGGGAATATGTTCTGTCAGTCGCCTGCAAGGACATCTACAGCAGAGAGAGTGGTTCTAAAAGACAGAATCAGAAATGAGATGGAGTCAGTGGGCCAAGTGTGTGTATGTGAGTGTGTGATTGTGCATGTTTTTGTGTGTGTGTGTGTGTGTGTGTATGTGTATGTATGTGTGTGTGTGTATGTGTGTGTGTGTGTATGTGTGTTTGTATGTTTATGTAGGTGTATGTGTATGTGTATGTGTAGGTGTGTGCGTGTGTATGTGTGTGTGTGAGTGTGTGAGTGTGTGTATGTGCGTGTGTGAGTGTGTGCATGTGTATGTGTATGTGTATGTGTATGTGTGTGTGTGTGTGTGTGTGTGTGTGTATGTATACAGTGTACTGTATAACAGCTCCCTATTCTGGCTGATTGACAGACTCAGTGATCTAAGGCAGGTCCCTATGTTCCCTCCTCATCTAATTATAATCAAGTTTAAACTCAAACTGCATACACACACACACACACACACACACACACACACACACACACACACACACACACACACTGGCAACCACATCTGAGAGGAGAGCAGTGTAGAGAGCAGGAAGTTGTGTATCAACCCTGGTTGAACAAGTGTAACCAATCACTCAGACAATAATATCCAGATAGTGACCACCCCCATGCCAATGAACACAGATACAACATAGAAAGGAGATTCACCCTGACTGCAATCAGAGGGAGCTTGGACACAAGCACACTTGCTCACGCCTACACACACACACACACACACACACACACACACACACACACACAACTCTTAGCATAGTCCCCCTGACTCTACTGCAATCACAGTAAGGTCTCTCCCTGCACACACACACACACACACACACACACACACACACACACACAGGCACACACATGTGCACACACAAACACACACTCCTCAAGTTCTGGACGGGCCAAGAAGTTTGAGTTCTAGAGCTCTGATGAGAGACAGATGTTTTGGCTGCACGGGAGGGGAAGAGAGACGGAGGGAGGAAGAGAGAGAAATTAAATCTGAGTTAACCCCAATTATTTCTCATGGAATCTCAGGCCACTTGGGTCTACGCATGGTAAGGTAAAGGACCAAGAATGTTCCACAATCTCCTTCTCTCTCCCACACACTGGTGTGACCAATGCCCTGCCCATTATTTTGGCCTTTGTCAGTCTAGGATTAGCCTCTGGTCTGATGGTCTCTAGTGAAAAATAGATCTTAAATGAATGAGATTCAGAATAACCTGGATAAATAAAGGTTAAATCCTCCAGTCTGACAGAATGTCTCGACCCCACGCTAGACCCCTAGAAATGTGATTTCAAATCGAAACAATGTCTTTATGACCTATGGCTCTCTCTGTGTGTAATGTTTGTTTATGTTACGTGATGGAGCGTTAGTGCTGAGGCTGCTCTGAGCTATAGGACTGTGTGGGAGTACACTATACAGAACACTCAGACATGAAAAAACAGATTACTGCTCTGCTAGAAAGCTTATTATATTGCTAATGAATAAGCACAGGAAGAGGAGGACTGAGAACGAGCTACGCTTCTTTATTGCTGAAACGCACAGTCGACACAAACCTCTCACTAAACCCTCCACAATAATCCTGCTGCCTTATTGTCCTGAGAGCTACAGCAGCGAACAATAACGTTTATTCAATTCAGAATCTGAGACGTTCTGTATATAACAAAGAGCTGAATCTATTCTGGATGCTGCTACAGCAAGCTACCACCACTGCATCACACACACAAACACACAAACATGCATGCACACACGAACACATGTTCACACAGACACAACAATTTGCATATGTGTGCGTGCGCACACACACACACGCACAGTCCTTGCCTGTAGAGATGGGTTTCTGGTGATTGTAATGGAACCACTGTTGCATGGAGGAGCTTATTCACAGAGCAAGCAGCAGCTCCTCCTCATCTGATATACAGCAATTAAAGAACAGAAAGCCTGCAGGCGAGAGAGAGAGGAGAGATGGAAAGCGAGAAGGAGAGAGAGAGAGAGAGAGGAGGAGGAGAGGGAGAGATAGATGGATAGAGAGAGGGCGGGAGGGAAGATAGATAAGGGAGGAGGTTCTCTTTGTGCTTTAAAACCCCTCTCTCCCACCCCCACCATACAACATCTATTTGTCACACATTAGTACATTTCTTCAGTAGCGAGGAGGGACCTGTCTTCTATTGACACCTTGACAATGACTGTGCTGCTCTGCTGCTGTGGTTGGAGAGATAGATGTGGGGAGGGCTGTAAACATTAGCAGGCCGTGTGCTTGTTGGTATCACACTGTGATGATGATGATGATGTTGATGATGCACAGATCAAAGACAGAGAGATGCAATTCACTACTGAATACTCATTTACAGTTCCCACTCTCAATCTGCTGTTCTGGGCCTGAATCATATAAATAATATATTATTAATGAATAATAACAAAATATACAGCATGGTTGTTTTGGAGAATCTGAAAGGATGCATTTGTCTTTTTGAAGATGCACTTTTCAAATGTAATTACCAATAGTCATTAGAAACATCCTTATATCCATTATGTATATACAGTGGGGAAAAAAAGTATTTAGTCAGCCACCAATTGTGCAAGTTCTCCCACTTAAAAAGATGAGGGAGGCCTGTAATTTTCATCATAGGTACACGTCAACTATGATAGACAAAATGAGAAAAAATATTCCAGAAAATCACATTGTAGGATTTTTAATGAATTTATTTGCAAATTTTGGTGGAAAATAAGTATTTGGTCAATATCAAAAGTTTCTCAATACTTTGTTATATACCCTTTGTTGGCAATGACACAGGTCAAACGTTTTCTGTAAGTCTTCACAAGGTTTTCACACACTGTTGCTGGTATTTTGGCCCATTCCTCCATGCAGATCTCCTCTAGAGCAGTGATGTTTTGGGGCTGTCGCTGGGCAACACGGACTTTCAACTCCCTCCAAATATTTTCTATGGGGTTGAGATCTGGAGACTCCAGGACCTTGAAATGCTTCTTACGAAGCCACTCCTTCGTTGCCCGGGTGGTGTGTTTGGGATCATTGTCATGCTGAAAGACCCAGCCACGTTTCATCTTCAATGCCCTTGCTGATGGAAGGAGGTTTTCACTGAAAATCTCACGATACATGGCCCCATTCATTTTTCCTTTACACGGATCAGTCGTCCTGGTCCCTTTGCAGAAAAACAGCCCCAAAGTATGATGTTTTCACTCCCATGCTTCACAGTAGGTATGGTGTTCTTTGGATGCAACTCAGCATTCTTTGTCCTCCAAACACGACAAGTTGAGTTTTTACCAAAAAGTTCTATTTTGGTTTCATCTGACCATATGACTTTCTCCCAATCCTCTTCTGGATGCACTCTAGCAAACTTCAGACGGGCCTGGACATGTACTGGCTTAAGCAGGGGGACACGTCTAGCACTGCAGGATTTGAGTCCCTGGCGGCGTAGTGTGTTACTGATGGTAGGCTTTGTTACTTTGGTCCCAGCTCTCTGCAGGTCATTCACTAGGTCCCCCCGTGTGGTTCTGGGATTTTTGCTCACCGTTCTTGTGATCATTTTGACCCCACGGGATGAGATCTTGCGTGGAGCCCCAGATCGAGGGAGATTATCAGTGGTCTTGTATGTCTTCCATTTCCTAATAATTGCTCCCACAGTTGATTTCTTCAAACCAAGCTGCTTACCTATTGCAGATTCAGTCTTCCCAGCCTGGTGCAGGTCTACAATTTTGTTTCTGGTGTCCTTTGACAGCTCTTTGGTCTTGGCCATAGTGGAGTTTGGAGTGTGACTGTTTGAGGTTGTGGACAGGTGTCTTTTATACTGATAACAAGTTCAAACAGGTGCCATTAATACAGGTAACGAGTGGAGGACAGAGGAGCCTCTTAAAGAAGAAGTTACTGGTCTGTGAGAGCCAGAAATCTTGCTTGTTTGTAGGTGACCAAATACTTATTTTCCACCATAATTTGCAAATAAATTCATTAAAAATCCTACAATGTGATTTTCTGGATTTTTTCTCCTCATTTTGTCTGTCATATTTGACGTGTACCTATGCTGAAAATTACAGGCCTCTCTCATCTTTTTAAGTGGGAGAACTTGCACAATTGGTGGCTGACTAAATACTTTTTTTCCCCACTGTAGGTACATTTCACACATTTAGTCGTAACTCTTCATTTCATAGTGTTTCTGTTCAGACTACCTTTTCATCTGTGATGTTGACTGTTGCGTCAGAATAAAGCCTGAAGTGTGACTGCTAGTGTGTGAACTCTCATATGTGAAGGAAAAACTGTAAAACAAACTCATCTCAACCTCCCCGGTTTTTCAAAACATATTTCCAAGGGCAAACATGATTCAAAGAGCCTTTGGCAGCCAACTCCATTTAACACAATAGAAACAAGCCGTGGTGTTATGCATGAGAGCACACGTGTATGTGACATGCCCTTGTTTTCTCTACTGTTGCTATAAAGTATTAACACTTAGAGAGAGGAATTCAGGATATGTTTAGACTGTCCAGCACAGTTGCAACACGGCGAGCGAGAGAGATGAGGAGGGGGGGGGGGGGGGGGGTCTTCTACACAACTCAAGCCTGTGTTAGCCCAAAGAGCTAAAATTCAAGCATTAGCTATGGGAGCTAACATGAGCCTTCAGGTCTCAGGCATGGTTACTCATCACACAAGTGTTTTTCACAAAAAAACTGATATACTCAAACTGCACAACCTTCAAGAATTGGTCATGAAAGTCGTATCTCAAACATTCAGTGACAGATAATGATGGAGCCATCTGTGTGTGTTGATGGGGAGAAGAGCTGAACCAGCGAGGGAGAAGACTGAGGCAATCCAAGATGTCCGCCCACTGTGCCAGAGCCAAACCTAAATAAACTGTCAATCTGTCCTCATCACTGCCGCTCCCTGAAGACATATTACCATCTCCACTGATTACAACACACTGGTCCACACCAGCAGAATAAACCCTCTCTGACATGTCCTGACATAAGTAAGCATTTCACTGTTAGTCTATATTTATCGTAGTATCTTTAGGATAATTGAAAATGCATATTTTCTCAGCTTTACAAGTTAGTCTGTGTTAGTATGGAGTCTTCGTTATAGAATGATATTTAACATTGTGGTGATTGAGATGAGAGACTTAAGTCCTGTTGCCATAGTAATAGTCGGCAGTTCCCTCGTTCCCAGGTCAATCTCACATCAGGGAAACCCCTTAACGTCCCAAGCACCTTTTAAATGAAAGAGAGGGAGAGCGGGAGGGATTGAGAGATGGAGAGAAAGAGAGATGGAGAGAAAGCGATGTCATATTTTCCATTGACTCAGCTGTGGGGTTGATGACAAAGTGGAGAGAAAGAGAGAACTGCTTTGAGCGGGCAGGAGACAGCTGGTCTAGACATGAGATCACAAACCACAGAACCAAGAGGAGGGGAGGGGTGGTGTGGAGGGTGGGGTGGGGGGTAGAGACAAATGTCTTCAGGCCTAGGTCCTTCTGGGGCAGGAAGCATGAGAAGTGGACCACAGCTATGGTGTTATGGAGCAGAAACCCTAAGAATGTGCAGGGTCTGTGGAAACTCTGAAAGAAGGAGGAGGAGGAGGACGGAAGAGGAGGAGGGCCAGTCTAGAATGTCTAGCATGTATAGAATAGGAAGCCAGAGGCAAAGTAAGGACAACACACTGGAACTGAATTATTATTATTTTTTATTTTTTTTACAGATGAATCTATTGACAAAGGACTTTCCACATCTACACTATTGACTGGTGACTGATAAATGAAAACAATGGAGGCCCTGTTAGGATTTTAATACTTTCTATAAGCTGCTGCACACATTCAAACACACACATACACATGACTGCATCATGGAAATCATATTCACGCCCAGGCATCAAAGCATCACACACACACAAACACCCAGGCCTCAGCCCAAAAAATATGCAGCAGACTGGCAGAGATAAACGAGTGTATGCCGCCAGCCGGGCCCTCCATTCCTCCCTCCCTCCATCTTTCCATTCCTTCCCTCTCTCCATCCATCCATCCCCTGCTCTGTCACCTAGGATGCCCTCATCCTCTACACTGAGTATACAAAACATTAAGAACACTTTGTTCCATGACATAGACTGACCAGGTGAGCCAAGGTGAAAGCTATGATCCCTTATTGATGTCAGTTGTTAAATCCACTTCAATCAGTGTAGATGAAGGGGAAGAGACAGGTTAAATAATGTTTTATAAGCTTTAAGACAATTGATACGTGGATTGTGTATGTGTGCCATTCAGGGGGTGAATGGGCAAGACAAAATATTTAAGTGGCTTTAAATGGGGTATGGAAGTAGGTGCCAGGCGCACCGGTCTGTGTCAAGAAATGCAACGCTGCTAGGTTTTTCACGCTCAACAGTTTCCCGTGTGTATCAAGAATGTTCCACCACCCAAAGGACATCCAGCCAACTTGACAACTGTGGGAGCATTGGAGTCAACATGGGCCAGCATCCCCATGGAACGCTTTTGACACCTTGTAGAGTCCATGCCCCGACGAATTGAGGCTGTTCTGAGGACAAAATGGGGTGCAACTCAATATTAGGAAGGTGTTCCTAATGGTTAGTATACTCAGTGTATAGGCAGCGGAGAGAAGGTACAGCCACAGCAAAACAAGTCATCACCCCTTAGCCTTAGCTCTCTATCTCTCCCATATCTGTCCCATTCCGCAGCCAGCCCTCCTCCAGACGACCTGTTTTACCTCCGCCTTGCATTTCTCTATCTGCGTTTTAACTATTTTCTCTCCCTCCTATCTCTCCCTTTTCTCTCTCTCTCTCTCTCTCTTCTCCATACATCACAGTGATAGTGTGGACTGAGAGTGACCATCTCTGTCTGCAATAGCCACTGTAAATCACACTCACACACACATACTGAGACACACACACATACACACACACAGGCAGCGCGGTGCTGTGTGGTGCTGCAGCAAATGGTTTGGACCCTCCATCACCCCCACTCCAGATACAGCTACAGCAGTATGATATACAGTGGGGGAAAAAAGTATTTAGTCAGCCACCAATTGTGCAAGTTCTCCCACTTAAAAAGATGAGAGAGGCCTGTAATTTTCATCATAGGTACACGTCAACTATGACAGACAAAATGAGAAAAAAATATCCAGAAAATCACATTGTAGGATTTTTCATGAATTTATTTGCAAATTATGGTGGAAAATAAGCATTTGGTCAATAACAAAAGCTTCTCAATACTTTGTTATATACCCTTTGTTGGCAATGACACAGGTCAAACGTTTTCTGTAAGTCTTCACAAGGTTTTCACACACTGTTGCTGGTATTTTGGCCCATTCCTCCATGCAGATCTCCTCTAGAGCAGTGATGTTTTGGGGCTGTCGCTGGGCAACACGGACTTTCAACTCCCTCCAAAGATTTTCTATGGGGTTGAGATCTGGAGACTGGCTAGGCCACTCCAGGACCTTGAAATGCTTCTTACGAAGCCACTCCTTCGTTGCCCGGGCGGTGTGTTTGGGATCATTGTCATGCTGAAAGACCCAGCCACGTTTCATCTTCAATGCCCTTGCTGATGGAAGGAGGTTTTCACTCAAAATCTCACGATACATGGCCCCATTCATTCTTTCCTTTACACGGATCAGTCGTCCTGGTCCCTTTGCAGAAAAACAGCCCCAAAGCATGATGTTTCCACCCCCATGCTTCACAGTAGGTATGGTGTTCTTTGGATGCAACTCAGCATTCTTTGTCATCCAAACACGACGAGTTGAGTTTTTACCAAAAAGTTATATTTTGGTTTCATCTGACCATATGACATTCTCCCAATCCTCTTCTGGATCATCCAAATGCACTCTAGCAAACGTCAGACGGGCCTGGACATGTACTGGCTTAAGCAGGGGGACACGTCTGGCACTGCAGGATTTGAGTCCCTGGCGGCGTAGTGTGTTACTGATGGTAGGCTTTGTTACTTTGGTCCCAGCTCTCTGCAGGTCATTCACTAGGTCCCCCCGTGTGGTTCTGGGATTTTTGCTCACCGTTCTTGTGATCATTTTGACCCCACGGGGTGAGATCTTGCGTGGAGCCCCAGATCGAGGGAGATTATCAGTGGTCTTGTATGTCTTCCATTTCCTAATAATTGCTCCCACAGTTGATTTCTTCAAACCAAGCTGCTTATCTATTGCAGATTCAGTCTTCCCAGCCTGGTGCAGGTCTACAATTTTGTTTCTGGTGTCATTTGACAGCTCTTTGGTCTTGGCCATAGTGGAGTTTGGAGTGTGACTGTTTGAGGTTGTGGACAGGTGTCTTTTATACTGATAACAAGTTCAAACAGGTGCCATTAATACAGGTAACGAGTGGAGGACAGAGGAGCCTCTTAAAGAAGAAGTTACAGGTCTGTGAGAGCCAGAAATCTTGCTTGTTTGTAGGTGACCAAATACTTATTTTCCACCATAATTTGCAAATAAGTTCATAAAAAATCCTACAATGTGATTTTCTGGATTTTGTTTTCTCAATTTGTCTGTCATAGTTGACGTGTACCTATGATGAAAATTACAGGCCTCTCTCATCTTTTTAAGTGGGAGAACTTGCACAATTGGTGGCTGACTAAATACTTTTTTTCCCCACTGTATGAAGATGTAGATTCTATCATTATTACTACCTCCACTCTTCTCATGTCACATGGGAATTAACTATACAGCTGGAGAGAGGAGAGGAGAGGAGAGGAGAGGAGAGGAGAGGAGAGGAGAGGAGAGGAGAGGAGAGGAGAGGAGAGGAGAGGAGAGGAGAGGAGAGGAGAGGAGAGGAGAGGAGAGGAGAGGAGAGGAGAGGAGAGGAGAGGAGAGGAGAGGAGAGGAGAGGAGAGGAGGATGAGAGCTGTGACAGTGAGGCTGTTAATCCGTTTTTAATCCAGTATTATTGCTTTCTCTCAGACTACCAGGATCTGGTTCTGGCGGTGTCATACACCCGATGCCCTTCCTCTTTAACACAAACACACACACCGAAATGGCAGTGAGTGCATTTAACATTGGCTCTTCTTGCAAACCCAACAGGCCACCATTCCCTCTTTTGACTCAAACTCAGTGAACAATGGAGCAATGAACAAGGAGGAAGTGAATCCATTAGCTACAGCTCAGATGATGATAATGACTATGGAGGGAAACTATTTACATCCTGACGATCAATATCCTCTAGAGCCAGCTGAGAACCATACATCTGCTGCTGGGGAGTATCCCTGAGTACAGACAGGAGAGGAGAGAGAGGAGAGAATAGAGGGAAGAGGAGAGAGGAAATAGGAGAGAGGAAAGAGGAGAGAACAGAGGAAAGAGGAGTTAGAGAGCAGGGACGGCCGTAAAGCAGCTAGGTACTGTAACTGTCAACTCAAGACCACTGTCAGCCTAATGCTGCACCTCAACAAGTGGTGTCCTCTTCTCTGTCTCATTTACATAATATTTACATTTGAGTCCTGTCCTCCATATTGCTTTCACCTATCCTGTTTATTCAGATCAGTGCGGAAAAGATGAAGTAAAGGAGAGGAGAGGAGGAAGGCTCTGTAGATTATTGAGGTGTCCAGATGTTAGGTCTGGTGTTTGGATCAGTGATATAGTAGCATGCAGGCAGCACAGCCTGTCCCCAGAGCCAGGGAGGACCAGAGAGAGACCAGGCTTTACTGTTGCAGCTGGGAACTCTGGCTATATGATGAAGAGGAATTAGACAATGGCATATTACTGTCCCACCCCCCTTTGTCTCATTGTAGGGTTGACCTAATAGGGGCCAGTGGGGTTATTGTGTGTTTGGGGGTTCAGAGCAGGACTCAGTCGAGCTGTAGACTGATTTACAACAAGACTGGGACAAATGCATTATGGAAGAAGACACTGGCAAGCCCCTCCAGCCCCCACAAACACACCCAAACACTGAACCAGCTGCTGGCCCAGAGAAGACCCTGAGACAGCAGAAGGGAGGAGGAAGGGTCAGTTAGAGAACAACACTGACTAAGTACAGGCAGAGACAGTCAGGCCAATAAAATGACTGCTCACCTACTGTAGACAGACCTGATTAGATAATGAATCTGTGAAGAGGTCCATTTATCATGGTATGGCCAAATGTTCAGGCCTTCATTCCTGATTAAAGCTGGTCCATTTATTAATGGTCTCAATGCTACTAGTGTCTGTATGACAAGGGTTCCTCTAGGCCAGGTTATACAGACACCACAGTGAAACTCTCTGTAGTATGGCCTAACTTATGGACATAAACAGCAGGTGCCCCATCTCTCCATCTCTCCTTTCTCTCTATCTCTCTATGTTTGTTTAACTATCTGTTTATCATTTTCAACAGCACAAGATGGGTATAAATGTGAATAAATGTGTAATTCTTTACATAGAAGGAGACATATTCAACCTTTAACCGGACAAACATTGGTTAATGTATGAGTGTGTGTCGGTGTGTGTGTGAGAGCTTCTAGCATGGCTGTGTCCATATGGACGTCAACAGCAGGCATTCTCCTGCCCAGAGCAGAGCAGGCTGTTAGAAAGACAAGCTGACTCTCAGGGAATTTCATGTAATATAATATCTAAATACTGAGGTAGACAGAGAATACAGTGGATTTCTTTAAGCACTAAAATAAAAATGTACATCCACACACACACTTTTTTGGGGGAAAGGACATCCCCGCCACTCCACATCAAGGACTGAATAACAGTGTGAATGGGAGCACCCAGCCAGGGGGCCAGGCAGGCACATCTATGCTAGGCCATTATGTTCAGTGTGAGCAGACATAGGCTTGGCAGATGGCTGTGCTGCAGTCTAGTGGCATTCTGATGGCAGGGAGGAAATGTTGTTGAGATAACCAGCCAGTCACAGACCAGCTCTGGGTCTCCCTTGACAACCCTCTATTCATTACACTGTCTGGGTAGAATGGATATGATGCATTGAAAACACAATGGATATTGTTGATACCCTGGCTGCTAAAACAAAAACATGCTAATCGTATGCGTGTAATTGTGTGTGTAGCGAGGCCCATGGGTTGTGTTGTGATTAATCAACCTGACGGCGGGAGGAAGGGAGGGGTGAGTAAAGGTGAGGAGGAGAGGGGGGCTGAGGAGAGGGCAGAGGCTGGTGCTCTGATGTGGTTAACACGGTATAGTGGCATGGCACCATCAGTGTCTCACCAGGCAAACCTATAAATCACTGCTAATGACATGGAGGTGGAAACAACAGCAAGCTGCAGCCAGCTCAGCTAGGAGGCACAAGGAGATAGGATACACAAGGTAGCTAGGAGGCACAAGTTAACTAGGATACACAAGGTAGCTAGGAGGCACAAGGTAGCTAGGAGGCACAAGGTAGCTAGGAGGCACAAGGTAGCTATGCAGTACAAGGTGTCTAGGAGCTAGGATACACAAGGTGGCTAGGAGCTAGGATACACAAGGTGTCTAGGAGCTAGAAGACACAAGGAAGCTAGGCTACCTAGTCAGTTGCACAACTGAATGCATTTAACCTAAATGTATTTTCCGCATTTAACCCAACCCCTTTGAATCAGAGAGGTGCAGGGGGCTGTCTTAACTGACATCGGCGCCCAGGCAGCAGTTGTTGATGGGGGTTAACTGCCTTGCGCAAGGGCAGAATGGCAGATTTTTCCACCTTGCCGGCTAGGGATTCGAACCAGTGACCATTCGGTTACTGGCCCAACGCTCTTAACCGCTAAGCTACCTGTCGCCTATAGAAGGTGGCTAGGAGCTAAGCGGCACAAGGTGGCTAGGAGCTAGGAGACACAAGGAAGTTAGGCGCTAGGAGACGCACGGAAGCTAGGAGCTAGGAGACACAAATAAGTTAGGAGCTAGGACACACAAAGAAGCTAGGAGCTAGGAGACACAAGGGCATAAGAAATATACCCCAGTAGATTTTAGAAGAGCATCTCTAATATTTTACAGACATAGACAAAGGTCGATCATCCTCCTACTGTAACTGACCCTCCTAATGTTCAGAGGATTAAACAAGGTGAATCTCTGCTCTCTAATTGGAGGAACATCATAATCATTCTTCAGCCTTGTTATCATGGCTCTGACCCAAGCCAGGGAGAGAATGGCTTCTCCTCTATAAAACGGCACTGTTCTGTTGTGTTCTTTGCTACTGTGTTTGAGCCTGAGAGAGAGGAGAGCATCAAAGAGAACCACCCTCCTTTCTCTCAAGTGTTGGAATACACTATCATCTGAGCATCTTTTTCCCCTTTCACTCTCCAGGCTTAGGCTACTTGCTTGAATAAAGCCTTTCCTCAATAAAACAGAAAGACAACTTAATCGCTGCTCTAGTCTGTCAACAGGAGATCTCAACTCCCATCGTTACCTCAGTAATACAGAATGGCTGGGAGGGAGGGAGAGGTGGGGAGGCAGGGAGATGCAGGGAGAGGTGGGTAGGCGGGTAGAAGTGGGGAGAGAGAGGTGGGAGGGAGAGGTGGGGAGGGAGGCAGGGGTGGGGAGGGAAAGATGGGGAGGCAGGGAGAGGTGGGGAGGGAGAGGTGGGAGGAAGAGGGGGGAGGGAGTGGTGGGGAGAGATGAGTAGGGAGGGAGGGAGGGAGGGAGGGAGGTGGAGAGCTGAGGGGAGGGAGGGAGATGCAGGGAGTGGTGGGGAGAGAGGGAGAGGCAAGGAGAGGCTGGGGGAAGAAGAGAGGTGAGGTGAGGGGGAGGGAAGGGAAGACAGGGTGAGACAGGGGGATGGAGGGAGAGGCTGGGTCTTAGTCACAGTTTCCACACACGTACAAACACCCAAACAGCCCAACAGCCAGACACAAGGTAAACGCATGCAGGCACATTTAGCCTAGCGCACAGCAAAGGCATTCTTCTCTTTCCACCCATCATTAACTCAGAAACAGATGGGTTTATCCCCCAGCCTACTGAGACACACCATAATACTGTAATGACACACACACACACACACACACACACACAGGTGTAGCAGCATCTATGACTGATTGCATTAGATATCATCAGCAGTGAATATCTGATGGTTTGAAATTCCACAATGTAAACAGTACTAATTGTGCATGACTGTTCATATCTATACGTTTAGAATCAATGGAGTGAGATCAAGGAGAAACAGACGGAGGATCAATGGCATGTATACAGCAGCATCCTATTTCCTCATTGAATAGTATGAACAACCTCTGTTTCCTTATTGAATAGTATGAATAACCTCTGTTTCCTTATTGAATAGTATGAATAACCTCTGTTTCCTTATTGAATAGTATGAATAACCTCTGTTTCTTTATTGAATAGTATGAATAACCTCTGTTTCCTTATTGAATAGTATGAATAACCTCTGTTTCCTTATTGAATAGTATGAATAACCTCTGTTTCCTTATTGAATAGTATGAATAACCTCTGTTTCTTTATTGAATAGTATGAATAACCTGTTTCCTTATTGAATAGTATAAATAACTATGTTTCCTTATTGAATACCATGTGTATACACTCTTAGAAAAAAAGGTGCTATCTAGAACCTAAAAGGGTTCTTCGGCTGTCCCCATAGGATAACCCTTTGAAGAACCCTCTCTGGTTTCATGTAGAACCCTTTTGGTTCCAAGTAGAACCATTTTGGGTTCCATGTAGAACCCTTTCCACAGAGGGTTCTACATGGAACCCAAAATGGTTCTACCTGGAACCAAAAAGGATTTTACCTGGAACCAAAAAGGGTTATCCTATGGGAACCCTTTTCCCTAAGAGTGTAACATCCTTCCATTTCCTCATTGAATAGCATTCATACATTACACCATGTACTCAGCAAACCCTTGTTTCCTGATTGGACTCCAGTGGTGCTTATTGATCTCTGTAGTGTCTCCTGACTGGCTGAGTATAAACAGAACAGAGGCTTCTACTGCACATAAACTGCCTCAGAGATACTC
>NC_140003.1:30717748-30740248 GCF_964263955.1 Coregonus lavaretus
AAAAGTATTCAGACCCCTTGACCTTTACCACATTTTGTTAAGTTACAGCCTTATTCTAAAATTGATTTTAATTTTTTTATTTCCCCTCATCAATCTACACACAATACCCCATAATAACAAAGCAAAAACAGGTTTTTAGAATCATTTGCCAACGTATTAAAAATAAAAAACTGAAATTCACATTTACATAAGTATTCAGACCCTTTACTCAGTACTTTGTTGAAGCACCTTTGGCAGCGATTACAGCCTCGAGTCTCCTTGGGTATGACGCTACAAGCTTGGCACACCTGTATTTGGAGAGTTTCTCCCATTCTTCTCTGCAGATCCTCTCAAGCTCTGTCAGTTTGGATGGTGACCGTTGCTGCACAGCTACTTTCAGGTCTCTCAAATATGTTCGATCGGGTTCAAGTCCGGGCTCTGGCTGGGCCACTCCTGGACATTCAGAGATTTGTCCCAAAGTCCGGAGTTGTCTTGGCTGTGTGCTTAGGGTCGTTGTCCTGTTGGAAGGTGAACCTTCGCCCCAGTCTGTCTTGATCACTCTGGAGTAGGTTTTCATCAAGGTTCTCTCTGTACTTTGCTCCATTAATCTTTGCCTCGATCCTGACAAGTCTCCCAGTCCCTGCCACTGAAGAACATCCCCACAGCATGATGCTGCCACCACCATGCTTCATCGTAGGGATGGTGCCAGGTTTCCTCCAGATGTGACACTTGGCATTCAGGCCAAAGAGTTCTATCTTGGTTTCATCAGACCGGAGAATCTTGTTTCTCATGGTCTGAAAGTCTATAGGTGCCTTTTGGCAAACTCCAAGCTGGCTGTCATGTGCCTTTTACTGAGGAGTGGCTTCCGTCTGGCCACTCTACCATAAAGGCCTGATTGGTGGAGTGCTGCAGAGATGGTTGTCCTTCTGGAAGGTTCTCCCATCTCCACAGAGGAATTCTAGAGCTCTATCAGAGTGACCATCGGGTTCTTGGTCACCTCCCTGACCAAGGCCCTTCTCCCCCGATTGCTCAGCTTGGCCGGGCGGCCAGCTCTAGGAAGAGTCTTGGTGGTTCCAAACTTCTAAGAATGATGGAGGCCACTGTGTTCTTGGGGACCTTCAATGCTGCAGACATTTTTCGATACCCTTCCCCAGATCTGTACCTTGACACAATCCTGTCTCGGAGCTCTACGGAAAAAGGTGTGTGCCTTTCCAAATCATGTCCAATCAATTGAATTTACCACAGGTGGACTCCAATCAAGTTGTAGAAACATCTCAAGGATGATCAATGGAAACAGGATGCACCTGAGCTCAATTTCGAGTTTCATAGCAAAGGGTCTGAATACTTATGTAAAGGTAAGGTATTTCTGTTTTAATTTTTTTATAGATTTGCAAACATTTCTAACATTTTATCAATTTTAGAATAAGGCTGTAATGTAACAAAATTTGGAAAAAAGTCAAGGGGTCTGAATACTTTCCGAAGGCACTGCATATCTAAAAATACATACAGCCAAATTATACACTACCGTTCAAAAGTTTGGGGTCACTTAGAAATGTCCTTGTTTTCGAAAGAAATGCAATTTTTTTGTCCATTAAAATAACATCAAATTGTTCAGAAATACAGTGTAGACATTGTTAATGTTGTAAATGGCTATTGTAGCTGGAAACGGCTGATTTTAATGGAATATCTACATAGGCGTACAGAGGCCCATTATCAGCAACCATCAGTCCTGTGTTCCAATGGCACGTTGTGTTTGCTAATCCAAGTTTATCATTTTAAAAGGCTAATTGATCATTAGAAAACCCTTTTGCAATTATGTTAGCACAGCTGAAAACTGTTGTACTGATTAAAGAAGCAATAAAACTGGCATTCTTGAGACTAGTTGAGTATCTGAAGCATCAGCAATTGTGGGTTTGATTACAGGATCAAAATGGCCAGAAACAAATAACTTTCTTCTGAAACTCGTCAGTCTATTCTTGTTCTGAGAAATGAAGGCTATTCCATGCGAGAAATTGCCAAGAAACTGAAGATCTCGTACAACGCTGTGTACTACTCCCTTCACAGAACAGTGCAAACTGTCTCTAACCAGAATAGAAAGAGGAGTGGGAGGTCCTGGTGCACAACTGAGCAAGAGGACAAATACGTTTGATTGTCTAGTTTGAGAAACAGATGCCTCACAGGTCCTCAACTGGCACCTTCATTAAATAGTACCCGCAAAACACCAGTCTCAACGTCAACAGTGAAGAGGCGACTTCGGGATGCTGACCTTCTAGGCAGAGTTGCAAAGAAAAAGCCATATCTCAGACTGGCCAATAAAAAGAAAATATTCAGATGGGCCAAAGAACACAGACACTGGACAGAGGAAGATTGGAAAAAAGTGTTATGGACAGACAAATCGAAGTTTGAGGTGTTCGGATCACAAAGAAGAACATTTGTGAGACGCAGACCAAATGAGAAGATGCTGAAGGAGTGCTTGATGCCATCTGTCAAGCATGGTGGAGGCAATGTGATGGTCTGGGGGTGCTTTGGTGGTGGAGAAGTGCCCATCAAGCCAACCCAACTTGTGGGAGATGCTTCAGGAAGCATGGGGTGAAATCTCTTCAGATTACCTCAACAAATTGACAACTAGAATGCCAAAGGTCTGCAAGGCTGTAATTGCTGCAAATGGAGGATTCTTTGACGAAAGCAAAGTTTGAAGAACACAATTATTATTTCTATTAAAAATTATTATTTCTAACTTTGTCAATGACTACATTTCTTATGCATTTTGCTATATTTCCTATTCAAACTCATTTCATGTATGTTTTCATGGAAAACAAGGACATTTCTAAGTGACCCCAAACTTTTGAACGGTAGTGTATATACCGTGCCCGCCGTAATTATTGGGACAGTGAAGCATTTGTTCTTCTTTTGGCTTTATACTCCAAAAGTGTGGATTTGAAATCAAACAATATGTATGTATGAGGTTAAAGTGCAGACTGTCAGCTTTAATTTGAGGGTATTTTCATCCATATCCGGTAACCCGTTGAGAAATTACAGCAGTTTTTATACATAGTCCCCCTATTTTAGGGAACCAAAAGTATTGGGACAAATTAACTTATATGTACAGTGGGGAGAACAAGTATTTTATACACTGCCGATTTTGCAGGTTTTCCTACTTACAAAGCATGTAGAGGTCTATAATTTTGATCATAGGTACACTTCAACTGTGAGAGATGGAATCTAAAACAAAAATCCAGAAAATCACATTGTATGATTTTTAAGTAATTAATTTGCATTTTATTGCATGACATAAGTATTTGATACATCAGAAAAGCAGAACTTAATATTTGGTACAGAAACCTTTGTTTGCAATTACAGAGATCATACGTTTCCTGTAGGTCTTGACCAGGTTTGCACACACAGCAGCAGGGATTTTGGTCCACTCCATACAGACCTTCTCCAGATCCTTCGGGTTTCGGGGCTGTCGCTGGGCAATACGGACTTTCAGCTCCCTCCAAAGATTTTCTATTGGGTTCAGGTCTGGAGACTGGCTAGGCCACTCCAGGACCTTGAGATGCTTCTTACGGAGCCACTCCTTAGTTGCCCTGGCTGTGTGTTTCGGGTCGTTGTCATGCTGGAAGACCCAGCCACGACCCATCTTCAATGCTCTTACTGAGGGAAGGAGGTTGTTGGCCAAGATCTCGCGATACATGGCCCCATCCATCCTCCCCTCAATACGGTGCAGTCGTCCTGTCCCCTTTGCAGAAAAGCATCCCCAAAGAATGATGTTTCCACCTCCATGCTTCACGGTTGGGATGGTGTTCTTGGGGTTGTACTCATCCTTCTTCTTCCTCCAAACACGGCGAGTGGAGTTTAGACCAAAAAGCTCTATTTTTGTCTCATCAGACCACATTACCTTCTCCCATTCCTCCTCTGGATCATCCAGATGGTCATTGGCAAACTTCAGACGGGCCTGGACATGCGCTGGCTTGAGCAGGGGGACCTTGCGTGCGCTGCAGGATTTTAATCCATGACGGCGTAGTGTTACTAATGGTTTTCTTTGAGACTGTGGTCCCAGCTCTCTTCAGGTCATTGACCAGGTCCTGCCGTGTAGTTCTGGGCTGATCCCTCACCTTCCTCAGGATCATTGATGCCCCATGATCTTGCATGGAGCCCCAGACCGAGGGTGATTGACCGTCATCTTGAACTTCTTCCATTTTCTAATAATTGCGCCAACAGTTGTTGCCTTCTCACCAAGCTGCTTGCCTATTGTCCTGTAGCCCATCCCAGCCTTGTGCAGGTCTACAATTTTATCCCTGATGTCCTTACACAGCTCTCTGGTCTTGGCCATTGTGGAGAGGTTGGAGTCTGTTTGATTGAGTGTGTGGACAGGTGTCTTTTATACAGGTAACGAGTTCAAACAGGTGCAGTTAATACAGGTAATGAGTGGAGAACAGGAGGGCTTCTTAAAGAAAAACTAACAGGTCTGTGAGAGCCGGAATTCTTACTGGTTGGTAGGTGATCAAATACTTATGTCATGCAATAAAATGCAAATTAATTACTTAAAAATCATACAATGTGATTTTCTGGATTTTTGTTTTAGATTCCGTCTCTCACAGTTGAAGTGTACCTATGATAAAAAAGTACAGACCTCTACATGCTTTGTAAGTAGGAAAACCTGCAAAATCGGCAGTGTATCAAATACTTGTTCTCCCCACTGTATGTTGAAGCACTAAAAAGTTAAGTATTTGGTCCCATATTCATAGTACGCAATGACGACATCAAGCTTGTGACTCTACACATTTGTTGGATGCATTTTCTGTTTTGGTTGTGTTTTAGATAATTTTGTGCCCAACAGAAATGAATGGTAAATAATGTATTGTGTCATTTTGGAGTCACTTTTATTGTAAATAAGAATAGAATATGTTTCACTCCTAAATTAATGTGGATGCTACTATGATTACGGATAATCCTGATTTAATCGTGAATAATGATGAGTGAGAAAGTTACAGATGCATACACCCCAAAAAAGCTAACCTCCCTGTTATTTAAATGTCCTAAGTAATGCTGTACACACCTATCCAACTCCAGTAAAAGAGCACACATGTCCTCATTTAAATATGAAAACATTTGGGAGTACTCACAGATTTGGAACAGAACATACATTTTAAGTATTGATAGTGTGCGAAGTACCATGTGTACTGTATGCATTTGAATTGGCATAAGTTGTTTGTCGGTTCCACATGGGCCAGCTTGCATTTCTCTGTGACAGGCGCATGCCCACAATCCGCCACTCTGCCATAAAGCACTGTGTCCATGGGCAGTACTGTAGGGATGGCATGCATCTCACGGATGAGGGCAACGACCTCCTTCTTCCTTGAGGGTCTCAGAGCTGGTCTCTCCTCCGTTCTAGCAAGACGCACGCAGTAGTACACACCACCACACTCACTGCCACTTGCCTGCCACTCCACGAACCCAAAGGCTCTTTTAAGAGCCACGTAATAAATGTGAATAAGCACTGTGTGAAATCTATACACTAAAGAGAATGGTCAAAATGTATCCTCCAGAGGTGAACTCAGGACCTGCAGTTCCCAGGGCAGTGATACTAACCGTTACGCTACGAACCTTGTTATAACCACGATACCTTGACACTAGTTAAATGGACAGTCTGGTCTATTGAACTGGACAGTCTCGTGATGACAGGAAGCTTTCATTGCACAATGTTTTTGTTGTTCATTCACTCAGTACTGATTGAACATGCTTGCTTGGTTAAAAATAAATCATCTAAAACAGTTGATGTGTTGAAACAGTCTCATTTATAGAGTTTTCTCCAAGTTAGCAACCATGGTGTTTTCTTTTGACTGCGCACAGGTGCGATTGCACTAGCAAGCAATGATGTTTTTGTTTTAACTGGGTGCATGTGTGCACTCACACAAAGTGTGAATTTCGATTTTGGGGAAATTCAGATTTTTGGGAACACACTGAAAAGTAAATTGACACTGTGTTAATCAGTCAGCGCAAATTTGGATTATAATGACAAGAAGAAAATTGCATTGACAGAGGAGGGAGCGTACTGAATTAATGCATAGGGTAAGGTCTGTAACGTTAGCTAACGTTAGTTTTGGATGGTCGAAAATCAACATGTCTGTCTGGTGTGCTAGCTAGCTAACTGCTTCTTATTTTTATCAGCTACAGTTTGTGTTGTGAGAGGCATGGCTGATCTTGGTCGAGGCTAGCTAGCTAGCAGCTGTTATGTTAAGTGCTGAAATCTGGTTGCACACGTAACGTTAGCAAGCAAGCCAATTTGACTGTATGGAGTAGCTAACGTTAAATGAGCAATGCCCATTGCATGATGTATTATAAAGTAGCAGCTTGGCAATTTCCCAAAGTTTGGTGTAGACTATTAACTTTCCTTAGCTAGCTATGCTTTGGAAGAATGTGGGATATAAGTTATTGTCAACATTGGGATGTTACTGGTTAAATAGTTGGCTAGCTAACTGGCTATAGCAGGCAAGGACGTTCACTAGCTTATTTCTTTGTTTACACAGATGACTTCAGCCTTATATAAAAAAAAACCTTCCTTGGCAAAATATAGCTAGCTATCTTTCCTCGCTTGTTGGTTAGCTAGCTAGCCAACTTTAGCTCTCATCTGACTGGTATTCTATCTGTGGTATAACGTTATGTTAGCTAATGTTACAGCTGCTGGCTAGGCTGCTAGCTACCTAACGTTAGCAAATCCAAACAAAACCACATTCAGCTCACTAATAACAACCAAATAATTTTTTATGTCACACAATTTATCTGTATGCATTTATTGATTAACCTCAGCTTGAGTGCCAACATATAGCTATCAATATTAGCATAGGTTTGTCCTCAACCACTTCTTATCATCACTGGCTGCTGCCTGGCTAGTGCAGTTGCTGAGATACCCAGTTGCTTAGCAATCAAGTTGATTTGCAAATTTTCTACGAGAATGGTGTCATATTGGCTTAGATATGATGGTAGGGAGATTTTAATTTAACACTGAGCTTCAACCTGCTCTCCATCTATATATCTCAGTGCCTTCTCCCAGCCAGTCCCTGTCCACCCAAGGACACAGAGGAGAGAGGGATGGGGATAGGAGAGAGAGGTAGGAGTGCGAGAGAGGATGGGAAGAGAAGAGAGAGGGGGATGGGGATGGGGGGATGGGTTGCAGAGACAGAAAGAATCCGAGAGAGGAGAGCAGATCAATGTGGCTGCTGCAGGTAGTCAGTCTGTTTCTCAGGATGCTTGTCCTAATCCTGGATAGCACCATGCTAATGCAACCGTTCTCATCTTCCGCCCTCAATAAAAACCTACACCTCTTACCGTACAGGCATGCTGCAGTACTTCCATCTCTTTCCATTCAACATTTGTATGGGATGGAAAGAGAAAGATTCTGAGGCTATTCCAGCAGTCAAACCCAGTCAGTGTAGTGACAGCAGCAGTGTGTGTTACTGTCAGGCTAGCAGAGAGAGGCAGCTTGTTCCCAGTGTTACAGACTGACTGCAATGATCACTCTTTGTTCCCACTGGTAGACTGGCCTGTAATAAGGACACATCCCTCACTGTCTCTATACTGGCTCAATGTCCTACCGCTCTGCAGACACACACACACACACACACAGATAAACACACACGCAAGTATTCACACAGAGAAATACACAATAAAAACACATAAGCAGTGACATGCATGCACACAACAACACACACACTGTAGCAGTGGAATCATTATTTCCTTTAGTAGCTGTAGGACTGTCTTTGTCTGAATTGGGTTTCTATTTTACTCACACACTGCATTCTCCATATCACAGCCCTCTCCTATCATAACATCATGAACATCACTAAATATTCTGGCCTTAGTCTAACATGGATCTTTACTGATCAGGACGTTTTACTACTGTATCTAAACCTTGGAGTGAACCCAAAACACACACGCACCTATACACACACACACATGCACGCACACACATCCTGTACACACACACACACACACACCAACAACACGCACTTACACATACAACTTGGAGTTATCCCAACTCTAAGTGTTTAACAGCATCAGTGTGTAAAGTGAAACCCTCAGATGAGCTGCAGTATCTATGGCAGTCCATGTCTTGCCAGTAGAGAGAGAAGCGATGCCAAACCTTCCCCTGCTCTGATTGCAGACCAGAACACATACAGTATGACAATGGCTTGGTTGGCCAATGGCCACCACAGAGGGGACAACTAGCATCCTTTCTTTAATTAACTGAAAATGTAGTCCACTGTATTCATGGTACTTATTCTGTCCAACAACTTGTGAAATATTTCCAAACATTCTCCACACTAATAATACTACCACATGCCAGTAAAACCATTGCATACCCTCACCTCTCACTCTTTCTAACAACAAAATACATGCCTTGAAGATAGGAATGTTCAAAACATCTTGGACTGAATGTTTCCCATGGAACAACCCAGAATATCGTATTTCTATTTCTAGCACAGCATCAAAGGGAGAGACAAAACAGCACCAAGGCTAATCTGACTGGTGAAATAAATGTGTGGTGTGCTACACCCATGATGAACGTTAGATAGATACGTATCAAACCAGACTCATGATGGCTTCTGCTGCAAACACATTTAACACACACAGTGTGTGTGTGTGTGGGTGTGTGTGTGTGTGTGTGTGTGTGTGTGTGTGTGTGTGTGTGTGTCCTGGAGGATGACTGTGAGAGAGTAAGCACATCATTTAACGATAGTGGATAGAGGAGGGAGATGAGTGGTCCCCTATCTCCTAACGTCTGTCTGTATCCAACAGTCATTCTCTATTCTTCTTCAGTAATAGGAAGAGCAGGAATCTGGTCCTTATCTACCCTGTTTAACCCCTCTAATATGTCACACACACACACACAGGGAGTGCAGATGCACCATCGAGAGCATCTTGACTGGCTGCAGCACTGCCTGGTTTGGCAACTGCACCACCCTCGACCGCAAGGCTCTACAGAGGGAAGTGCGGATGGCCCAGCACATCACTGGCGATGAGCTCCCAGCCATTCAGGACATTCATACCAGGCGGTGTCTGAGGAAGGCCCGAAAAATGTATAATTGCACATTGTAATTATGGTACTGGCACTGAAACTGTTTATAGCTTACATTCTTGTGTTTTTCATACTTTATATTTTTTCCTCTGAACTTGATGTTGAATATGCCATTATTGGGAAAGAGCTTGCAAGTAAGCTTTTCACTGTACTGATTTACACCTGCTGTATCCTGTGCACGTGACAAATAAACGTTGAAACTTTAAACACTGCATACACACACACACCTCTCTCCAAAGACAAATGAAGACAGTCCAGGCATTGGTGCACTTACTGAGAATTCTAGACATGAAAGCAAGACTCACAAAACACACCACACACACACACATTCAAACAGCCAGCCAGACCCTAGCCTACTTAAAGGACTTAAATATCATGGGGGAAGTGGAAAATTACCCCTCAAAAGATCAGCCTCAGTCTTTTGCCACAGTATTCTCTCTATCTTAAAGGAAAATAGGATTTAAACCGGATTGAAAAGGCCAGTGGTGGAAAAAGTACTTGAGTAAAAGTAAAGATACCTTAATAGAAAATTACTCAAGTAAAAGTGAAAGTCACCCAGTAAAATACTACTTGAGTGAAAGTCTGTGTATGGTTTTAAATATACTTAAGTTACAAAAGTAAATGTAATTGCTAAAATATACTTAAGTATTAAAAGTAAAAGTAAAAGTATAAATCATTTCAAATTCCTTATATTAAGCAAACCAGACGGCATCATTTTCTTGTTTTTTAATTAACGGATAGCGAGGGGCATGCTCCAACACTCAGACATAATTTACAAACGAAGCATGTGTTTAGTGAGTCCGCCAGATCAGGGGCAGTAAGGATGACCAGGGATGTTATCTTGATAAGTGTGTGATTTAGGCAATTTTCCTGTCCTGCTAAGCATTTCAAATGTAATGAGTACTTTTGGGTGTCAGGGAAAATGTATGGAGTAAAAAGTACATAATTTTATTTAGGAATGTAGTGAAGTAAAAGTAAAAGTTGTCAAAAATATAAAGTAAAGTAAAGTAAAGTACAGATACCCCAAGAAACTACTTAAGTAGTACTTTCAAGTACTTTACACCACTGGAAAAGGCACTGTGCTAGACCACAGCCAATTAACTATGACTGCTCTACTCTACAGAAATAAAAACAACTTCAACCAAAGGAAAATGTGACTGAGCTAACATATGGAATTGTTTTACAATGGTCATACCATGGATCATTTAGCTATTTGATTTTGAATTTTAGGAACCCTGTAGGTATCCAAAAATATATTTTAAAAAATATTTGAGAAAATATTGAATTTGGGCATTACTACTATAGCCCATAGAAACGCATTTAATAGCACATTCATAAATAGAAAAACAGACAGTCCCCCCCAAAAATCTTAAGGAATAAGGTTTTGAAGTGTCTGTCATATACAGTGGGGAGAAAAAGTATTTGATACACTGCCGATTTTGCAGGTTTTCCTACTTACAAAGCATGTAGAGGTCTGTAATTTTTATCATAGGTACACTTCAACTGTGAGAGACGGAATCTAAAACAAAAATCCAGAAAATCACATTGTATGATTTTTAAGTAATTAATTTGCATTTTATTGCATGACATAAGTATTTGATACATCAGAAAAGCAGAACTTAATATTTGGTACAGAAACCTTTGTTTGCAATTACAGAGATCATACGTTTTCATACGTTTCCTGTAGGTCTTGACCAGGTTTGCACACACTACAGAAAAAGTATAACGTTAGAGTGATGAAAGACAGATTACATTTCCGGTTCAACACGCAGAGAAGATGAAAACACGCTGATAGTCGGACAGAGCTTAGCTGCAAGAGACTGAACTAACCCCCACTGCCTTAAAAGTCTCAAGAGGGGAATTATTTTTCTCTCTCCCTCTCTCTCTTTTTCTTGCTCCCGCTGCCTTTCTATTGCTCTATCCTTTTCTCTCTCTCCTGTTCAGAGAGGCAGGCAGGCAGAGAGGCAGCTAATTGTACTTCCTGCCTGTTCTTCCATGGGCTTCAATCCCAATTAGATGGTCTGATCTGCTGCCAAGCCTCAGCTTGACTGACTGAGTTCAGCTCTCCTTGACTGGTGGAGGCTTAGAATTGGGCATGCACACACACACAACACACACACACACAGGCTGGAAATCAGGCACACACATGGACAGCCTCCCTCACACAGGCCATCTCGGAGAGTGGTCACACATGAGATTCTACAACCACCGTGTGAGACAGCCAGGGAGGAAACAGCAGCCAGAGCCCTGAGGGAATGAAACACTGTGACTGAAGACCTTTCTAATTCAATGAGGACCATTGTGGGTGTGTTTGCGCGTGCATGTGTGTGGAGTGGAGAGGCATGCCATGGCTAACACACTCGCACATACACAGCAGCTGTGTATCCTATCCTGTTAAAGCTCAAAACACAGTTTATGTGTTTGACTACAGGACCCAGCTGTTAGCGTTACTAACAAGCAAGGTGAGAGAGAGAGAGAGTTTCTTTTAAACACAAATCCTGAATCAGGTCTGTAATTGTAGACTTGATTATGTATTGAACCTATTTAAAGGCTATAATGTAACAGCTCATCAGTAAATGCCACAGTAATCAGTGGTTGTGTGTGTGAGGAGCGTAGTGGGGTCAGTAGAGGCAGAGCTGTGTTTATGTGTACAACATGAATAGCAGTGTAATCCTATTAACTCCATGGTGGGTTTTATATTATACCATAAATACAGCATGGTACAGTCACTATACTCATTCAATAAAGAGAGGTGTGAATGTACAAAGTTGATCTCTCTCTCTCTCTCTCTCTCTCTCTCTCTCTCTCTCTCTCTCTCTCTCTCTCTCTCTCTCTCTCTCTCTCTCTCTCTCTCTCTCTCTCTCTCTCTCTCTCTCTCTCTCTCTCTCTCTCTCTCTCTCTCTCTCTCTCTCTCTCTCTCTCTCTCTCTCCCTCCCCCTCCCTCCCTCCCTCCCTCCCTCCCTCCCTCCCTCCCTCCAGTGGTGATTGTTTTAAGGTTTGAAGCTGTTGTTTACAGACTTCAGTTCTCTTCGCTGAAAGTATAGGTTTTCCCCAAAGAACCAATGCCCCCTGGGAAATATGGCTGTTGCTGTTATGGTGTTAAATTAATCCCTGTTTCTTCTCTCCTCTTTTTTCTCTCCTCACTCCCTTCCTTTCTCTCTCTCTTCCAATCTGTGATTAACTATTTTGTTGTCTGAATCACATTAATGTAACATCACTCACAGACATGCAATAGAGATGTTTGTTTGCTCACTGAAATGATAAGACCTTCTCTGCTTTCATTATTCACCTATCTATTTAGACATATGTTAATAATAATAATAATATCTGAAATGACTCTGTAATCAAACATTGCATTTTGTCCTTAATATATAGAATTTAAACTGTTCACAGCCATATTGCAGTCTGCAACACTTCAATTATTAGAAGGAACATTTCATGTGCTTTTTCAATTAAGACTAGCTCAACCACCAGCCCCTGCACTCTCACTCTACTGTATTTCTCACGGGGAAATGTGTTTTTCTATTCAACATCTTGTCTATATCTATGCCTATAATACAGACTTCAAGGCCAAACCTTTCCATCATGACAGTCCTTTGTTACCAGCTGCACTGGCTTTATGCTAATTGTCTTCATAAGATGCCACACCTAAATGTAATAGAAGCTATAGAGGACTCTTGCATAATCAAACAGACACACATAGCTACAGTTGGGCTAACTAAGATATGGAATAAGATGGTACTTACACAAGGCTCTTAGCAGAGGTTCCATTACGCAAATGAGAATTTGTATAATTAATGCTGAGTTATATTCACTACATTTAGCCTACATAAAGCACTGAGTGTCACCAATCTAACCACAGTAATGTTCTCCCAAGGATCCCCCCTCCCCCCACCACCCCACACAGTAAAAAATGGGGTGTTAATATTTCAGAGTAAAGTTATTTTAACCCAGATAGAGTATTTTCAACATTTTTGAGAGTAAAGTTGCTCTATCAGTGGAGTTAAAAGTGAGTGTAAAAATCTGCAGATACGCAGTGACAATTTCAACTCTACAGCAGTGATGAATACCCGCCACTCTGCTTTGCTGAAGTTTGGCACGTACGTTGGTGGAGGAAGATTGCGAAGGAGTAGCTAGGCCACAGATATTGCTAGGTAAGTTACATCCCCGTTTTTTCAACACCAAACCGGTATTTTTTAACTTTACATAATTTTAGAGTTGTGCTGATGTCAAGGTCATATTTTAAGTTACGAGTTCCATGCGGCGGTCCCCCTTGCAGTGAGCTCGTCATCAGCCAGCTAAATTAGCTTGTAAGTTCAGATGGTTGACAGTAATAACTGTTATATGATATACCCATGGAATATGTTTGATATTTTTGTGAATGGCTTGCTGTTTCATGTGGCTAAAAATAGGTAACGTTAACTTAGCTAATCAGTTCGTTTGAAGGACACCACCGTTTGGCATGAGCGCAGATTGTGCTTGTCATGCGGTTAGCTAGCTTGCAATCAGTATCGGTAACTGTCTTTCTTTGTGTTGCAATATTTTCACGAATGAAGTTTGTCAGAATGGTAAATACGTAAAATAACGTTCGCTAACAACAAAACATTTATACAGATAGTATTGTTAGCTAACGTTATTGTATAGCTTCCCAGGCTTCCTTACACTAACGTTAACTGTTTTTTATAAAGCTATATATAACGGTAATGTTAGCATGCTTCTGATAGTTAGCCAGCTAATGTTGGTGTTATAAAACGATAACTTAGATCACTGATTTGCATGACGGGTTTGTTTAACATTGCTTAACCATTTTAATGGTTAGCTACTGTTCGAACTAAAATGGCTAATGAGCTAGCTAACTTTGACACATAGCTAGTTATTTGGTAGCTAATGGGACAATGTGCCTCTAAACTTGAACTAGCCTACACCCATTTGCTGCAGAAAATGGCAGCTTAACGTTATATTCAACCAGCACAACTTTGTCTACTTCAGCCTTTGTAATTGCAGTGTAACGTCTAAGTAATGCATAGTGCATTGCGTAGCTAGTACTACTGAGATAAATGGATAGTTAGCTAACGCTTAGTTGAACCAGCACTAAATGATGATTTTGAATATATATTTTCTTTGTTAACAGAGGCAAAATGCTGTTGCGTGTTCAGCTCGGGGAAGAGCAGAAATACGTCAAGCTGTCTGAGCTGACATTCAATGCTTTCTTGAAAGAAGGTAGGTATAATAGGTTAAAGCAATACATATCACCCTAATGACAAAATAATACAGCATTAAGCTATTATCTTATGATATCTATTTAGGTCTATAGTCATTTCTGCTGTGCTTTATATTTTCAGTAACATAAAATCAGGTGCAGATCCTTGTCTTTCATCATTTTGTGAACACATGAGGCAACCTTAAGTATGAACTTGGATTCTTGTGAGAAGGGAATGCATGTTTTTCTTTTTTTTCTTCTTTTTTTAACAGTGTGTCTAAAATTCAACATACCAGAAAGCAGAAAGCCAGACATTAAGGTGTATGACCAGTCTGACACAGAAGTTGACTCAGATGTTTTTGAAGAATTAGTAAAGGAGTCACCTGGAACTTTCAGAATCATGCTGGGCAATGGACTTGGTATTCATTCATTCAATTAGTTTTTTAGTTTAAAGGCCAGAATGAGAACCTTTATTGTCTTAAAAATAACAGTTTATTGTAATATGTTTCTATGTTTTGCACAAATTTCATAATGAACAGATACCTCTCATTCATCATCATGCTCGGGTACATCTGATGACACCATCATTCTGAATTTCACTGTGTGTGACGATGTTGAAGAAGTAGCGGCTGGCGAAGGAAGCCAGCCTAAAAGGCCATGCCACATAAACTATGAGGCAAAAGCAGTAAGTGGTGAACATTGCTGTTAAGTCCAATCTGAATGTTGTTTCATCATGTGACAGCATTACATATTGTTTTACAATTACGGAAAGCACATTTCTTTCCACCTATAGCTGATTGAAAAAATCCTAACATCAAAGCCTGGTGGTGAACGCATTATGCAAGAGTATGGAAAAACCAAATCTCTGACAGATGCCACCAGAAGACAGATGATCAACATACTTGCTGCTGAGATGACAGAAACACATGGGTAAGCATTAAGCATATAGATGGGCTGTAAAGAAACATTGTTATTATTTTCCGGTTATTAATTATGTAAAATGTGTTGTGCAATATCAATTCAGTGTGATGTTAACTTTGAATTCATATGCTAGGACATCCCCCCCCCAAAAGTGTCAGAGTGATGTATGCACAGGGGATAGTAGCTTTGTTTCCCTATCTAGAAGACCCATACTCACAACATGGATATGTAAGTAAATGGGTTATTGCAACATTATGCACATATTCACTCTATGAAATGGGAATAGTACTCCTTTATAATTTATTTATAATAATATAGGATCATTACTACGATCCGGAGAGTGGTTCCGGATACCTTGCATGGCGATTGAAGACCATACAAAGAAAAACAGCAGAGGAAAGAGGTGCCTCAGTCAGCAAATCTCCTAAAGGTATGTTTTCTGATCAGTGACATGTAATTATAATGGTGACCTGTGAATTGAAAGGATTTCTTAACACTGTATTTTGTCTTAAGTTGGTGGGCCAGGCCGTGATCGTCAGCCCTTCACCTATGACAGAGAGCCATCTGATGAGGATGTGGAAGCAGCTATTGCTGTTTTGAGACACTCTGCTGATGAAAACACTGTCCGTGAGAAGATGAAAATGACCTTCATATATCGGCAAGCAATGGTCAACGATGAAGCCAAATCATCAGATGTCTTCTCGGTCTTCCCAAGATTTCTGGACACACCAGGACTGGTATGACAACTTAATTCACTGCATCACCAAAAATATCCAATGAAGAATAAGGTAACACTCATTATTTCTGTCTTTGTGTGTTACATTGCAGATAGAACAAGATTTCAGACTTCTGTTTGGTGAGGCCACAGCCAACAAATTCTTGGAGAAGTGGCCAACCACTTTCAAAGCAAAAGTAATAAAGGAAAGCCATGGACTTGTATCCACCACAGAACTCTTGGATTTGATGCGCAATGCTGAGTCAGCTGCTGAAGTTGAGAATGGTATGAATGAACTGTTTTACTTTTTATGTGGATAATGTAGGTGTGCATTATATGTCCATAATGGTGCAAGTTGTGAATAAGAATGTTATGCTACGGCACAATGTTAACCAGGTTTTTATTTACTTATTTGTAGGCTGGGACAGTGACATGTCTGCCATCTTGCTGCTGCTACATTTGCTACCACCATCTGCACAAGGTAGAAAGAGGCCGGGAAAGATGTCTGCATATCAAGCTGTAGATCAGCTCATCAGATTTCAAAAGGTATGCTTAACGGTTGTTTAAAATATATATTCCATCATCTCAATCTTGTGCACAGTTTGAGGTGATCTTATCTATTGTCAGAGGTTAGTCACCAAAACAATTCTGTTGAATGTGTTTTTTTTGTAGGTTGGAACCAGTGTGCAGCAGCATCTTGACAACATCACCCAAAGCAGTCAGCCCTACCTTCTCGCCCAGGGATCCACACAGAGCAGCATTCACTCCTACTTCATTGTGGTTGACAAGCATGCTCTTCCATGCAAGGCAACAGGTTCAGTAGGAGCTTTTGACGAAGTCTTTAAAGCCCATTACGTATTTGGTACGTCATACAGTTCTTCCTTGAGCAGCTTTTTCACTTTTGTGCAAACAACCATCTATAACATCGACATGGGGGAAACAAAGGAGACTCCGAGTTGCTGAGTTGCGAGCAAGAATGGTGCGTTAGTTGAGATAAAACTATGAAGTGTTTTCTTTGCAAAAGTGACCATGGAAGTCCAAACAACCTTGTTAAGCACCTTAAGATAATTCATGGGCTATGTACAGGCAGGACTCTTTTTCTGAAATGTGGTCAAGAAGGATGCTCACGTTCTTTTGGTAGCTTTTCTGGTTTTAGAAAACATCTTAACAAGTGCCACGGAGAAAGTTTAGTAGATTCTATAGAAGATGATCTTTCAGACCCTCAAAGTACCGTCAACACCAGTAATATTTCTCATGTTGAAGTGTCGACTGAATGTTTAGAGGCTGAGTCAGAGTTATCTTCGCCATACATTGTAAATAGTTGTGCAGCTGTTATTTCTGATCTAAAGGCAGCAGGTGTTGGTCAAAGTACAGTAAATACTGTAGTGATTTCCATGGAAGAGATTGTTCAAGATATTCATCAGCATGCTAAAGAAACAGTGATAAAGCATGTATTTAGTAATGAAAGAGAAACAGAAATGTGCAAGAAAGTTGAGGCGTGTTTTGAGGGGTTAGAGAATCCTTTCACAGTTCTAAATTCGGAATACAAGCGATCAAAATTTATGACTGCCAAGTGGGAAATAGTAGAACCAGTTGAATGTGTGATTGGTTCAAGATTTGACACAAGACGAAATAAAAAGACTGGAACATATGATCAGGTAGTAGTTCAAGATAAATTCATGTATATTCCAATTTTATCTACACTGCAGTCAATATTTAAAAGTCAGTATTTTGCAGAAATGTTGCAAAGCTCAGCTACCAGCAACTCTAGACTGAGAGATATTTGTGATGGATCTTTTTTTAAAAGTCACCCCCTGTTCTCAACTGAGAAGCAGACAATACAGGTCCAGATGTTCTATGATGATTTTGAGGTCGCCAACCCATTGGGTTCCAAGCGAGGTATTCATTAATTGGGTGGAGTATATTTTACTTTAAGAAACTTCTCTCCAAAATGGAATTCTTTTTTGGCTAACATACACCTGTGCGCCTTATTTCATACTCAAGATGTTAAACGATATGGTTTTAGTGAAATTTTTGCTCCCATTGTTCGAGACATTAAAGTGTTAGAGAGCGATGGTATTGAGATTCCATTATACAGTGGTTATGTACGTGGCACTGTAGTACAGGTAACAGGTGATAATTTGGGTTTGCATAGTTTGTTTGGTCTGGTGGAGTCTTTCAGTGCAAGGTACTGTTGCAGGTTCTGTTTAGCAGAAAAGGAGGACTTTCAAACAGAATTCTCTGAAGATTCTTCCAAAATAGTTTTACGCACCAAAGATATGCATACTGCTCACTGTCAAGAAATGGCTTGTAATCCATCCCTTCCGTATGTTTTTGGTGTGAAAAGGTCATGCATATTAAATTCATTGAGGTATTTTCACACAACTGAGAACTTCTCAGTTGATGTGATGCATGATGTGTTAGAAGGGGTTGGCCAGTACGAATTGAAGTTATTATTTCTGTATTTGAATGAAAAACATGTTACATCAGGAGAAATACATTCAAGAATACAAAGTTTTGATTATGGTTTCACAGAGAGAAATAACAGGCCTGTGACTGTTAATTTAAGTGAAGGATCTAATGATCTGGGACTGAATGCAATTCAGTCCTGGTGCTTACTTAGGAATGTTCCTCTTATCTTTGGAGATTTGGTAACTTCTACTGACCAACACTGGGGCCTGCTTCTTTTATTATTGCAAATAATTAACATTATATTCTCGCCCATGTTATCTCAAGGTCTATGTGTATATTTAAAACATTTGATTGTTGATCACCATACACTGTTTAAGAAGTTGTATCCTCAGAAAAAACTTTTACCAAAGCACCATTTTCTTATCCACTATCCCCGCTGCATCCAGAAAATAGGGCCTGTACTTCATAGTTGGTGTATGAGGTATGAAGGCAAACATAATTTTTTCAAAAAACAGCTTAAATCGTTTAAAAATATTACCAAAACGCTGGCAAAAAAGCATCAGAATCATATGGCATATAGTTGGCGAAGATCAACAACTTTTAGTCGGTTAGATATTGGTCCAGGAAAAATGGTGGCTTTAAATATGGTAAAAGGAGGTTCTGAAATTGCTTTGGCAATGCAAGTGCCCAGTAGCATTCAGGTTATGAAGGTTAATTGGGCTAAACATAATGGGTATGTTTATCGCCCACACTTGGTTATCTGTGGCGAAGTTGACTCTGAAGTGCCCTTGTTTTATCAGATTGAGTCAGTTCTGATAATGTGTGAAAAACTGTTACTACTCACAGTGCCTTTAGTTACAGTAACTTTTCAAGAACATTTCCATGCATATGAGGTGATCAGATCAAAGCATGATTTAGTTTTTTTTCATGTCGACAACCTGCACTACCCTAGACCTTTTGACATACAAAGGTCATATGGAGGAAATGACACAGCTCTCTTTGTTGTGCCATATTGCTTTCTCTGGTGAACATTTTTATGATGTTATACTTCTGTCATAGACAAGGCAATGGGTGTACAATGTAAATTCACGGACATTGAAATTATACTTTTTTTTTTCAATAAATGTGGGTGCTCTCATCTTGTATTATTGTGCTTTGTTTTATTTGATAGTATTGATATTTCTATAATTCAGTAACACTACATCATATGATTTAAATTAAATAAAAAAAAACACTGTAGAGAAATGAAAAGTAAATATCATTACACTTTAAAGTGTCATTTTTTAAAGTAAAATTGTAGTTGACTTAACTCTATACAGTGTAATCATATTACTCTCAACAGTGTGATTAAACTACAGTGTTAAATATTTTGACACATTTCATTGTTATTTTTTACACAATATGGAGTAGAATTAACTCTAAAAGTTTTACACTGACCAAAGAGTACATTTTACACTGATTTTGAGTGGGACCAAATGTTATCTGAAACAGAGTTAAATTCAACTCGATAGGAGTTAAATTAACACTTCTGTTTTTACTGTGCACCAACTGCTCTCCATGGTGCTGAACCGGTTGCCCAGGTGACTATAATCAAGCGCATCCGCCAGGCAGCGAGCTGTTATGTTTGACTCACCGTCACCTCAGCAGAGCAAAGCATCGCTGACTGCCTGTATTCACTTTAACATCCACTTTCTCTCAAGGACGCCATTCTCAAGTAGCCTAGCTACTCACTCATTGATAAACAAATACTATAAGCGACCATAAAAAATAAATAAAAAATCTGAAATAGAGGCTGATTTGACCCCAGAAAGACCCGACATTTAGCCAACAGTGTTCTATCTTCCTGTTTTAGAAAACCGAAGTAGCCTATTCAGAACAGTGGGGGGGTTAACTAACTTATTTGTAAAACAATGCAGTTTGAAATGGGTTTACATTGAATAGTAGGCAATTAGGAATTGATACTTGTGTTTCCATCAACTTGCGTGCCCTTTATAAAGTTTGTATTTACATAGGCTAACTGAATATAATAATATTCACGTCTCTAAATCAATAAAACATATATATATATATACGTTTTCAATCAACAAATAAATAGCCTGGAATAAATGGAAACATTCAACATGTCTGATATGGCATGGCACCATTCTATTAGGGTGCTCGAGGCATTACCTTTCTCTATCAGTTTATCTCAATATATAATCACACCACATCCGGCATGTCCAGCTGTTAATATCTCAATAGGTTATTAATGGTTGTAGCCATGCAGTGATGGGGATAAGAGGTGACACCGCTGCCTTCAAATAAAAAGGGATTACCAGCAGCGAAACCTCTCGATAGATAACCTGTCTACCAAATCAAATCAAATGTATTTATAAAGCCCTTTTTACATCAGCAGATGTCACAAAGTGCTATACAGAAACCCAGCCTAAAATCCCAAACAGCAAGCAATGCAGATGTAGCACAATCACACACTGTCAGAAACAGAAATCGCCGCGCATAAGACATGGGAATTTCATAAGGAAACCAGCCTGTTTCTTACCGTTTTAAGTTTTCAGGGATTCTGGAGGAGAAGAATGATGGATGCGACGCCACTGTCAACCCTCTTCTCTCTCTCTCCTCCCGCGAGCTCTCTGGCGCATCTCACTGAGGAGTGGTGGGGACACCCTGCAAGCCGCTGTTTCCTCCTGTCTACGATATAAAAACACCGAGTTGGGCGCGCGCCATCTACGGTTCTCCGTGCACGACTCGACAGGCGGGTTGACTGCCTCTAAAACTAGCAAGGACGTTTTCAGTTGCGGAAAATCGGTTTACAGCCAGGGAACAGAAAAGGGAAAAGGAAAGCTGCGATCGCTTCGCTTAACAAAGTCGGATAGATGATGTATGTATAACGTATAGTGATGTATAACAGATAGCTGCGCTCTGTGTTTATCACCATTAGATAATAGGCCTACCGCCGCTTATCTGGCCACTGGGGACTTAGATCTCTCTACACAATTACATATTTACATAATTATTTGTATTGTTTAAAAAAACTAAAAACATTTTAATCATTTAGCAGACGCTCTTATCCAACGCGATTTACACGAGCAATTAGGGTTAAGTGCCTTTCTCAGGGGCACATCGACAGATTTTTTATCTAGTCAGCTCGGGGATTTGAATCAGCGACCTTTCAGTTACTGGCCCTTCAGTTACTGGCCCAACGGTTTTGGTTTAATTTGTAGGTCAAAACAATGGTTTAATTTGCAGGTCAGTGCTTGTTTCCTGCGTACTATTGGGAGGGTAAGTTCAGTCAGAAGGAAGAAGATTGGGGATGACCGTGGCTGGTCTGCCATTTGACCTCAAACAATTTAAGTCCATTTGTATTTCTGTTTAGAAAAGGTCACTTTACATTGATGTTGTCACTCAAATGATAGTTGAATGTCAGAGGCTACAACGATCAAGCACTCAATATCTGAAAATGCAAAGGCATATCACATCAGTTCTGCCATATAATAACCAACAACTAACATTAAAATCTAATGGAAAATACATGAAATATGATCTAATACCTATGAATGAGGAAAACCGTAGATAGATTCCTCCACACCTCCAGTAGCCTTGACAATACAGATCATTATCCCCTCTCTCAGGCATGATCCCTAGAGGACATGTGCAGGTACACACACACACACACACACACACACACTCACACACACACCACAGGGTACTGTAGCTATAGAAACTGTGTCTGCAGGATATTACAAGGTAGAATGGCACAGCAGGTGAGGTAATTAGTTCAATGGGGATGAATATTCATACAAACATTCCATTGACTCTGCTTGGGATGTTTTATATCATGACAGATAATAGATAAATAAATAAATGCTATTGAATTGATAACAGCCACCTGCTAAATGTGAAAATATTATCTGATAACTTGCCCCACCTGGTGGTAGCTTTGAGAACAGCTTTCACATGTCCAGTAAAATTTGGTCAGTAGGAAAACCCTCTTTAAAAAATAAAAGGCAGACAATGAATAATACTATCGCTAACCAAATAAAAACAATTCCTCTGTCATCGGTCATCTTTATTTCCAGCAGTGGTGTGAATGTAATAAAAAGTTGTATGTGGATAGTAGGCTCTACAAACCCCAACCATAGAGCAGAACAGTGTTGATATTGTTTCAATCTCTCGTCTCATATTGCTATTTTGTTG
>NC_140003.1:30745248-31142748 GCF_964263955.1 Coregonus lavaretus
AGGGAAAAAAATCCAGAAAATCACATTGTAGGATTTTTAATGAATTTATTTGCAAATTATGGTCTTATCATGTGTATGTTTGTCTGTGCCTGTGTGTGTGTGTCTCTTCACAGTCCCCGCTGTTCCATAAGGTGTATTTTTATCTGTTTAAAAAAAATTGGATTCTACTGCTTGCATCAGTTACCTGATGTGGATAGAGTTCCATGTAGCCATGGCTCTATGTAGTACTGTGCGCCTCCCATAGTCTGTTCTTGACTTGGGGATTGTGAAGAGACCTTTGGTGACATGTCTTGTGGGGTATGCATGGGTGTCCGAGCTGTGTGCTAGTAGTTTAAAAACAGACACCTCGGTGCATTCAGCATGTCTTCTTACAAAAACAAGTAGTGATGAAGTCAATCTCTCCACCACTTTGAGCCATGAGAGATTTACATGCATATTATTAATGTTAGCTCTCTATGTACATTTAAGGTCCAGCCCTACTGCCCTGTTCTAAGCCAATTGTAATTTTCCGATGTCCCTCTTTGTGGCACCTGACCACACAACTGAACAGTAGTCCAGGTGCGACAAAACTAGGGCCTGTAGGACCTGCCTTGTTCATAGTGTTGTTAAAAAGGCAGATCAGTGTTTTCTTATGGACAGACTTCTCCCCAGCTTAGCTACTGTTGTATCAACATGTTTTGACCATGACAGTTTACAATCCAGAGTTACTCCAAGCAGTTTAGTCACCTCAACTTGCTCAACTTCCAAATTATTTATTACAAGATTTAGTTGAGGTTTAGGGTTTAGTGAATGATTTGTCTCAAATACAATGCTTTTAGTTTTTGAAATATTTAGGACTAACTTGTTCCTTGCCACCCATTCTGAAACTAACTGCAGCTCTTGCAGTGTTGCAGTGATTTCACTCCCTGTAGTAGCTGATGTGTATAGTGTTGAGTCATCCGCATACATAGACACACTGGCTTTACTCAAAGCCAGTGGCATGTCATTAGTAAAGATTGAAAAAAGTAAGGGTCCTAGACAGCTGCCCTGGGGATTTCCTGATTCTACTTGGATTATGTTGGAGAGGCTTCCATTAAAGAACACCCTCTGTGTTCTGTTAGTGTCATGATCATTGAGAGACGGGTCAGACCAAGGTGCAGCGTGGTATGCGTACATGTTTATTAAGACGAATAAACACTAGACAAAATAACAAAACAACGAAAACGTGAAGTCTTATGGGCTATACACACAACAAGCCTAACAGGAACACAAACAAGATCCCACAACTAAGGTAGGCAACCAAGCTACCTAAGTATGATCCCCAATCAGAGACAACGAGCGACAGCTGCCTCTGATTGGGAATCACACCTGGCCAAACATTGAAATATCAACCTAGATCTACAACATAGAAATACAATAACCTAGATCTCAACAGAAACTCACACCCTGACCCAAACAACAAGAGTTCTCTAGATCAGGGCGTGACAGTTAGACAGGTAACTCTTTATCCACAATATAGCAGGGGGTGTAAAGCCATAATACATACATTTTTCCATCAGCAGGCTATACATCGATAATGTCAAAAACTGCACTGAAGTCTAGCGAAACAGCTCCCACAATCTTTTTATCATAAATTTCTCTCAGCCAATCAGTCATTTGCGTAGGTGCCGTGCTTGTTAAAATGTCCTTCCCTATAAGCGTGCTGAAAGTCTGTTAACTGTAAAATAGCATTGTATCTGGCTGATTGGTTGGCTATTTGAGCCAGTAAAGGGGGCTTTACTATTCTTGGTTAGCGGAATGACTTTTGCTTCCCTCCAGGCCTGAGGGCACACACGTTCTAGTAGGCTTAGATTGAGGATATGGCAAATAGGAGTGGCAATATCATCCGCTATTGCCACTCCGGTGGCTTGTCATTGTTGATAGACAACAATAATTTTCCACCTCTTCCACACTCACTTTATGGAATTCTACATTACAATGCTTGTCTTTCATAATTTGATCAGTTATACTTGGATGTGTAGTGTCAGCATTTGTTACTGGTATGTCATGCCTAAGTTTGCTTATCTTGCCAATGAAAAAATAATTAAAGTAAATTGGCAATATCAGTATCATGCTCAGGCTAAGACCCAGATGCAGACACAGGAGGCGGATAGTACAAGTCTCAGAGTTTACTATAGTACAACGGGCAGGCAAAAGGTAAGTCAAGGCAGGCAAAGAGTTATAATCCAAATCAGAGTCAGGCAGGTACAGGACGGCAGGCAATCTTTAGGTCAAGGCAGGCAAAGAGTCGTAATCCAAATCAGAGTCAGGCAGGTACAGGACGGCAGGCAGGATCAGGGTCAGGACAGGCAGAAAGTTCAGAACTGGGAAGACTAGGAAAACCACAAACTAGAGCACAGGAAACACGGTGGTAGGACTTGACGGAACCAGACGAACTGGCAACAGAAAACGCAGGTATAAATACACAGGAGATAATGGGGATAAATGGGAGACACCTGGTGGGGAGTGGAGACAAGCACAAGACAGGTGAAACAGATCAGGGTGTGACAATCAGTGGGTTTCGTGATGAACGAGCCATCTGAGTCAATGAATAATGGAGTTGAGTTTGCCTTTTTGCCCAAAATTTAATTTAAGGTTCTCCAAAGCTTTTTACTACCATTCTTTATATCATTTATCTTTGTTTCATAGTATAGTTTATTCTTTTTTTTATTCAGTTTAGTCACGATTTCTCAATTTGCAGTACGTTTGCCAATCGGTTGTGACTTATTTGCCATTCCTTTTGCCTCATCCCTCTCAACCATAAAATGTTTAAATTCCTCATCAATCCACAGGGATTTAATAGTTGACAGTCATTTTCTTAATGGGTGCATGCTTATTAGTAACTGGAATAAGCATGCTGGAATAAGCATGCAGCATCTGGTTGCTCCTCATTACACACCACAGACCAACAAACATTCTTTACATCAACAACATATGAATCACTACAAAACTTATTGGGTGTCCTCTTATACACCATATTAGGCCCAGGCTTTGGACCTTTGGTTTTCCTAGATATGTCTACTATATTGTGATCGCTACATCCGATGGATTTGGATATTGCTTTAAATCACATTTCTGCAGCATTAGTAAAGATGTGATCAATACATGTTGATGATTTAATTCCTGTGCTGTTTGTAACTACCCTGGTAGGTTCACTGATAACCTGAACCAGGTTGCAGGCACTGGTTACAGTTTGAAGCTTTTTCTTGAGTGGGCAGTTTGATGAAAACCAGTCAATATTTAAAATCACCCAGAAAATATACCTCTGTTGATATCACATACATTATCAAGCATTTCACACGTTATCCAGATACTGACTGTTAGCACTTGGTGGTCTATAGCAGCTTCCCAAAAGAATGGGCTTTAGGTGATGCAGATTAACCTGTAGCCATATTACTTCAACAATATTTAACATGAGATCCTCTCTAATCTTCACAGGAATGTGGTTCTGAATATAAACAGCAACACCTCCACCATTGGTATTTCTGTATTTTCTGTAGATGTTATAACCTTGTATTGCTACCACTGTATCAAAGGTATTATATAAGTGAGTTTCAGAGATTGTCAAAATATGAATGGCATCGGTTACTAGCAAGTTATTGATTTCATGAAACGTGTTTCTTAAGCTACATTTGTTAACGTGGGCTATTTTTAGCACTTTTCTAGGATGCTTGATTGTTATCATTGCTTTACTGGGAAGCTTAGCAGAAGTAGACATGCTCATGTTATTTATGTTAGTGTAGGGTGAGCTGCACACAGTGGACTTCCTACTAGGGCACACCGCCTCAGTGCTAACAGTATAACTCTGGTTCATAGGCACATGATTACAGCATACAATAGCTGTAGGATCAGCAGAGGCATTCAGGGCAGTTAGAGGGACATAAATTAGGTTACTTACATTGTCTACCAACGCCCCTGGGATAATGTTCATTTGCGGAAGCATTATGACAACTCAGCGACACAATGATAGGGATTAACTGAGCTGGGTTTGGGTCATTGATAAGTCCTTGTCTCAACACAGCCTTATAATGCTGTGAAAGGATCCAGGAACTCAAATGATTTGGGTGGATCCTATCATTATAAACCGAGCTTTGTTTCCAGAAGGTGTCAAAATTGTCAATAAATGTTTCACGCACAGAGCTGCAATAGTCACGTAGCCAGTTATGGAGGGCTAAACGTCTGCTGAAATGTTCAATGCCACGATTTAGGGATGGCACAGGGCCAGATAATATGGGGCGTTTGTTGGTGTCAACCAGAGACCCAATCAGTTCTTTAAAATCCATCTTCAGCTGTTCTGAGCTGCCCTTCATAATGTCATGGAATCTCACATGAACTATGATAGACTACATTTCCTGATGCAGGTTTAAAAATGTTTGGGAGCAGCTTATTGATGTCCTGTACTCGTGCTCCAGGATAGCACAATGTTTTTGCTCCAGGGCCTCAGACATTTCTCACCATTGAACTGCCCAATACAACGGCCGGACAAGGGGATGGAGAAATTCACCCATTCCTACTGCTCACACAATTAGTGGAACCTTTCACGGGCCCATGAGAAGCAGGATAGCGTACGCCCGCAGTTCCCGGCGATAGGTCCAGACCTCCCACAGCAGGAAGAGCCCTGTTAGATCCAGAGAGAGGGAAAGGAGCTGAACTCAACGACAAAGCCGCTGTTGGAGTCAGAGCAGTTGGAGTCAGCACAGCTGTCGCAGACACAAGCAGTCCCAACGATGAAGGCGCAGGTAGATCAGGCACCAGGGCGGCGAATCTATTCTTCATGTCGATCTGCTAATAAATTATATGGACACTGTGTGAAATAATAGGGGTTGACATAATTTTTTTATAACTACCCCCTTCCTCTGTCCCCCATACATACAACATCTGTAAGGTCCCTCAGTCAAACAGATTGAACTACAAAGACCAGGGAGCTTTTCGAAAGCCTCATAAAGAAGGGCAGTGATTGGTAGATGGGTAACAATAACAAATCAGACGTTGAATATTATCTTTAAGCATGGTCAAGTTAATAATTATGCTGTGGATGATGTATTAAACCATCCAGACACATCAAAGATGCTGTCTTCCTTCTGAACTGAGCTGCAGGACAGGAAGGAAACTGCTTAGGGATGTCACAATGAAGTGATTTTAAAACAGCTAGAGTTCAATGGCTGTGATGGGAGAAAACGGAGGATGGATCAACAACATTGTAGTGGCTCCACAATAATGGTCTAAATGACAGAATGAAAAGAAGAATATAAATATACAGAATAAAAAGTCAAAAACTAAAGTAATTAGTAACTGCCTCCCTCCTTATTTTTAAGCATGGTGGTGGCTGCATCATGGTATGGGTATGCTTGACATCGGCAAAGGATGGGTAGTTATTCAGGATGAAAAGAAACAGCATGGAGCTAAGCACAGGCAAAATCCTAGAGGAAAACCTGCTTCACAACAGACACTGAGAGAGGAATTCATCTTTCAGCATCTTTTTAACCTACAACACAAAGCCAAATCTTCACTGGAGTTACTTGCCAAGAAGTCAGTGAACGTTCCTACGTGGCCAAGTTTCAGTTTTGATTTAAATCTGCTTGAAAATCTATGTCAAGACTTTAAAATTGCTGTCTAGCCATGATCCCCAACACCTTGACAGAGCTTGAAGAATTTTGAAAAGAATAATGGGCAAATATTGCTCTTACATTTACATTTTAGTCATTTAGCAGACGCTCTTATCCAGAGCGACTTACAGTTAGTGAATACATATTTTTGTATTTTTTTTGTAATACTGGCCCCCCATGGGAATCGAACCCACAACCCTGGCGTTGCAAACGCCATGCTCTATCAACTGAGCTACATCCCTGCCGGCCATTCCCTCCCCTACCCTGGACGACGCTGGGCCAATTGTGCGTCGCCCATGAGTCTCCCGGTCGCGGCCGGCTGCGACAGAGCCTGGATTCGAACCAGGATCTCTAGTGGCACAGTTAGCACTGCGATGCGGCGCCTTAGACCACTGCGCCACTCAGGAGATTATGGAGGGCTAAACGTCTGCTGAAATGTTCAATGCCACGATTTAGGGATGGCACAGGGCCAGATAATATGGGGCGTTTGTTGGTGTCAAGCAGAGACCCAATCAGTTCTTTAAAATCCATCTTCAGCTGTTCTGAGCTGCCCTTCATAATGTCATGGAATCTCACATGAACTATGATAGACTACATTTCCTGATGCAGGTTTAAAAATGTACTCGTGCTGTACCCACCTCTTATGAGACTCACAGCTGTAATCGCTGCCAAAGGTGTTTCTAACATGTATTGACTCAGGGGGGTGAATACTTATCTAATCAAGGTATATTAGTGTTTTTTTTTTCATTAATACAAAAAAATAGATACTTTTTCTTCCACTTTGAGTATTTTGTGTAGCGTGTACAATAAAACGACAATTAAATCCATTTGAATCCGACTTTGTAACACAATAAAATGTGAATAAATCCTAGGGGGGTGTAGACTTTCCATAGGCACTGCACTGTACATTAACTTTCGATTCAATTTGACATCCTGCAATTGAGACCTGGAGAGGACAGAGGAGGTTTGTCATAATCACCTGACACAGCACACCCTTGAGCAAGCCTGTCTGTTGTCTTGTTTGTATTTACAGTAGCCTACTTCCTCTTCATCTAACCAAACCAGCACAAAAATGGCCAGACATTATTTATAAAGTATGAATGATAGGACATGGCTATGAGGAAGTTATGGGTCTTCAAAACAATAAAAGGGATTGAAGAGGAACAGTCAGAAAGGTAAAAGATTAGATTACCGCTGTTTACCTGTGTACAGTCCGTCGCAGAAACCCCACCCTGGAATTTCCCCGGAGGCAAACGTAACTAGTTACCACAGCTACAAAGTCATAGAAATGGCTAAACCCCCGCCTATTTCTAAAATGTATCTTCTTAAAATCTGATTTGAAACCTAACCCTAACCACGCAGCTAACATTATGCCTAACCCTGACCTTAAATTAAGACAAAAAGCAAATTTTAGTTTTCATGAATTTTTACGACATAGACCATTTTGACTTTGTGGCTGTGGTAACTAGTAATAACCCCTGAGGGCGGGAACAGTGCTATGCAAGGAGGAAGTTCAAACTCTCCGCTGGAGTTTCTGAAAGCGGCATGTTGACGCATGAAACATGTTCCTCTCTGCATAAAAAGGCACATCGCCTCTGGAAATTCGGCATTCATAACACACTTTTAGAGAAGCTTTTGTCCAGTAGTTAAGTTATTTCCGTTTGGATCTCATTGCATTTACCTGACAACATGTCAGAAGTCTTCATTATAGATATAATTCACTGTCGGTGTCCGCAGCACAGCTCGTGCGTGGAGAGGCAAATAAAAAGCGTCACAGGTAGGAGCGATGTCGGCTTTCAAATCTATCTACTATTTCAACCACACGGTCAACGTTGTAATGCAAACGGCGAGAACACGGTGTCTTTGCTGGAAACGTTTTCCAGTCAGAAGACAAACGTCCACGTATTGGACTACACCACTGTTACGGAGTCTTGGTACCGTTTCAAACTAGCCGTGGACCAACTAGACTTGCGAACGGTTCGGGTCTTCACCTCAAAAAACAGGAGGCAGATGTTTGAAGCATACCATGAGCAACTTTTCACGGAGGTGTACACGTTTGAGTACGTCACATCCAATGATCTCCCGTGCCCTGGTCACATGCAATGCGACTCACCTTTCGCTCCACCTGTCAGTGAGGTCAGAGAGGAGGTCAGAAGCTTTCTGCAGCAGTTACACGCTAAAGGAGACATCACTATACTGAGGTCCACTTTAATTTCAGGTAGGTGTGTGTAATACACTATCAATTACTGTAGTGTAATATTAGGCTGAACTATCATTCAGCAACCAGTGAACAGTCCATCCATCTCTCTCTCTGTAGACTGTTTCTCCCATGGGTTCACCACGCGTACAGGAGGTATTTCCTCCATCTCCACCCTCTCCTCTCTCAACCTGTTCAGTAGCTCCAGACGCAGAGACTCCAGGACCCTCGTAGCCGAGAACATCCGCCGACTAGCCCAAAAGGCTGGGTTCTACCCCCGACTACTGCACCTGGTCAAGGTACGACAGTACAGCAAATAACATTATTGTAGACTCCCTGAATGTAAGTGTAGCACGGCCTCTGCCAAGAGGTCAACCAGAAGAAGACTAGCAACAGAGGTTGAATTATATAGTGACTTTTAGAAACGGACACGCTCTCAGTATAGTGATGTAGGTCTTTAGATGTTGTACACATTAAATTGTGTCATTCCGAACTGTATCCGCAACGTTATAATCCATTTTGGTCGAGTTTCCCCCACACAGTTGTGCAGGCCGAGCGTGTCCCTATAGTACACGAACACAGCCCACGCAGCACTGCTGGTAGGTAGAAGAAACGTCTCGAGTTGCACAAAAGGGAATATAACATTGCGGATAAAGTTCGAAATGACACATTGTCATGTGTACAACATCTAAAGACCTACATCACTGTACTGAGAGCGTGTCCGTTTCTAAAAGGACGTATTTGCGTGTTTTTGTAGCTTTTATTAATATATTTTGCGTGCCCTGATACTACACAACAAGCAATGAGGAAGTGAATCGCAGCTTATGATCAAAGAGCCACAGTAGCCTACTTAACCACTATTAAAACTAACTTAAAGCGGGTGCAGCCTCATTGTTCACAGTAAACACGCACCGGAAGTTGCATAGAATTTTCACAACGTTCAAGTTTGCACTCAGCAGACCTGAAATTTGCTGACGTGAGGAATTTTTTTTAGAGGGAACATTGGTCTGGACCCTTCTATAACAAGCCATTTACATCAAAAATAGAGATTTACTTCAGACATAGGAAAAAGTACCAATGTAACAGAACAAATGGCATTTTAAACTAATAGGAGAATGGTTCAATTATAATTAATTAGAGACCCCCCAAAGTTTGACTTTGTTGCATTTAGGGGCACTCATGTCTCATTCAGGGGGTCTGAGACCCCCCTGGGCCCCCCGTATTTCGCACTCTGACTGGCCACGCCTCTTAACCTTGTTCCTCTCTAGGTTTTTTCCTAGGTTCCTGCCTTTTTAGGGAGTGTTTCCTAGCCACTGTGCTTCTGCTTCTGCAAAGCTTGCTCTTTGGGGTTTTAGGCTGGGTATCTGTAAAACACTGTGACAACTGCTGATGTAAAAAGGGCTTTATAAAATACATTTGATTGATTGAGGTCTAGACCGTTATGGCACAGGGAGGTAGTGCACTTGTTCTGTACAGCGTATAACACTCACTCCAGTAGGTTGTAGAAAACATCACTGACATCATTGAGTGGTTAATGCTGATTAGCTGTTCCTGCCAGGTGAACCACGGCAGTGACGTATGGGTGATGGGAAAGGAGGAGGAGCCACAGGACTATGATGGTATCGTAACCAATCAGAGAGGTGTTGTCATAGCTGCTCCAGGAGCTGACTGCATGCCCCTCCTCTTCACTGACCCCGTGACCAGGGTCATCGGAGTAGCTCACGCTGGTGAGACACACACACTTTAGGTACAAGACAGTATTCATATTCTGCAGAAAGATGTCTTCTGGTGCATCATTATAAAGTGTTCCTTTGTGTTTCCCTCTCTCAGGATGGAAAGGAACCCTGATGGGTGTTGCCATGGCTACAGTCAACGCCATGGTGATGGGGTTCGGCAGCAGGGCATGTGATGTCACCGTGGTGATCGGGCCGTCGGTGGGGGCCTGTTGCTTTACACTGGAGAGAGAGCAGGCTGCAGAGTTCTACTCTATACACCCTGACTGTGTTCCTGACATGGCCGAGACCAGGCCTCACGTCAACATACGACTAGCCACCAGGTTAGTTTGGCCAACTATGCAACATATAGACAAATAGCGCGTTCAAGCGGATCCCTTTTCTCAAGCCGTTGAACATCGTTGGTCACTGCCTTTCAAAGTGTTGCATTATGGGGATAAAAATTGTCCGACTTGCGCCTATATGTCAACTGCATGAACTTTACAAAAATCATGTGACCAAGTTTCTGCAGTTCCTCTTCACCAACTTCATCCTGCAGCCATCGCCTGCATTGTGGGAGGCTCTATTGTCAACCAATCATTCGTTTTTTTTGTTTGACCCACGCGAACGTGTCAAAAGACATGACTGAAACAGGAACTATCTTTTCCGCGATTTGTGTATACAGTGGATATATATACAAATGAATGTGATATTTGAGTCTCTCTCTCGCTAATTGATTGTACAATGTACACATACAGTGCATTCGGAAAGTATTCAGACCCATTTACTTTTTCCGCATTTTGTTACGTTACAGCCTTATTCTAAAATGGATGAAATATATTTTTTCTCATCAATCTACACACAATACCTCATAATGACAAAGCGAAAACTGGTTTTTATAAATCTTTGCAAATGTATAAATGTTTTAAAACATATACCTTATTTACATAAGTATTCAGACCCTTTGCTATGAGACTCGAAATTTAGCTCAGGTGCATCCTGTTTCCATTGATCATCCTTGTGATGTATCTACAACTTGATTGGAGTCCACCTGTGGTATATTCAATTGATTGAACTTGATTTGGAAAGGCACACACCTGTCCACAGTTGAAAGTGCATGTCAGAGCAAAAACCAAGCCATGAGAACACAGTGGCCTCCATCATTCTTAAATGGAAGAAGTTTGGAACCACCAAGACTCTTCTTAGAGCTGGCCACCCGGCCAAACTGAGCAATTGGTGGAGAAGGGCCTTGGTCAGAGAGGTGACCAAGAACCCAATGGTCACTCTGACAGAGCTCCAGTTCCTCTGTGGATATGGGAGAACCTTCCAGAAGGACAACCATCTCTGCAGTACTCCACTAATCAGGCCTTTATGGTAGAGTGGCCAGACGGAAGCCACTCCTCAATAAAATGCACATGACAGCCCGCTTGGAGTTTGCCAAAAGGCACCTAAAGGACTCTCAGACCATGAGAAACAAGATTCTCTGGTCTGATGAAACCAAGATTGAACTCTTTAGCCTGAATGCCAAGCGTCACGTCTGGAGGAAACCTGGCACCATCCCTACGGTGAAGCATGGTGGTTGCAGCATTATGCTGTGGGGATGTTTTTCAGCGTCAGGGACTGGGAAACTAGTCAGGATCGAGAGAAGGATGAACGGAGCAAAGTACAGAGATCCTTGATGAAAGGACCTCAGACTGGGGCGAAGGTTCACCTTCCAACAGGACAACAACCCTAAGGACACAGCCAAGACAACGCAGGAGTGGCTTCGGGACAAGTCTCTGAATGTCCTTGAGTGGCCAAGTCAGAGCCCAGACTTGAACCCTAGCGAACATCTCTGGAGAGACCTGAAAATAGCTGTGCAGCGATGCTCCCCATCCAACCTAACAGAGTTTGAGAGGATCTGCAGAGAAGAATGGGAGAAACTCCCCAAATACAGGTGTGCCAAGCTTGTAGCGTCCTACCCAAGAAGACTCAAAGGTGCTTCAACAAAGTACTGAGTAAAGGGTCTGAATACTTATGTAAATGTGATATTTCCGTTTATCTTTTTATAAATTTGAAAAAAATTCTAAAACCCTTTTTTTGCTTTGTCATTATGGGATATTGTGTGTAGATTGAAGAGGGGGGGGGAAACAATTTAATCCATTTTAGAATAAGGCTGTAACGTAACAAAATGTGGAAAAAGTCAAGGGGTCTGAATACTTTCCAAATACACTGTATATTATTTCAGTTTGTGAGTGTGTGATATGGGGGTTGGAGACATAGAAAGAAAACCTTTTATAAACAATGGCAACACTGCCATGTTGCTCTGAGCCTTGCTGTTGGAAAACCACATGAATATCCGACTTTCGGCTGTAGGAGTTGCACCTCACCCGACAGTCAGTTGCTTGAGCCTTACCACTCAGGCGCGCCCAATGACTTTATGGTCTTTCTCTGACGTACTGTCATTAAATCACTGACATAATAAATAAAAAAAAGCATTGACTCCCAGTTGAAATAACACCACAGGGTCAATAATGAGGTCAAACTATGATGGGGTTTTTATGATGGGTGCTGCTAGACTGGAGAGTCACCTGATTGATTTCCTATGGGCTGTTACTGGGTTACCGCACCCCCCCCCCCCCCACCCCACCCCCAGCCACTCATCTGATTGCAAACACAAAAGTCATGCCCTGGGAGTGATGTCTTTGATTGGATACTGGTTGTATGGGGTGATACTGTTGAAATGATCATTAGTCCCATCAGGTCTAACCAGCAGAATGATGGAGTCAAACTAAAGCGGCAGTATTTCTTCTGAACACATAGTTCACCCAGGGGCATGCTGACCATGGAATACAATCTACATTGTTTAGATCAGGGTCTCCTCTCCTCCCATGTTTTTAAACCTTCACGTTCTCCATTCCAGAATACTTCTCCAGAGGGGTGGGGTCCTGCCTGAGCGTATCCATGATGACACAGTGACTGACAGGCCGAGTGTGACCCTGTGCACCTCCTGTCACCCTGAGGCCTTCTTCTCCCACGTCAGGGACGGGCTTGACTTCGGAACACAGATGGGCTTCCTGTGGATGGACGAAACAGGAACTACTGACTAATTCAGTAGTTCACAACACTGAATTAATTTATGTACACTACCGTTCAAAAGTTTGGAGTCACTTAGAAATGTCCTTGTTTTCGAAAGAAAAGCAATTATTTTGATTTGTAATGAAATATCTACATAGGCGTACAGAGGCCCATTATCAGCAACCATCAGTCCTGTGTTCCAATGGCACATTGTGTTTGCTAATCCAAGTTTATCATTTAAAAAGGCTAATTGATCATTAGAAAACCCTTTTGCAATTATGTTAGCACAGCTCAGCAAGAGGACAAATACATTAGTGTCTAGTTTGAGAAACAGACGCCTCACAGGTCCTCAACCGGCAGCCTCATTAAATAGTACCCGCAAAACACCAGTCTCAACGTCAACAGTGAAGAGGCGACTCCGGGATGCTGACCTTCTAGGCAGAGTTGCAAAGAAAATATTTTATTTTTATTGGCCAGTCTGAGATATGACTTTTTCTTTGCAACTCTGCCTAGGTCAGCATCCCGGAGTCGCCTCTTCACTGTTGACGTTGAGACTGGTGTTTTGCGGGTACTATTTAATGAAGCTGCAAGTTGGGGACTAGTGAGGCGTCTGTTTCTCAAACTAGACACTCTAATGTATTTGTCCTCTTGCTCAGTTGTGCACAGGGCCTCCCACTCCTCTTTCTATTCTGGTTAGAGCCAGTTTGCGCTGTTCTGTGAAGGGAGTAGTACACAGCGTTGGACGAGATCTTCAGTTTCTTGGCAATGTCTCGCATGGAATAGCCTTCATTTCTCCGAACAAGAATAGACTGACGAGTGTCAGAAGAAAGTTATTTGTTTCTGGCCATTTTGAGCCTGTAATCGAACCCACAATTGCTGATGCTCCAAATACTCAACTAGTCTCAAGAAGGCCAGTTTTATTGCTTCTTGAGTCAGCACAACAGTTTTCAGCTGTGCTAACATAATTGCAAAAGGGTTTTCTAATGATCAATTAGCCTTTTAAAATGATAAACTTGGATTAGCAAACACAACGTGCCATTGGAACACAGGACTGATGGTTGTTGATAATGGGCCTCTGTATGCCTATGTAGATATTCCATTACAAATCAGCCGTTTCCAGCTACAATGGCCATTTACAACATTAACAATGTCTACATTGTATTTCTGATCAATTTGATGTTATTATAATGGACAAAAAAATGGCTTTTCTTTCAAAAACAAGGGAATTTCTAAGTGACCCCAAACTTTTGAATGGTAGTGTATATTAAATGCATATATAACCATGTCTGTCTGTGGGAAAGTTGCACGCAACATAAAAGCGGTACATTCCAGATATGATTAATCTTTACCATGGATATTCACTTCATATTCATACACTTAATGTTTCTGTGGAATACAGTAGTGTTTATCTTAGTCTCAGTCTCTTTATTTTAAAGATCTCAGGAATCCTGTCAGTATGAATAGGCCATGTGGGGTGCACGTAAATGAAAACCCAATATTGAAAGTTTGATTCAAATAAATTCAATATATTTTGTATTATCTTGTATTTTAGTGTTTTATGCGGCCATGGTCTATTAAAGCTACTGTTAAACACTTCTTAACTGCATTGTATAAATTCCACACCAGCTACTTCAATTAAACCTGACTAATTAAGACCAACAGCTGTGCTTAATCTGGCCCACTATAATAACCTAACCACACGGAGAGGGGGAGAGAGAGAGAGGGGGGAGACAGACAGAGAGAGGGGGGAGACAGACAGAGGGGGGGAGACAGACAGAGAGGGGGAGAGAGATTGGGGGAGACAGACACAGAGGGGGAGAGCGAGAGGGGGAGAGGGGGGGAGACAGACAGAGAGGGGGAGAGACAGACAGAGAGGGGGAGAGAGAGAGGGGGAGACAGATGCGAGAGGGGGAGAGCGAGAGGGGGAGACAGACAGAGAGGGGGGAGACAGACAGAGAGAGAGAGGGGGAGAGAGACAGGGAGAGAGAGGGGGGGGACAGACACAGAGAGGAGGGGAGACAGACACAGAGAGGAGGGGAGACAGACACAGAGAGGGGGGGGGGACTGAGGGAGAGAAAGAGAAAGGACAGAGAGTGGATGGATTGCAGTGTAGGTGCTATAGGTAGTGTTGTTGCAGACAGTGGACGCTAAGGGGCAGTATTAGCTTTGTTATAAGTAGTAGGTATGTTTTGCTGGGAGAATGAGTCAAGACACTGGGGGATATAGGCCTCTAAACACGGTAGTGTCCTCAAATATCAGCAACCCTATGAACAGGTTCAGACCTCTGGACTTAATGGCTTAGGTGCTGGACTAATCTATGTAAGGTTGAGAGTTTAGCCAGGACAACGTGCCATGGGATCTCTAATAGGGCTCCTGAGTGGCGCAGCGGTCTAAGGCACTGCATCTCAGTGCTTGAGGCGTCACTACAGACCCCCTGGTTCAATTCCAGGCTGTATAACAACCGGCCGTGAATGGGAGTCCCATAGGGCGGCGCACAATTGGCCCAGCGTCGTCCGGTGTTGGCGAATTTGTTCTTAACTGACTTGCCTAGTAAAATAAAATAAAAAAATAGGCTCTGAAAATACACATACACACTCAGACATATTGGAGCTGGCAGAACTCGGATGACAGTGTGTGACTTTAGGTGTGTCAGTGTTAATGATATCAGAGTCTACCACCCCATCATCTTGCCAGAACAGCACAGGAAGCCACGGCCTGAGAGGGTGAGACATATACAGTGTCTTGCAAAAGTATTCATCCCCCTTGGCATTTTTCCTATTTTGTTGCATTACAACCTGTAACTGAAATTGATTTTTATTTGGATTTCATGTAATGGACATACACAAAATAGTCCAAATTGGTGAAGTGAAATGAAAAAAATAACAAACAAAAAAATTACGGAAAAGTGGCGCGTGCATACAGTGGGGAAAAAAAGTATTTAGTCAGCCACCAATTGTGCAAGTTCTCCCACTTAAAAAGATGAGAGAGGCCTGTAATTTTCATCATAGGTACACGTCAACTATGACAGACAAATTGAGATTTTTTTTCTCCAGAAAATCACATTGTAGGATTTTTTATGAAATTATTTGCAAATTATGGTGGAAAATAAGTATTTGGTCACCTACAAACAAGCAAGATTTCTGGCTCTCACAGACCTGTAACTTATTCTTTAAGAGGCTCCTCTGTCCTCCACTCGTTACCTGTATTAATGGCACCTGTTTGAACTTGTTATCAGTATAAAAGACACCTGTCCACAACCTCAAACAGTCACACTCCAAACTCCACTATGGCCAAGACCAAAGAGCTGTCAAAGGACACCAGAAACAAAATTGTAGACCTACACCAGGCTGGGAAGACTGAATCTGCAATAGGTAAGCAGCTTGGTTTGAAGAAATCAACTGTGGGAGCAATTATTAGGAAATGGAAGACATACAAGACCACTGATAATCTCCCTCGATCTAGGGCTCCACACAAGATCTCACCCCGTGGGGTCAAAATGATCACAAGAACGGTGAGCAAAAATCCCAGAACCACACGGGGGGACCTAGTGAATGACCTGCAGAGAGCTGGGACCAAAGTAACAAAGCCTACCATCAGTAACACACTACGCCGCCAGGGACTCAAATCCTGCAGTGCAAGACGTGTCCCCCTGCTTAAGCCAGTACATGTCCAGGCCCGTCTGAAGTTTGCTAGAGTGCATTTGGATGATCCAGAAGAGGATTGGGAGAATGTCATGTGGTCAGATGAAACCAAAATATAACTTTTTGGTAAAAACTCAACTCGTCGTGTTTGGAGGACAAAGAATGCTGAGTTGCATCCAAAGAACACCATACCTACTGTGAAGCATGGGGGTGGAAACATCATGCTTTGGGGCTGTTTTTCTGCAAAGGGACCAGGACGACTGATCCGTGTAAAGGAAAGAATGAATGGGGCCATGTATCGTGAGATTTTGAGTGAAAACCTCCTTCCATCAGCAAGGGCATTGAAGATGAAACGTGGCTGGGTCTTTCAGCATGACAATGACCCAAACACACCGCCCGGGCAACGAAGGAGTGGCTTCGTAAGAAGCATTTCAAGGTCCTGGAGTGGCCTAGCCAGTCTCCAGATCTCAACCCCATAGAAAATCATTGGAGGGAGTTGAAAGTCTGTGTTGCCCAGCGACAGCCCCAAAACATCACTGCTCTAGAGGAGATCTGCATGGAGGAATGGGCCAAAATACCAGCAACAGTGTGTGAAAACCTTGTGAAGACTTACAGAAAACATTTTACCTGTGTCATTGCCAACAAAGGGTATATAACAAAGTATTGAGAAACTTTTGTTATTGACCAAATACTTATTTTCCACCATAATTTGCAAATAAATTCATAAAAATCCTACAATGTGATTTTCTGGATTTTTTTTTCTAATTTTGTCTGTCAAAGTTGACGTGTACCTATGATAAAATTACAGGCCTCTCTCATCTTTTTAAGTGGGAGAACTTGCACAATTGGTGGATGACTAAATACTTTTTTTCCCCACTGTATGTATTCACCCCCTTTGCTATGAAGTCCCTGAATAAGATCTGGTGCAACCAATTACCTTTAGAAGTCACATAATTAGTTAAATATAGTCCACCTGTGTGCAATCTAAGTGTCACATGATCTCAGTATATATACACCTGTTCTGAAAGGCCCCAGAGTCTGCAACACCACTAAGCAAGGGGCACCACCAAGCAAGCGGCACCATGAAGACCAAGGAGCTCTCCAAACAGGTCAGGGACTAAGTTGTGGAGAAGTACAGATCAGGGTTGGGTTATAAAACAATATCCGAAACTTTGAACATCCCACGGAGCACCATTAAATCCATTATAATAAAATGGAAAGATATGGCACCACAACAAACCTGCCAAGAAAGGGCCGCCCACCAAAACTCACGGACCAGGCAAGGAGGGCATTAATCAGAGAGGCAACAAAGAGATCAAAGATAACCCTGAAGGAGCTGCAAAGCTCCACAGTGGAGATTGGAGTATCCGTCCATAGGACCACATTAAGCCGTACATTCCACAGAGCTGGGCTTTACTGAAGAGTGGCCAGAAAAAGCCATTGCTTAAAAAAAAAATAAGCAAACACGTTTGGTGTTCCCCAAACATACGGAAGAAGGTACTCTGGTCAGATGAGACTAAAATTGAGCTTTATGGCCATCAAGGAAAACGCTTTGTTTGGCGCAAACCCAACACCTCTCATCACCCCGAGAACACCATCCCCACAGTGAAGCATGGTGGTGGCAACATCATGCTGTGGGAATGTTTTTCATCGGCAGGGACTGGGAAACTGGTCAGAATTGAAGGAATGATGGATGGCGCTAAATACAGGGAAATTCCTGAGGGAAACCTGTTTCAGTCTTCCAGAGATTTGATACTGGGACGGAGGTTCACCTTCCAGCAGGACAATGACCCTAAGCATACTGCTAAAGCAACACTTGAGTGGTTTAAGGGAAACATTTAAATGTCTTGGAATGGCCTCGTCAAAGCCCAGACCTCAATCCAATTGAGAATCTGTGGTATGATTTAAAGATTGCTGTACACCAGCGGAACCCATCCAACTTGAAGGAGCTGGAGCAGTTTGGCCTTGAGGAATGGGCAAAGATCCCGGCTAGATGTGCCAAGCTTATAGAGACATACCCCAAGAGACTTGCAGCTGTAATGCAAGTATTGACTTTGGGGGGGTGAATAGTTATGCACGCTCAAGTTTTCAGTTTTTTTGTGTTATTTCTTGTTTGTTTAACAATAAAACATATTTTGCATCTTCAAAGTGGTAGGCATGTTGTGTAAATGAAATGATACAAACCCCAAAAAATCTATTTTAATTCCAGGTTGTAAGGCAACAAAATAGTAAAAATGCCAAGAGGGGTGAATACTTTCGCAAGCCACTGTACACCCTTCCTGGGGTCAGCTGGTGTGTCTGTGTGACCCGATCAGGCTTTAGCACCTGTGGTGTAATAGAACCTGTCGAGATCTTTAATCATTCATCTGCCAGTGTAATTACAGACTGCATCACCTCTGTCTGACTGACTGGACTAGTGTGACATGTACATGTATGTGTGTTTGTTGCATGTGTATGTGAATGTGTCAGTACCGTAGGAAGGAACACATTGCTGCAGTATTTTGCAGACATCGGTGTTGCATATTTGATTGTTTGCGTTCAAATTAATGGAAGCCTCTGTTAGGGATTCCCCTGTCCTTGTGTCCCCAATCTTCTTCCTTCTGACTGAACTTACCCTCCCAATAGTACGTAGGAAACAAGCACTGACAACAAATTAAACCATTGTTTTTGGGGAGGCAGGCAGGGTAGCCTCGCGGTTAACAGAGATGGGCCAGTAACCGAAAGGTTTCTGGTTCGTAATCCCCGAAAATCTGTCTGTTCCCTTGAGCAAGTCACTTAACCCTAATTGCTACTGTAAATCGCTCTGGATAAGAGTGTTTGCTAAATGGCGTAAATGTAAATTGTTTTGATATAAAGATTTGGTCCAATTTGATCCAGCAACAAAGCAACTGTTTTCTCTGTTTATTACAGACATGTGAGAGTGAGGATATACACCTAACCTCACTACTCTGTCTGTCTTTAGTAAACAGTTCTGAGAAATTAACTAGCTGTAAAGATGTTAAATCTATGATCTAGGGCGTTTTGGGTCTCTCTCTGTCTGCAGATTTCTCTGTCTCTCTTCTTTCCTCTGGGTCTGCAGACCATCATGAGACTGAGGGGAACTGGCTCTGGCTGTCACACGTGACGAGGAGGGGAGGGGAAAGAAAGGAGAGCAGAGATAGAATGGAGGAAGGGGGAGAAATAAACACAAAAGGAGCAGAGGAGTGAAGAGGAGGGGAGGGAAAAGGACTATGACTATACTAATACCACTTCTAACCACTTTTGATTTGATTGATAATCTAAACACAGTCAGTCTGAATGATCAGTCTCAGTCTAGTCACAGCCAGAGAGCAGCAAGTTCAAGACAAATCCGAAACTAATCACCAAGTTGTTGTGTCTGCAAATGGATGGTTCTCTCCAACATTCCAGACAGCACTCTCCCTCCCTTGTTTGCTTTTCCCTTCTTCTCTTTCACTTCTTCTCCCACTCTCTCTGTTTTACTTTCTCTTTCTCTCACTTTCTTTAGCTTTTTCTCTTTTGCCTTCTCTTAATCTTTTGTTTTCTCCCACGCTATCTATCTCTCTATCTGGTTTTATCTAGTTTAGAACGGCAGTAGTGAGACGGTCAGAGTCTTCTGTTGAGTAACTATAACTATAAATCTCTCTGTTTCATAACCACCACATGCAAACACATGTACTCTTCTCTGTTACTCCATACATTCATAGTGCACACACATACACACAGACATTTACCTACCCACACTATGTTTCATAACTGCCTCGCCTCTCTCTCCTCATATAATAATCATAACCACATAAACACTCACACTCACATATACACTCTGCTATACAGTAACTGTTTACACTGTCTCTGTGTACCCCCCAGACAGGCCTCCTGACCCTGGCCATGACAGATTTCAGTGTGTGGTGTGAGAGGACTTGGAAAACCACAAAGTGTTTCCTAAACACCAACCTGACTGCTTTTGTTTTGGAAAGAATGTGGTTAAGGAGGTTAGGATACACAATCCCACACAGCCAGCATTTCACAGCACCAGCCTGTGGCACGCAAGGCAACGCCAAACACACACACACACAGACACACACACACACATATCTCATTGTGACACAACACAATATTCATATATGTTTTACTGCAAACAGCCAGGGAGAAGGTCGAGGCCCGGCCTAGACAGAGGTTCAAGGAATAAATAGAAAGTCAGGGTAATTGAAATGGAACTCAGCACAGGGGGTTCCAAAATAAGTCTGTGTCGTTCCACCATTAGGTGCTTTTTTGAGTAGTGTAACTTGGTGAAAAAACTAAAAATTCATAGATGGCACTATGGATGCAAAGACTGACCATCCATGAGATCAAAGCTATCTTTTAACCATGTTTTCAATGTTCGTTGACAATTACATTGTTTACAAACAGTGGAGTAAAACAAGCTTATATTTTGGTTTCTAAAGGGGTAGGACAGTTGAACTAAGCTCATGAGGCATTTATATGTTATATTATTCTTCAAATTAATCACTAATCACATTAAATAAATAATAATCTTCAGAAATTACTTTGTGAAAGCAACAAACTAACTAGTGGAACAAGCAGTCTACCCTACAGTAAGGGTGATATCTGAGTCATTATCAGGATCGAGATGTGTGTGTCCTTGCCCTAACCTCTGGAATGAAACAGACATGCCAAGTCTTATATAAGAGTCTTCTTCTCTCCGTTCATCCCTCCTTTCTCTCTGTTTGAGTCTGTTGATGTTTCTCTCTGTCTCCAGGATCAGTTGCATGAGGATGGCAGCAGGGTGCATACACAGAAAGTACTACATTTATGGATATATCAAATAACCAACATACCGACGTGGCATGAGTTAGTTGCGTAAAGATACCGGTACACTCCGACATACCCAGAAGCACATGTGTTTTTAAGGCTCTGTTCCTAGTATCCTGATAGTACCCTGATAGTACTCTGCTCCCTCCCACCCCTTCAGAGTGTTCTTATTGTACAGCTTTATATAAATACCTCCATCTCCTCTCCAACCTCCCACTGCAGTCACACTCACAACCACCTAACACTCACCATTCAATCTAATTCCGTCACCCGGTTTCCTGGGATCAGTCAAAACCACTACTCTGCACTACACTGCGTTAATATTGCATGTTTGGATCTGTGTATTCAAACAAAGCAGTGTTCAAAAAATGGTCTGAAGAAAGAAGTCGTCCCGATGCTGAGACAGATTAGAGGAGTTAGAACTCTTAGATGAAGTTCTAAATTCCTCAACATTCTGTCTGTCTGCACAGAGTAGCCAGGAAACAGAGAGTGTCTGTAGAGCTTTAGGTATTGTTAGACTTTAAACTACCTCTTGTATAGAACATACTGTCTGCAGCCCTGACTCTATACCCTGGCTAGGCATCATACCCTGGGCTTGGCCTGGCTGCAGAGAGGAGAGTCTAGGATAACACTGCAGTGTGGAGCGGGTACAGTGGCACAATAGTACAGTGGTACAGTGGTACAGTGGTATGGATCTGTTGGCTGGGCTGCAGTGTGGGTCTTTCAACTTCCCCTCTCTCTAACTAATGCTGAGGCAGCAGCTAGCAGCTTTAACACACACCTGCAGGAGAGGAGCTGCCCTAGCGACACAGACACACACACACACACACACACACACACACACACACACACACACACACACACACACACACACAGACTGAATGTATAGCTATAGGTGGCTGATGGAGAATTAGAATTTTACTGGCACATATAAGAAACCATATTTGTCTTTTCCCTGCATGTCATACTGTCTATCTAATTAAAGTGATGGAGTGCCGTCTCTAGTAAGTAGAATTGAGGATAAAACAGACACTCTGCCTCCTCTGTTTCTCTGACTCTATTCTGGCTCTGGTCCCAGAGACACTGCTGACTGTCCTCTAGAGGAGGAGAGGGAAAGAGAGAGAGGAGAGAAGGAAGGAGAGAGGAGGTGCAGGTCATCAAGTTCGTTTTGGCAGACAGTTTGGTCATAAGCACAACAACTCAGCCGTGTCTCCTCTCTCTAGACTGAAGATAGGAGAGAGAGAGAGAGAGAGAGAGAGAGAGAGAGAGAGAGAGGTGAAATGTGTAGGGAGAGAGGGAATGCTGAGGTGATGTGTGTCTGGATGCTTCCAGGGCTCTGTTGTGAGAGCCTGCATGTGTAAGAGAGAGAGAGAGCGTCTGGTCTGACTCAGTAGCAGGGCTCACGTCACACACCAGCTCTCGGATCAGGGTAAACAAACACACCAGGGATGTTTTTATCTCTCTCCTTTTCCTCTCTTCCTCTCTCCTACCTCTTCTTCTCTCTCTCTCTCTCTCTCTGTCAGTCGATTCCCACGGGGGACCAGTATGAAAAAAGTATGAAAATGTATGCACTCACTACTGAAAGTCGCTCTGGATAAGAGCTGCTAAATGACTAAAATGTAAATGTAAAAATGTGGCATGGAGGAAGAGATGAAGGCACCACGGTGTTCCATCTCTGTGACCCAGCTACCTGGCATGACCACATTTTGGGTTTGCCCATCTGGCCAGCACACCCTCTCATCATGTCTATCCCTTTTCCCCTCCTCTCTTCCATGTGCATCTCCCCCCTTCTCCTTTCCCCCCACTTATCCTCCTCTCTCTCTCCCTTCTCCCCCTATCTCTCTCCCTTCTCCCCCATCTCCTTTCTTCTCAACACTTTCACCAACTATAACTACTCTGCAATATATTTATGAATAGAAGGCAATCTTATTCTTTCCATGATTTTCATTGCATGGATAGACCCAACTATAACTATGTAACTATTACACCCTCGCCCTACAATCTAAATATTATATACTTCTGTATGGTCTTCATCTCAATTCAAACTGCTGATGCATCTTCACAGTAAAAACTTCACACTGGCACGTGTGCTGTAAACCCAAAAACAAACTTAATGTGGAAAGCAGACCCACACACTGTATTTTTACTACAGGTGATGTTTTATTTTGGGAAGGGAAGGTAAAACAACTTGATCCTCCATATTAAGTGTGGGGGTCCACTCTTCTCTTTCCTGTAAGGATGTGCGTTTTAGCTGCCAACTTTACGTTATTTTCCTTTTTTCCATCGCAACTTTTTTCCCTTATTCAACTTTTTCACTCCGGACGCTTTATCTGGACATGGTTCATCAACATCTTCAACAGCCGAAGCTAAGTAGTAACATTAACATGATGTCTTCTAATTGCAGTCGCTGTACTCATAATATACAGGAGAATTCTCGCCTTACGGCGAGAATAGCTGTGCTACAAGCCCAGCTTCAGACGCAATCGTTAGGCAAGGGTAATATCAGTGTAGGAAAGGAAGAAACAGCGTCTGTGCCACCAGTAAGTACAGACAGTAACGTTAGTATAAATCCCCCCGCACAGTCCCCGCAGCCGGACAACTTTCTCATGGCTTCTGGAGGGAAATACTGTTGGAATGCTCAACCGGTGTCGCTCATTCAGCCGACAGAAACCTTCAACCGGTTTTCCCCATTATGTAGCGAGTCGGAGTCTGAGTCTGAGTCTTCTCTAGTCTCTACTCCTCCCGTTACGGGGTCTGAGACTCCGAAAGCTCCCACCATTAGCTCTGACAAATTGAAAACCCTAGTCATTGGCGACTCCATTACCCGCAGTATTAGACTTAAAACGAATCACCCAGCGATCATACACTGTTTACCAGGGGGCAGGGCTACCGACGTTAAGGCTAATCTAAAGATGGTGCTGGCTAAAGCTAAAACTGGCGAGTGTAGAGAGTATAGAGATATTGTTATCCACGTCGGCACCAACGATGTTAGGATGAAACAGTCAGAGGTCACCAAGTGCAACATAGCTTCAGCGTGTAAATCAGCTAGAAAGATGTGTCGGCATCGAGTAATTGTCTCTGGCCCCCTCCCAGTTAGGGGAAGTGACGAGCTCTACAGCAGAGTCTCAGCACTTAATCGCTGGTTGAAAACTGTTTTCTGCCCCTCCCAAAAGATAACATTTGTGGATAATTGGCCCTCTTTCTGGGACTCACCCACAAACAGGACCAAGCCTGACCTGCTGAGGAGTGACGGACTCCATCCTAGCTGGAGGGGTGCTCTCCTCTTATCTACCAACATAGATAGGGCTCTAACTCCTCTAGCCCCACAGTGAAATAGGGTGCAGGCCAGGCAGCAGGCTGTTAGCCAACCTGCCAGCTTAGTGGAGTCTGCCAATAGCACAGTCAGTGTAGTCAGCTCAGCCATACCCATTGAGACTGTGTCTGTGCCTCGATCTAGGTTGGGCAAAACTAAACATGGCGGTGTTCACCCTAGCAATCTTATTAGGATAAAGACCTCCTCCATTCCTGCCATTATTGAAAGAGATCGTGATACCTCACATCTCAAAATAGGGTTACTTAATGTTAGATCCCTCACTTCAAAGGCAGTCATAGTCAATGAACTAATCACTGATCATAATCTTGATGTGATTGGCCTGACTGAAACATGGCTTAAGCCTGATGAATTTGCTGTGTTAAATGAGGCCTCACCTCCTGGTTACACTAGTGACCATATTCCCCGTGCATCCCGCAAAGGCGGAGGTGTTGCTAACATTTACGATAGCAAATTTCAATTTACAAAAAAAAAAATGGCGTTTTCATCTTTTGAGCTTTTAGTCATCAAATCTATGCAGCCTACTCAATCACTTTTTATAGCTACTGTTTACAGGCCTCCTGGGCCATATACAGCGTTCCTCTCTGAGTTTCCTGAATTCCTATCAGACCTTGTAGTCATAGCAGATCATATTCTAATTTTTGGTGATTTTAATATTCACATGGAGAAGTCCACAGACCCACTCCAAAAGTCTTTCGGAGCCATTATCGACTCAGTGGGTTTTGTCCAACTTGTCTCTGGACCTACTCACTGCCACAGTCATACTCTGGACCTAGTTTTGTCCCATGGAATAAATGTTGTAGATCTTAATGTTTTTCCACAAAATCCTGGACTATCGGACCACCATTTTATTACGTTTGCAATCGCAACAAATAATCTGCTCAGACCCCAACCAAGGAGCATCAAAAGTCGTGCTATAAATTCTCAGACAACACAAAAATTCATTGATGCCCTTCCAGACTCCTTCTGCCTACCCAAGGACGTCAGAGGACAAAAATCAGTTAACCACTTAACTGAGGAACTCAATTTAACCTTGCGCAATACCCTAGATGCAGTTGCACCCCTAAAAACGAAAAACATTTGTCATAAGAAACTAGCTCCCTGGTATACAGAAAATACCCGAGCTTTGAAGCAAGCTTCCAGGAAATTGGAACGGAAATGGCGCCACACCAAACTGGAAGTCTTCCGACTAGCTTGGAAAGACAGTACCGTGCAGTACCGAAGAGCCCTCACTGCTGCTCGATCATCCTACTTTTCCAACTTAATCGAGGAAAATAAGAACAATCCAAAATTTCTTTTTGATACTGTTGCAAAGCTAACTAAAAAGCAGCATTCCCCAAGAGAGGATGGCTTTCACTTCAGCAGTGATAAATTCATGAACTTCTTTGAGGAAAAGATCATGACCATTAGAAAGCAAATTACGGACTCCTCTTTGAATCTGCGTATTCCTCCAGGGCTTAGCTGTCCTGGATCTGCACAGCTCTGCGAGGGCCTGGGATCGGGAGAGACACTTAAGTGTTTTAGTACTATATCTCTTGACACAATGATGAAAATAATCATGGCCTCTAAACCTTCAAGCTGCATACTGGATCCTATTCCTACTAAACTGCTGAAGGAGCTGCTTCCTGTGCTTGGCCCTCCTATGTTGAACATAATAAACAGCTCTCTATCCACCGGATGTGTACCAAACTCACTAAAAGTGGCAGTGATAAAGCCTCTCTTGAAAAAGCCAAACCTTGACCCGGAAAATATAAAAAACTATCGGCCTATATCGAATCTTCCATTCCTCTCAAAAATTTTAGAAAAAGCTGTTGCGCAGCAACTCACTGCCTTTCTGAAGACAAACAATGTATACGAAATGCTTCAGTCTGGTTTTAGACCCCATCATAGCACTGAGACTGCACTTGTGAAGGTGGTAAATGACCTTTTAATGGCGTCAGACCGAGGCTCTGCATCTGTCCTCGTGCTACTAGACCTTAGTGCTGCCTTTGACACCATCGATCACCACATTCTTTTGGAGAGACTGGAAACCCAAATTGGTCTACACGGACAAGTTCTGGCCTGGTTTAGATCCTACCTGTCGGAAAGATATCAGTTTGTCTCTGTGAATGGTCTGTCCTCCGACAAATCAACTGTACATTTCGGTGTTCCTCAAGGTTCCGTTTTAGGACCACTATTGTTTTCACTATATATTTTACCTCTTGGGGATGTTATTCGAAAACATAATGTTAACTTTCACTGCTATGCGGATGACACACAGCTGTACATTTCAATGAAGCATGGTGAAGCCCCAAAATTGCCCTCGCTAGAAGCCTGTGTTACAGACATAAGGAAGTGGATGGCTGAAAACTTTTTACTTTTAAACTCGGACAAAACAGAGATGCTTGTTCTAGGTCCCAAGAAACAAAGAGATCTTCTGTTAAATCTGACAATTAATCTTGATGGTTGTAAAGTCGTCTCAAATAAAACTGTGAAGGACCTAGGCGTTACTCTTGACCCTGATCTCTCTTTTGACGAACATATCAAGACTGTTTCAAGGACAGCTTTTTTCCATCTACGTAACATTGCAAAAATCAGAATTTTTTTGTCCAAAAATGATGCAGAAAAATTAATCCATGCATTTGTTACTTCTAGGTTAGACTACTGCAATGCTCTATTTTCCGGCTACCCGGATAAAGCACTAAATAAACTTCAGTTAGTGCTAAATACGGCTGCTAGAATCCTGACTAGAACCAAGAAATTTGATCATATTACTCCAGTGCTAGCTTCCCTACACTGGCTTCCTGTTAAGGCAAGGGCTGATTTCAAGGTTTTACTGTTAACCTATAAAGCGTTACATGGGCTTGCTCCTACCTATCTTTCCGAGTTGGTCCTGCCGTACATACCAATACGTACGCTACGGTCACAAGACGCAGGCCTCCTAATTGTCCCTAGAATTTCTAAGCAAACAGCGGGAGGCAGGGCTTTCTCCTATAGATCTCCATTTTTATGGAACAGTCTGCCTACCCATGTGAGAGACGCAGACTCGGTCTCAACCTTTAAGTCTTTACTGAAGACTTATCTCTTCAGTAGGTCATATGATTGAGTGTAGTCTGGCCCAGGAGTGTGAAGGTGAACGGAAAGGCTGGAGCAACGAACAGCCCTTGCTGTCTCTGCCAGGCCGGTTCCCCTCTCCACTGGGGTTCTCTGCCTCTAACCCTGTTGCAGGGGCTGAGTCACTGGCTTGCTGGTGCTCTTTCATGCCGTCCCTGGGAGGGGTGCGTCACTTGAGTGGGTTGAGTTACTGACGTGATCTTCCTGTCTGGGTTGGCGCCCCCCCCCCTTGGTTTGTGCTGTGGTGGAGACCTCTGTGGGCTATACTCGGCCTTGTCTCAGGATTGTAAGTTGGTGGTTGGGGATATCCCTCTAGTGGTGCGGGGGCTGTGCTTTGGCGGAGTGGGTGGGGTTATATCCTTCCTGTTTGGCCCTGTCCGGGGGTTTCTTCGGATGGGGCCACAGTGTCTCCGGACCGCTCCTGTCTCAGCCTCCAGTATTTATGCTGCAGTAGTTTATGTGTCGGGGGGCTGGGGTTAGTTGGTTATACCTGGAGTACTTCTCCTGTCTTATCCAGTGTCCTGTGTGAATTTAAGTATGCTCTCTCTAATTCTCTCGTTCTCTCTTTCTCTCTGAGAACCTGAGCCCTAGGACCATACGTCAGGACTACCGGGCATGATGACACCTTGCTGTCCCCAGTCCGCCTGGCCTTGCTGCTATTCCAGTTTCAACTGTTCTGCCTGCGGCTACGAAACCCCTACCTGTCCCAGACCTGCTGTTTTCAACTCTTAATGATCGGCTATGAAAAGCCAACTGAGAGACCTGAGCCCTAGGACCATACGTCGGGACTACCGGCCGTGGTGACTCCTTGCTGTCCCCAGTCCGCCTGGCCTTGCTGCTATTCCAGTTTCAACTGTTCTGCCTGCGGTTATGGAACCCCTACCTGTCCCAGACCTGCTGTTTTCAACTCTTAATGATCGGCTATGAAAAGCCAACTGAGATTTATTCCTGATTATTATTTGACCATGCTTGTCACTTATGAACATTTTTGAACATCTTGGCATGGTTCTGTTATAATCTCCACCCGGCACAGCCAGAAGAGGACTGGCCACCCCTCATAGCCTGGTTCCTCTCTAGGTTTCTTCCTAGGTTTTGCCTTTCTAGGGAGTTTTTCCTAGCCACCGTGCTTCTACACCTGCATTACTAGCTGTTTGGGGTTTTAGGCTGGGTTTCTGTACAGCACTTCGAGATATTAGCTGATGTAAGAAGGGCTATATAAAATAAAATTGATTGAAAATTGATTGAAGTGAATTGCACTATTTGTCTTGGATGTGTCCTGTGTCCAGTCTGTCACTGATGGATGTTCTCTACTCACACACACACACACACACAGAACTCAACACACACACACCTACACACAAACACACATAACTCAACACACACAACACACAACTAACCACAGGCACTACAGTCCAAAGTTACATTTCTCTCTCATGAGGCAATTAGGTTTTACAACTACCTCTTTATGGCATCTGTTACTTTGTGTGTGTGCACTCGTGTGTGTGTACATTCCTGGGTGGGTCTATATCAATGTCAACTACTGCAAGGACAGAGAGTGTATTAGAGGGAGAACATATCTGATAAGACGACCAATCAGATTGATTTGATTCTACATCACATTAATCACTATTATTACCTTGTTGGTGTTTGTCTGTATGCAGCACTGGGAGGGAACTCCGCAGTCTGACGCAGAGAGGAAAACAAAGTGACATCAGGATTCATTCGGGTGTGGAGGACAATAATGTACTTGTGTGTGTGTCTATGTTTGTGAGAGGGAGATTGTATCTATGCAACCAAATTCAAAACTGTACAGAGGAATTTGACTTTCAATGTGCAGATACACTATATGATGTCATAATCTCCAATGACACACAGGCCCTCATTTAAATGTTATCAGAGAGAGAGAAAGAGAGAAAGAGGGGAAGGAAGGACGGAAGAAAGAAAGAAAGAAAGAAAGAAAGAAAGAAAGAAAGAAAGAAAGAAAGAAAGAAAGAAAGAAAGAAAGAAAGAAAGAAAGAAAGAAAGAAAGAAAGAAAGAAAGAAAGAAAGATAGAGGCAATTCCACGGTAACGGAATTACGCTAAGATTCAAATGTTTTATTTTACAAAAAACACATTGATTTCAAAGTTTAACAAAACATAGAACACTATGCATAATGACTACTTTTAACAATTTCCACTGAACATTTACAGGAAGAACTGTGAAGATACAAAGTTTGGTAGCAGAAAAAAACAGAGGGAGATGTTACTGTAATTCTGTTACCAAACTGCATCTGCACAGTTTTTCCAGTAAATGTTATTTGTATTTATTGTTTATGTAAATTGTTCAAAGTAGTCATTGTTCATAGAGTTCTATGGTTTGTTAAACTTTGAAATCAATTGTTTTTTAAATCAGTGGAATAGAGGGAGAGAGAGAAAGGACGAGAGAGAAAGTGTTTGAGAGAGTGTTTGTGTGACTCAGAGACATGAAGAAGAGAGGGTTGTTGTAAGCAGGACAGGTGTGTGTGTGTTAGTGTTAGTTAATTAGCTATTCCCACACGATGCACTTGTTAGGGTAATCAGTGACAGTGTCTGGTGTCACTATACACAGGGTCAATCCCCAGGGAACGCATACACACATTTTCCCTTACACACAACTATACACATAAACCTACAACAGACTGGTCACACACACATTATCCTATCTATACACACAGTGTTACCTAACCTTTGGACTCAGTTGTCAGTAGTGCTACATGATAAGAGCAGTGTGTTTTGTCACCTACATTAATGATAACTCAATGCCTTCAGCATTCTGTCCCTCCCAGAGACACATACAGACTGTTTGACTATATGGTCCCTAATCTTTCACCATTGGACTCCCCGTATCTATCATTTGTCTCTTAAAGTGAAACCAAGGTGCTTCAGCAGGGTTGAAGAAGGAGGAGCGAGAGGTCTGAGCACAGCACAGCTACACAAACAGCTACAGGGGAGGTAGGTCTGTTTGACCTCTGGGAATATAAATAGCGGGAAAAAAGGTTTGTTTGTTTGTAGTTGGTTGTCAAGCTGGTTGTCTAGCACTGTGAGTGACATCACTTTCCTATTGACTCAACTGTCACTCCTAGAAAGACAAACTAGTTTCTTACTCTCTAGAATCTTTGTTTGTTTTGTTTAGAAAACGGTAATCCTGATATGGAATAGTGCATACATGCCACATGTTCAAATTGATATACTTGCATTCTTGTAAGTAGCAACGGTCATCGAAATTGTTCAAATGTTTTAGAAACAATTCTAATAAATGCAAGTTGGACAATGGATGAAGATACTCCATCTTTTAGAATTGTTATAATCCATCAGATATTTACAGAATTATAGAACATAAAACATTTTACTGGCACGGACAAATAATGAATGGAGTTCAGGGATTTTGGTGGGAATTCAGGTATTCAATTTATTGTCAAATAAATAAATACAAATCTTATAATGCACCCATACATACATGTTCTTATTGTATCAGGTATTTTATATTATATGTGCCTAATTTGTACATTAACATAAAGGGGTGGAACAGGGCTGCAACCACCAAACACTTGCTCTGTCTAACCTACCTATAATTATAATAAGTCATTTAGCAGACGCTCTTATCCAGAGCGACTTACAGGAGCAATTAGGGTTAATTGCCTTGCTCAAGGGCACATCGACAGATTTTTCACCTAGTCGGCTCGGGGATTAGAACCAGCGACCTTTCGGTTACTGGCACAACGCTCTTAACCACTAAACTACCTGCCGCCCAACCTACCTGTACTCACCTGTGCTGTCTAGACTTCCTCATTAGTTACTGTTGTTGTCACGTTCTCTTGCACAATTCAACAAGTGTGTCAATAAGCAGGATACCCTCAGGTTAAAAATCTACACGGTTGGCTCTAGATTACATCTATCTAAACATACTTTACATTGTTTGCGAAATCAGACATAAAATCACTGTAATCCGAGTGTTCATTTTCGGAAGTTGCTTTAATTTCAGCGGTTCTAATTTGTAAACATTTCAACTGAACTAAATGATTACTTTTTTTAATTGCACAAAAAATGAAAACCCATCAAAATAAAGTGATCTTTCTTCTCTTTCCTTGTGATGTACAGTGCCTGCAGAAAGTATTCACGTGTTGACTTCTTCCACATTTTGTTGTGTTACAAGGTGGGATTAAAATGGATTTAATTGTAATTCTTTTGTTAACGATCTACACAAAATTCTCTAATGTCAAAGTGGAACAACAATTCTTAAATTTGTAAAAAAAAAAAAAAAAAAAAAAAAAAAACACTAATATACACTACATATACAAAAGTACGTGGACGCCTCTTCAAATTAGTGGATTTGGCTATTTCAGCCACACAATTGTTGCTGACAGGTGTATAAAATCGAGCACACCGCCATGCAATCTCCATAGACAAACATTGGCAGTAGAATGGCCTTACTGAAGAGCTCAGTGACAGTTAACGTGGCACTATCAGAGGATGCCAATGTCAAATTTCTGACCTGCTAGACCTGCCCCGGTCAACTCAAAGTGCTGTTATTGTGAAGTGGAAACGTCTAGGAGCAACAACGGCTCAGCCACGAAGTGGTAGGCCACACAAGGTCACAGAATGGGACCGCTGAGTGCTGAAGCACGTAGCGCGTAACAATCCTCTGTCCTCGGGTGCAATGCTCACTACCCTGTTCCAAACTGCCTCTGGAAGCAACGTCAGCACAAGAACTGTTCGTCGGGAGCTTCATGAAATGGGTTTCCATAGCCGAGCAGCCGCACACAAGTCTAAGAACACCATGCGCAATGTCAATCTGGGTTTGGCGGATGCCAGGGGTGCGGCTGGCTTCCGGGTTAAGGAGAGATACAGAGAGAGAGAGAAGGGAGGAGAGATACAGAGAGAGAAGGAGGAGAGATACAGTGAAAACAGAGAGAGGAATGATTTTGTAAACACAGGTACAAAGGAGGTCATGTCTTGTCTTACTGAGGGAGGAACATCAAAGTAGCAGATAGTTATACAGCATTATACTGACACACACCCTGGATAGAGCGATAGAGGGAGAGAAAGAGAGGGGGAGAGAGGCACACAGCAAGTGCAAGCTTTTGTGCATGTGTGTCAGCATTTGAGTGCGTGTCACATCTTGCTGAACTCAGAAATCCCTGTGTGTGTGTGTGTTTGTGTGTGTGTGTGTGTGCATCAGCCTATGTGCACCTCACTAATGCTCTTGTGGCTGAATGGAAGCAAGTCCCCAGAGCAATGTTATAACATCTAGTGGAGGCTGTTATAGCAGCAAAGGGGGGACCAACTCCATATTAATGCCCATGATTTTGGAATGAGATGTTCAACGAGCAGGGGTCCGCATACTTTTGTTTTTATTCTGTACAGGCTTCCTTCTTTTCACTCTGTCATTTAGGTTAATATTGTGGAGTAACTACAATGTTGTTGATACATCCTCAGTTTGCTCTTATCACGGCTATTAAACTCTATAACTATTTTAAAGTCACCATTGGCCTCATGGTGAAATTCCTGAGCGGTTTCCTTCCTCTTCGGAAACTGAGTTAGGAAGGACGCCTGTATCTTTGTGGTGACTGGGTGTATTGATACACCATCCAAAGTGTAATTAATAACTTCACCATGCTCAAAGGGATATTCAATGTCTGCTTTTTTACCTACCAATAGGTGCCCTTCTTTGCGAGGCATTGGAAAACCTCCCAGGTCTTTGTGGTTGAATCTTTGTTTGAAATTCACTGCCTTAAATTAATCTGTGTTTGAAATTCACTGACTTTACAGATAATTGTATGTCTGGGGAACAAAGATGAGGTAGTCATTCAAAAATCATGTCAAACACTATTATTGCACTATTATAGTGAGTCCATGCAACTTATTATGTGACTTGTTATGCAAATGTTCACTCCTGAACTTATTTAGGCTTGCCATAACAAAGGGCAAGACATTTCAGCTTTTAATTTTCAATACATTTGTTTACCATTTACTAAAAACATAAGTCCATTTTGACTTTTGGGGTATTGTGTCTAGGCCAGTGACACAAAATCTCAATTTCATCCATTTTAAATTCAGGCTGTAACACAACAAAATGTGGAAAAAGTAAAGGGGTGTGAATACTTTCAAAAGGCACTTTAAGTGTCGAGACGGTGCGTTAAATCCCAGACGAAGCTTTAGCGTTCTTATAGAGACAATGGCAAGACAATGTATTCCATTGAGCCCATTTCAGCCATTACCGGGGTTCGTTTAACAGGTAATTACAAACATTTCCGCGGACATAATGTTAACGAGGAAAAACGACAGGTACAAGCAAGAGTATGAAAGAGTCGCAGGAGTAAAATCAAAGGAATCAATGCAGCGAGATTTAAGTGACAAGCTTTAGGGTTAGGGCAATAGGGTTAGTATTGTAGTGTCTGAAAGAGGGGGCTGTGTGAAAAGCCTCTCAGATGACTGAGCAGAGAATAGAATGTTCTGAGCAATCTTTTGGCTCACATACAATTACCATCAAATCCACAGGTGGCTGTGTGTGTGTGTGTGTGTGTCCATGTGTTCTGTTCTGGGTCTGCCTGATACTGAAGTCTGTTGCAGTTACAGTGGATGATGATTCCTTCTCAGGGAAACCAGTGGCGATAGCCGGAGCCTCTCTGCCAACTCACTCTGTCTCTCCTTGCAGCCATATCAGTCCCTGCCTGGTGAGCACTACCAGACCATTCATATTCTAGTACATTCCATTTCTGTTCATGTGGAAATACTGTAAATCACAGCCCATCATTGCTTTCCTATCTGTGTAGCATCACAGGAGCTGGCAGGCAGGAGTGGGGAGGGTGTCACATACCTTTGTAATGTCCCATACACACACACACTGGCACATCGTGTAGGGCTCCGCTCTCACACCACAATGAGGAATGTCCAGTTCAAACATTTCAAAAACACACACACAAACAAATGGTCACCTCAAACATTACCTCATGGATGTCACTCGTGAGGGTACAGATGTGTGTGTCTTACAGGGTTAGGGTCAAACCAACGTTCCCAAACGGCAACTCCTAACTCACTGCTGACATACCTTGGCAGAGTCCTATGGCCAGGCACTAGGTACTGTTGGCAGAGAGAATGTTGATAACTTCAAAGTGTCTGTTAGCTGAGAAAGTGTGTGTGTGTGTGTGTGTGCCTGCATGTTCACCACACGCTGGTGTCGTGGAGAGCGTGACAGAGCCTGTCTGGTATGAATAAGCCAGCTCCATGACCTCATCCATCCAAACTGTCTCATAACATCATCAAGACGAGACGCTGTTTCTCCTGGAGACTGTTTTCACACCAATTATTATTCAAAACATGTTTATCAGATGGAAATGGTAATGTTTTCCTATAAATACAATGTCATAGTGGGCGAACGTTGGAAACGTTTCAGACAGAAGGCACATCAGGGAGTGGGATGACGTTGCTACCAGATGCTGATCTAAGGTCAGTTTTGGGTTTATTTAAGACTTGATTCAGGGAAGGTAAGCTGATCCTAGATCTGGCCCTGCAACTACAGGCAACTTCTACCCAGGGCACCCAGGCATGAAAGTCGATCTGATTGACTGGTTCAGCAGATAGGATGGTGTGTGATTTTTAAGAAGTCTGTGAAGTGAGGAAGTTGAGTCTGTGTGTTCCATAGAATCCTTGGATGCGGTTTAATTAGGGGCATACCTGGAATCAGCTGCCCTCTGGGTGTGTTCTTTAAAAAAAAAACTTAGGCCATCACAGTATATGACACCGGCGAGAAAGACAGGCCATGAGAGGAGACAGTGGCCTTCTTACATTGGCCTCACATGCTGCAACATACACACACTGGTTGAATCAACGTTGTTTCCACGTCATTTTAATGAAATGACGTGGAACCAACGTGGAATAGACATTGAATTGATGTCTCTGCCCAGTGGGGTGGCATTAGTGTGTGCTCCATTCGCCCATAAAAGGCTAAATACATGTATTATTTATTATTTCACCTTTATTTAAACAGGTAGGCCAGTTGAGAACAAGTTCTCATTTACAATTGCGGCCTGGCCAAGATAAAGCAAAGCAGTGCGATAAAAACAACAACAACACAGAGTTACACATGGGATAAACAATACATACAGTCAATAACACAATACAAAATCTATATACGGTGTGTGCAAATGTAGTAAGTTATGGAGGTAAGGCAATAAATAGGCCATAGTGCAAAATAATTACAATTTAGTATTAACACTGGAGTGATAGATGTTTATTTATTTATTTAACTAGGCAAGTCAGTTAAGAACAAATTCTTATTTACAATGAAGGCCTACCCCGGCCAAACCCGGACGACGCTGGGCCAATTGTGCGCCGCCCTATGGGACTCCCAATCACAGCCGGGTTGTGATACAGCCTGGAATCAAACCAGGGTCTGTAGTGACGCCTCTAGCACTGAGATGCAGTGCCTTAGACCGCTGCGCCACTCGGGAGATGTGCAGAAGATGATGTACAAATAGAGATACTGGGGTGCAAATGAGCAAAATAAATAACAATATGGGGATGAGGTAGTTGGGTGGGTGGGCTAATTCCAGATGGGCTGTGTACAGGTGCAGTGATCGGTAAGCTGCTCTGACAACTGATGCTTAAAGTTAGTGAGGGAGATAAGAGTGTCCAGCTTCAGAGATTTTTGCAGTTCGTTCCAGTCATTAGCAGCAAAGAACTGGAAGAAATGGCAGCCAAAGGAGGTGTTGGCTTTGGGGATGACCAGTGAGATATATCTGCTGGAGCGCATACTATGGGTGGGTGTTGCTATGGTGACCAATGAGCTAAGATAAGGAGGGGATTTGCCTAGCAGAGATTTATAGATGACTTAGAGCCAGTGGGTTTGGCGATGAATATGTAGTGAGGGCCAGCCAACGAGAGCGTACAGGTCACAATGGTGGGTAGTAAATGGGACTTTGAAATAAATACATAATCTCTTCATAACAACTTTACTGGATGGACATCACTCTACACATAAAACAGGGAGAATTTTGTCACCTCACCCGTGCAAGAAAAATGTGTGTGTGTCTGTTTGGCCTATCAGAGCTCAACCCAGTTTCCCTGCTGTGGGTTGGCAGCAAGGGTCAGCGCTAACAGACGTACAGTGGGTCATTCACCAAGGCATGCGTGTGTTGTGGAAACACTGCGTGCTGTGTGTGTGTGCGTGTGTGTGCGTGCGGAAACCTGGCTTATGTGTGTGTTGACCTTGGCTGCGTGTAAGTGATCCAGCTGCCTTTGAACAGGCCTCAACGTTTTACAGCAGGGCCGGGCCACGGAGGGAACTCATTTACCAACTTGTTTACCTAAAACACACAGACACGCACACACACACACTGGGACTGATTGGAATTCCATTGCTCCAATCTGATGCTAATTTAGTTTTTGCTGCTATTCCTGCCAGTCTGTCAGAGAGAGAGAGCAGGGTTGTCTGTTTATCTGCTAAAACATGAGCGAATCTAGGTATCTCATTATAGTTTATTTGTGTGGACTGCCTCATGTGTGATGAGCAGGGTCTTTGAAAACACACACACACGCAGAGATTCACTCACACATACATATACACACAGAGACACATACACACAATGTGACAGGATAGCATTGCAGAAATAATGATGTTATTGCAGACAGCAGGGAGGGGAGTCTGTGTTGAGCTGTTACATATTCATAAGGGAGACGGGACATCATCATCAAAGCCTCCATTCTAAAAACACCAATAAATCAACAGTCTCTAAAACTAGAGTAGGCCTTTATACAGTTAAAACCTTCCATTACAGGAGGGCACTGTAATATCTCAAACAAAGCTTGTTCCTTTACCAGCCATGCCAATTAAGCATATTTGATACAAGAGAATGAATGTTACGGTGAACTCAGTGGTTGGATGCTACAACAGGAGAGAAATGGGCGGAGTAGAGATACAGAGAGAGAGAAGGGAGGAGAGATACAGAGAGAGAGAGAAGGGAGGAGAGATACAGAGAGAGAAGGGAGGAGAGATACAGAGAGAGAAGGGAGGAGAGATACAGAGAGAGAGAGAAGGGAGGAGAGATACAGAGAGAGAAGGGAGGAGAGATACAGAGAGAGAAGGGAGGAGAGATACAGAGAGAGAAGGGAGGAGAGATACAGAGAGAGAAGGGAGGAGAGATACAGAGAGAGAGAGAAGGGAGGAGAGATACAGAGAGAAAAGGGAGGCGAGATACAGAGAGAGAGAGAAGGGAGGAGAGATACAAAGAGAGAAGGAGGAGAGATACAGAGAGAGAGAGAAGGGAGGAGAGATACAGAGAGAGAAGGAGGAGATATACAGTGAAAACAGAGAGAGGAATGATTTTGTAAACACAGGTACAAAGGAGGTCATGTCTTGTCTTACTGAGGGAGGAACATCAAAGTAGCAGAGAGTTATACAGCATTATACTGACACACACCCTGGATAGAGCGATAGAGGGAGAGAAAGAGAGGGGGAGAGAGGCACACAGCAAGTGCAAGCTTCATGCTTCCATATAGTGCTGTGTGCTTTTGTGCATGTGTGTCAGCATTTGAGTGCGTGTCACATCTTGCTGAACTCAGAAATCCCTGTGTGTGTGTGTTTGTGTGTGTGTGTGTGTGTCTGTGTGTGTGCATCAGCCTATGTGTACCTCATTCTTGCGTTCTCTGGGTTTTTCAGGCCTGTGGTCATTGTGGTTCTATTGTCAAGTGCTGCTTTGTCCCCGTAAAGGTTAGCAGCTAAAACAGTGACCGCAGCGCTGGGGTTTTGTAATGCACTGCAGTGTGGACAATATGAACTGAGCTGTGTGTGTGTGTGTGTGTGTGTGTGTGTGTGTGTGTGTGGGTGTGTGTGTGTGTGTGTGTGTGTGTGCGCGTGCATGTTTCAAATAAAATCTAATCTAATTTTAGGGTTATAATTAGGGTTAGGGTTAGAATTATGTTTAGAGGTTTAGGGTCAGGGGTTAAGGTTAGGTTTAGGGTATGGGTTAGTGTTAGGTTAGGGGTTAGGGAAAATGGGAATCAATTGTTGGTCCCCAAAAAGTCCTCCACAAGTATAGTAAGACATAGCTGTGTGTGTGTGTGTGTGCATATTTATATTGACATTTATAGTAATTTAGCAGAAGATCTTATCCAGAGCGAATTACGGGACAAATTAGGGTTAAGTGCCTTGCTCAAGGGCACATCGACAGATTTTTCACCTACTTGGCTCGGGGATTCGTATGAGCTCAAAATACCCTACAGAACCACTACAAATTCTGGACAAATAGAGAAGAGACGGTTAATCACTGGATAAAGAGAGTTAAACCCCCCCCCCCCTGTCTCTGTCTATCTCTCAATTAAATTCAAGGGCTTTATTGGTAAGGGGAACAGACTATTTAAAAAAAATGAAAAAATAAGGAAATAAACAATCAGAAATTAACAGTAAACATTACACTTAAAAGAAGTATAGACATTTAAAATGTTATATTATTGCCTATGTACAGTGTTGTACATCAGTGTTGTACATCTCTCTCCCTCTTCCTCTCTCCCCCATCTCTCTCTATCACCCCCCCCCCTCTCTGTCTCTCTGTCTCCCTCCCACTCTCTGTCCCTCTCTCCCTCCCACTCTCTCTCTCTCTCCCTCTCTCCATTAGCTGATTATAGTCTCTGAGCCCCTGGTGCTGCTCACATGGCGAAGTGCTGCTGCTGCTGCTAATCACTTTCTCTTACCCTCATCTCTCCTCCTCTCTCTCTCTCGCTCTCTCTCTCTCCCTCTTTCTCTCTCTCACTCTTTTAGTGGCAGTCTAAAAACAGGCAGTTATTCTGAGGAGTAGCTGTGGACTGAGGCAGTGTTCTCTCCTGTTATTAAATATTGATTCCAGCTGTTAGAGAGACAGACTAGCCACTCTGGTTGTGGCTGCAGTAGACACCTGTTGATTCAGCCTCTGGCTGGGGGAATATAGTGAATCAGTAACCAGTGAATAAGTAGCTGACTACTAATATTACACCGATCTCCTCTACCCTGCCTCCATATCTCTGCCCACGATCACCCTCCAAACCCCACCCCTCTCTCTTCTCTTCTCTCTTTCTCTTTCTCTCTCTGTGTGTGTGTGTGTGTTTGTTTCCATCAGTGTGCACGTGCCTGCATGATGTGTGTGTCCTGTCTGGTACACTGTGTTCTTTGGGATCTAAACTACATTCAACTGAACTGGGGTTTCATTACAAGCCTGTATTACTCAAGCGGTACGGATGCACCAAGTCTGGAACCAACAGGACCATGAACAGCTTCTACCCCCAAGCCATAAGACTATTAAATAGTTAACCAAATAGCTACCCAGACTATCTGCATTGACCCTTTTTGCACTAACTCTTTTGACTCATCACATACGCTGCTGATACTGTTTATTATCTATCCTGTTGCCTAGTCACTCTACCTCTGCCTATATATACATATCTATCTCAATTACCTCGTACCCCTGCACATCGACTCGGTACTGTTACCACGTGTATATAGCCAAGTTATCATTACTCATTGTCTATTTATTCCTTGTGTTATTATTTTATATTCATTTTATATTTTTCTCTCTGCATTGTTGGGAAGGGCTCGTAAGTAAACATTTCACTGTTAGTCTACAACTGTTGTTTACGAAGCATGTGACAAATCAAATGTGATTTCATAAGTTACATGTGAAGGGAGAGAGAAAGAGAGAGAGACAGGTGTCTGCTGCAGCCACAACCAGAGGGGCTAGTCTGTCTTTATCTCAATTCAATTCAATTCAAAGGGCTTTATTGGCATTGGGAACATCTGTTTACATTGCCAAAGCAAGTGAAATTATCTCTCTCTCTCTCTCTGCCTGTGACCCCCCTACCCACCCTGTCACCTGCCCTACAGACACTTGTTTAAAACTTGTGTTGTAAAAGCCTTGCTGCCTCTACCCTCTTTCATCTTTGGCCAATATCCTGTTTTCCTTTCTGAGAGTGTTTTTTTCTCCTACCCTCTTTTCCTCTCTCCCTTTTCTCGCCCCTCATGTCCTTGTGTGACTGGTGTCAGTCAAAACGTCTGGGGCCACTTGGACAAAGGTGTGCATGCATGCCTGTGTATGAGTCCACATGTGCTCTCTTTTAAGATTAGCCGCATTCCTCTCTGTCATCCAGACAGGCTCAGCAACAGTATAGGCTTATCATCGATGGCTTCAGCTATCATAACAATGACATTCTTAAAGTGTCACTCTGTCACTAGCAGCCCTCTATTAACTAGGATTGCCTGTCTTGTCTGTCAGCTGGCATACTGTACGTGTTTGTGTGCTTAAGTGCGTTATTGTTAACAACGTGCGTGCTAGCGTGTATGCACGTGAGTGTAGAAAATTGTGTGTGTGTGTGGTTGCAGCCCCAGCTTCATCTCCAGCCACAGTCAGTCAGCCCCAGCCAGCCCAGCCCATTAGAGGGAACAATCCACATTGGAGAGACACCCCAGGGAGAAGGCTGGTGGGGTGGGGAGGGGAGGGGGTCTGATGGAAACGCTTGGGCCACTTTCCACTTCTGACCTACATACAGTGGGGAAAAAAAGTATTTAGTCAGCCACCAATTGTGCAAGTTCTCCCACTTAAAAAGATGAGAGAGGCCTGTAATTTTCATCATAGGTACACGTCAACTATGACAGTCAAAATGAGGGGAAAAAATCCAGAAAATCACATTGTAGGATTTTTAATGAATTTATTTGCAAATTATGGTGGAAAATAAGTATTTGGTCAATAACAAAAGTTTCTCAATACTTTGTTATATAACCTTTGTTGGCAATGACACAGGTCAAACGTTTTCTGTAAGTCTTCACAAGGTTTTCACACACTGTTGCTGGTATTTTGGCCCATTCCTCCATGCAGATCTCTTCTAGAGCAGTGATGTTTTGGGGCTGTCACTGGGCAACACAGACTTTAAACTCCCTCCAAAGATTTTCTATGGGGTTGAGACCTGGAGACTGGCTAGGCCACTCCAGGACCTTGAAATGCTTCTTACGAAGCCACTCCTTCGTTGCCCGGGCGGTGTGTTTGGGATCATTGTCATGCTGAAAGACCCAGCCACGTTTCATCTTCAATGCCCTTGCTGATGGAAGGAGGTTTTCACTCAAAATCTCACGATACATGGCCCCATTCATTCTTTCCTTTACACGGATCAGTCGTCCTGGTCCCTTTGCAGAAAAACAGCCGCAAAGCATGATGTTTCCACCCCCATGCTTCACAGTAAGTATGGTGTTCTTTGGATGCAACTCAGCATTCTTTGTCCTCCAAACACGACGAGTTGAGTTTTTACCAAAAAGTTCTATTTTGGTTTCATCTGACCATATGACATTCTCCCAATCCTCTTCTGGATTTTTGCTCACCGTTCTTGTGATCATTTTGACCCCACGGGGTGAGATCTTGCGTGGAGCCCCAGATTAGGGAGATTATCAGTGGTCTTGTATGTCTTCCATTTCCTAATAATTGCTCCCACAGTTGATTTCTTCAAACCAAGCTGCTTACCTATTGCAGATTCAGTCTTCCCAGCCTGGTGCAGGTCTACAATTTTGTTTCTGGTGTCCTTTGACAGCTCTTTGGTCTTGGCCATAGTGGAGTTTGGAGTGTGACTGTTTGAGGTTGTGGACAGGTGTCTTTTATACTGATAACAAGTTCAAACAGGTGCCATTAATACAGGTAACGAGTGGAGGACAGAGGAGCCTCTTAAAGAAGAAGTTACAGGTCCGTGAGAGCCAGAAATCTTGCTTGTTTGTAGGTGACCAAATACTTATTTCCACCATAATTTGCAAATAAATTCATAAAAAATCCTACAATGTGATTTTCTGGATTTTTTTTCTCAATTTGTCTGTCATAGTTGACGTGTACATATGATGAAAATTACAGGCCTCTCTCATCTTTTTAAGTGGGAGAACTTGCACAATTGGTGGCTGACTAAATAATGTTTTTCCCCACTGTATCTGCTGCTGCTGCTGCTTCCCTCTCTTTACTAACCTGCTGCGTCCCAGCTGTATCTGTCAAGAGACGGTGGGAGAAAGACTGTGGATTCGCTCTGGATATCTGGCTGTGCAGAAAGGTTGCTGGTTTTCCAGTTAGATTAATATTGTATCAAACAAGGATGTTGCCACAGTGGATGGCTGTGCCTGCAGGTGCAGAGAGTTTAGAAGTGGTGCCCTAGCTCAGGATGTGGTTGAGTTACTTGTGAAGAGGGACAATAACAAGTCGTGTCCTGTTGAGAAGGACTGTACATGAAGAGAGCTGTAGGAATTCAAATGCAGGCCCACGCCAGAACCACAACAATCAATAGTGTCTATCATACCTGACACACATCTTACCAGTGGTGTAAAGGACTTACACTACCAGTCAAAAGTTTTAGAACACCTACTCATTCAAGGGTTTTTCTTTATTTTTACTATTTTCTACATTGTAGAATAACAGTGAAGACATCAAAACTATGAAATAACACATATGGAATCATGTAGTAACCAAAAAAGTGTTAACAAATCAAAATACATTTTATATTTGAGATTCTTCAAATAGCCACACTTTGCCTTGATGAAAGCTTTGCACACTCTTGCCATTTTCTCAACCAGCTTCACCTGGAATGCTTTTCCAACAGTCTTGAAGGAGTTCCCACATATGCTGAGCACTTGTTGGCTGCTTTTCCTTCACTCTGCGGTCTGACTCATCCCAAACCATCTCAATTTGGTTGAGGTTGGGGGATTGTGGAGGCCAGGTCATCTGATTCAGCACTCCATCACTCTCCTTCTTGGTAAAATAGCCCTTACACAGCCTGGAGGTGTGTTGGATCATTGTCCTGTTGAAAAACAAATGATAGTCCCATTAAGCCCAAACCAGATGGGATGGCGTATTGCTGCAGAATGCGGTGGTAGCCATGCTGGTTAAGAATTCTAAATAAATCACAGACAGTGTCACCAGCAAAGCACCCCAACACCATAACGCCTCCTCCTCCATGCTTCACAGTGGGAAATACACATGCGGAGATCATCCGTTAACCCACATCGTGTCTCACAAAGACACAGCCGTTGAAACCAAAAATCTCAAATTTGGACTCCAGACCAAAGGACACATTTCCACCGTTCTAATGTCCATTACTTGTGTTTCTTGGCCCAAGTAAGTCTCTTCTTGTTATTGGTGTCCTTTAGTAGTGGTTTCTTTGCAGCAATTCAACCATGAAGGCCTGATTCACACAGTCTCCTCTGAACAGTTGATGTTGTGTCTGTTACTTGAACTCTGTGAAGCATTTATTTGGGCTGCAATTTCTGAGGCTGGTAACTCTAATGAACTTATCCTCTGCAGCAGAGGTAACTCTGGGTCTTCCATTCCTGTGGCAGTCCTCATGAGAGCCAGTTTCCTCATAGTGCTTGATGGTTTTTGTGACTGCACTTGAAGAAACTTTTAAAGTTCTTGAAATGTTCCGTATTGACTGACCTTCATGTCTTAAAGTAATGATTGACTGTCGTTTCTCTTTGCTTATTTGAGCTGTTCTTGCCATAATATGGACTTATTCTTTTACCAAATAGGGCTATCTTCTGTATACCCCCCTACCTTGTCACAACACAACTGATTGGCTCAAACGCATTAAGAAGGAAATAAATTCCACTAATTAACTTTTAAGAAGGCACACCTGTTAATTGAAATGCATTCCAGGTGACTACCTCATGAAGCTGGTTGAGAGAATGCCAAGATTGTGCAAAGCTGTCATCAAAGCAAAAGGTGGCTATTTGAAGAATCTCAAATATAAAATATATTTTGATTTGTTTCACACTTTTTTGGTTACTACATGATTCCATATGTGTTATTTCATAGTTTTGATGTCTTCACTATTATTCTACAATGTAGAAAATAGTAAAAAGAAAGAAAAATCCATGAATGAGTTGGTGTTCTAAAACTTTTGACCAGTAGTGTAAGTAAAAAATACTTTAAAGTACTACTTAAGTAGTTTTTTGGGGTATCTGTACTATTTTGACAGCTTTTACTTTTACTTCACTACATTCCTAAAGAAAATAATGCACTTTTTACTCGTTACATTTTGAATGGCTAGCAGGACAGAACAATGGTCCAATTCACGCACTTACCCCAATTTGATGTATGTATTGCTGTTCCATGTATTTGGAAATACACTTAAAAAGTATTTGAAAATACTCAAATACACTCCTATGCATTTAACCCCGGTATTTGAAATTAGTATTTGAAATATGTATTTGAAGACACTCCAATACAATTGGGTAGATTATTTGGTTTTTACAAATAACCATTCAAATACTGAAATAAAATTACTTGTTTTAGGCTGTGTATTTGAAAATACTGAAATACACAGAATACTTAAACGCAGAGAGAGAGAGAGAGAGAGAGAGAGAGAGAGAGAGAGAGAGAGAGAGAGAGAGAGAGAGAGAGAGAGAGTGAGATATGGCCTGTTTAGATGTAAGTTGGAGATAAACAGGTCTGAAACTAGGTCAGATATTCTCTCTGTTTCTCTCTAGAAATAAATGGTGTAGTGCAGAGGGTGAAGTTGTTTTACAGTGGACAGGGATTTACTGTCAGTGGATCCCCATAGGAGCAGGCATGAAGGACCCCAATCTCCAATCTCTCTCTCTCTCATCTCCCCTTGCTGCCTTTTCTCCTCTATCTTCCCTTGCTCCCTCCTCTCCTACCCTCTCTCTCTTCCCATACCTCCTTTCCCCTGTCCCCTCCTCTTCCCCTGTCCCCTGCTCTCCTGTCCCCTTCCTCTGTCCCCTCCCCTTCCCATATCCCCTGCTCTCCTCTCCTCTTCCCTGTCCCCTGCTCTCCTGTCCCCTTCCCCTGTCCCCTGCTCTTCTCTTCCCCTGTCCCCTCCCCTTCCCCTATTCCCTGATCTCCTCTCCTCTTCCCTGTCCCCTCCTCTCATCTTCCCCTGTCCCCTGCTCTTCTCTTTCCCTGTCCCCCTTCTCTTCCCCTGTCCCCTCCTCTCATCTTTCCCTGTCCCCCTCCTCTCATCTTCCCCTGTCCCCTCCTCTCATCTTTCCCTGTCCCCCTCCTCTCATCTTCCCCTGTCCCCTCCTCTCATCTTCCCCTGTCCCCTGCTCTTCTCTTCCCCTGTCCCCTCCCCTTCCCCTATCCCCTCCTCTCCTCTCATCTTCCCCTGTCCCCTCCTCTCCTCTTCCCCTGTCCCCTCCTCTCATCTTCCCCTGTCCTGTCCTGTCCTTTTCCCCTCCTCTAGTGTGTCCTTGGGCTGGGCTGAGACTGCCCTCCACATGGTGTAAAGCTGTGAAACACATACAGGAGCAAGGTAGACCACACACACTCACCGAATAGTCACAATAAACACAAACACATCTGTGCGTGTCAAAGCTGAGTTTTCGTATTGGAGGTTGTTGCACTGCATGCAGTTTGGCTGAATATAGGCCTAGAATCTAGATACTGTGGGCAAGAGGAGCCAAACGGTTGTTGCAAAGTGAACTGTCTGGATGACATGTGTTTGGGCTCACAATGTTCAGTGCTGTGCAACACCAGAACAACCCAATTAGTAAAACAGAGCATGAAGTCAGCATTACACACTGTGCACACAGAACACATTTTTCATTGGTTGAAATTACTGGAAATCTTACATACAGTAACAGACTTTTAATAGATAAAGACAATGTTATTAGACGTTTATTAATTGTATGTAAATAAAGTAAAGCGAATGGAATCCATCCATGGGTTGAGCTATTGTACCCATGGTGCTGAAAAGAGCGGTTGCCTATCAACTGAATCAAGTGGTGGGCCAGCTATGTCTGAAGTCTTCCCTGCCAAGGCACAGTGCTGCTGTGAAACCCTGGGTGGCCCACCCCTAGATGCAGTTGCTAGGCAACCACTCTTATCAGCACCATGGGTCCAAGTGCAGCACTGCTGACTACAGTGCTGTTCTCTTCTCCTCTCTCATCTTATTCTTATTCTCTCTCTCTCCTCTCTTTATCGGTACTTAAGCTAATCACATTTGAAGATATTATATCATTTTGTGAGTATTAGAAACCCCAGAAGCTGATAGTTATGAGTGGCGTAGGTGGTTGTAATTCTAACTTAAACTTTTGTCTTTAAAATAAAAAAAAACAGGTCACTCAAATGTTTCTAACCTAATTTTGCACCATTTTCTAGGCCACCACACTTAATGTCCTGTATGTAAGCTATTTTTCAGATAAACACATAATGCTGTTTCTCCAGACATTCCAGGCATGTGCAGCACACAGGCAAGGCCCTGGCAACAGCTTCTGTTTGAGAAAGGTAGAAGAACTTTAGCCTACTGATTGAGTATTGGTGACAACTGAGGGTTAGGCTACAGTTTAAAAGTATGTTTCTATGGCAAATGGCAGAACTATTTATGCATTTCATGTTAAAGAATAAATAGTTTGACTAAATGCCAATGGCTGGTTAGATTGAGAGGTGAGGCAGAAAAAAAGCTCTTTACCGGCTCGCGCGCGCCACGCACCATGGAAGCGCACTTCCGTCCGCGCGCACGTCAGCAGGTGCAGAGAGGAGTGTGGGGTTTCGCGGCTTCATCATCACTGCATCAAAATTACGCCGGCATATAACAATTTTACATCAATATAACATTCTCAGAAAATGGTAGCAAAACAAAGGATCCGTATGGCAAACGAAAAGCACAGCAAAAACATCACGCAGAGAGGCAACGTTGCAAAGACCCTGGTGAGGCGAAGCTTTTCTTCAGGCTGTGTGTTCCATCATCAGACGAAAGGAGATGCAAGCATGATGACACCGATTCAGTTAATCATCACTAAGAATTGCATGATTTCAATAAATGTGACACATCCATTTCATAATGATAAATTATTGATTGTGTAGGCCTATCTAATGTTATGGTTCTAATTGGGTATCGATAACGCAGCTCATCTCTCTCATCACATAAAAAAACCCGCATGTTGTAGCCTATCTAATATGATTCATTTATAATCATTCTGATCAATCACAGGACACGTACAAGCCGCAATGAATGAGTTTTCAAGTTATTCTCCATTCATTGTAATTCATGGGCCATTGTAATTCATGGGCCGTTGGTTGGTTGGTTTATCACTACTGATGGCTGTATGTTTCCTTTATGGTCTATTATCTTGAACCCGCGGTTTGCCACAGGGTTTACAGCCCGGTATTCTCCTGATCAATAATTAATGAGAGATCAATGCCACGTAGATAACGGTGGAGATTGTCAACAAGGATGGCATCATCATCTGGTTGTTCAGTCCATAAAGAAAGCATAAGGTTGTTGATGAACTCTATGGTCCATCTCTATCCTGACCAGGTCACAAACACAAACACACACACACACAGTTTTGTATTGCAATCCTTGTGGGGACCAAATAATTGATTCCCATCCAAAATCCCATTTTCCCTAATAACCCCTAACCCTAAATCTTAACCCTAACTCTAACCCTAAACCTAACCTTAATTCTAACCCTAAACCTAACCCCTAAGCCTAAAATAGCATTTTTCCTTGTAGGGACCAGCAAAATGTCCCCAGCATTTTCCTTGTTTTACTATCCATGTGAGGACTTCTGGTACCCACAAGGATAGTTAAACAAATACACACACACACACACACACACACACACACACACACAGATGATATAGGACAGGTAGTGATACTGATTATTAAGTAACGCTGGAATGTAGGTTTCACTTCCTCATGTGGATTGGTTACACTGGCCTGTATTGGTTTAGATAGTGTACACTAAGCACTTGTATGATTGTGCTGTAATAGCCTATAGCCTTAGGGAAATGGGAGGTGTTCATAATTTATTAAATTATCATAACTGCTGAATGTAATGTTATAGCATTTGATTCCCAATCTATCCACCCTCCAACAGATTCCTTTTTACGGCTGGCTGATTTGTTCTCTTGGTGTTCCTTAAGATGTCCGTTTTTCTTCTGACAACCTTGAATTATGAAACTATACCAGAAATCTTTACAGGCCTTCAACATGACTGCATTGTGCAAGGTGACACTGAATGGAATAGCTCACTGTGGGATAAAGATTGTTGTCATTGTGTGTATTAGAATAAAGGAATCCTTGGGGTTTGCACTGTATATTCTAGATAGCTATTGTGTCATTCACAATAATACCATAACACCATCAGAAAGCACATGGGTGCTATCCAACTGTATTATGACATCACCCACACCAAACCACATCTTGTGGTTGTGATAGTTTATGATGGTGAGTCTCATGCTGCTGGTCTAGACAGCCAGGCAGGCTGAGGGTTTCCAGAGACATATTGTATATCAAATGTTTTTACATCAGTGGTTTGGTTTCCACTCCTGTTTTCCATAAGAACTAGATGTGTTCATAGCTGAGTCTGAGGGGCTAAATGCTAACTCTGCAGAACTCAGTTTATTATTAGATCCAGTCTATTCTGGTGTAACTGGGTACAAAACATCCACACCGTAATGAGGACAGGGTTTAAAACAGTCAGACTGAGACTGGACTAACCTCTTATCTGGTTGGAAACGTGTCCTATTCAGCACGTGTTGTTGATGTAGGCCTAAAGGTCATAACACTGTATGAAACTTCATCCAATGGATGTTTGTTCAACCTGGTTGGTCTTCCTCCACCAAGCTGTGTGTCCTGTAGTCGCATATTCTGGCCAGTTTTGACTGCCCTTGAACAACAACTGTCCGACCTTGACCTTCATAGTAACTCTGACCTTATGTCCGACCTTATGTCTGGTGTGTGTGGCCAGTCAGAGGAGGATGCCTCTCAAGATTTCCTCCTCCTACAGTGGAGGTTTCCTGGCCATTGTTACACTAAACATGCTCACTGGGGGTTCAGGCCCTATCAGGTCCTAAAATGACATATCTCTACAACTAAAATAGTTAACTAACGGAAGAACTCCTATCACAACTGTTTAATTCCGAAGGATCCTGTTGTTTCGAAAGGGGTCCTAAGACAAGACATATTACATAAATAGTGACATTTGAATGACGTTTGACCTGTATGTCTCAGTGGTTGAACATTGTTGTTGTTTTCTCTCCCCACTTCCTCTCAGCGACCTCAGGAGGAGAAGTACCCTGTGGGGCCGTGGCTCCTGGCTCTGTTCGTCTTCGTCGTTTGTGGATCAGGTAAGGCCCAAACATCCAGTGTTCAACATTCTGTTTCACATTAGCCTTGATATTACTCACCTAGGGAACATTGGTTTACCACTTCAGTTTTCTGCTAAATTACTTTGCTTAACTGGATGTTGTCTTGTGTAACAACAGCCACTTTCTCTCTCAGCCATCTTTCAGATCATCCAGAGCATCAGGATGGGAATGTGATCCATAGGCCCCACCAGACTCTGCCCTCTCTCCCTACACTCCCTCATCAGACCTGGGGCTGCTCACCAACCTACGTACCTCCCTAACACCTCCAGGAGGCCTGGAGGTCCGGACAGCTCTGTGTCCATCAGGGAAGGCCTGAGAGATGAGTGGACCACCCCCCTTCCCCCCTCTCTGTTTTCCATCACGTTTACAGAGTTCCAGGCCGTGGAGATGACAGCTTTTCTACTGACAGTCTAAACCACAACCACTGGCTGGCTCAACCCCGTACAGTGTGTTTTACACCTGCTCATATATGTGTGTGAGACTGTGAATGTATGTGTGTGTTTGTGAAGTCGATGATGTGACTGGCTGTTGTGCAATACTGCTGTGTTTCTATATACACTCACCAGACCGTTTATTAGGTACACCACCCTGTTCACGAAAATGGATCTCTCCTACAGACAGTGACCGTGGCTTGCTATATAAAGCAGGCAGACAGGCATCTAGGCATTCAGTTACTGTTCGATTGAACGTTAGAATGGGCAAAATGAGTGATCTAAGCGACTTTGAGCGTGGTATGATCGTCGGTGCCAGGCGCGCCGGATCCAGTATCTCAGAAATGGCCGCCCTCCTGGGCTTTTTACGCATGACAGTGTCTAGGGTTTACCGAGAATGGTGTGTGCAGAATGGCATCTCGGAATGCACAACTCGTCGATCCTTGTCACGGATGGGCTATTGCAGCAGACGACCAAACTGGGTTCCACTCCTATCAGCTAAAAACATTAAGAAATGACTCCAGTGGGCACGCGATCACCAACACTGGACAATTGAGGAGTGGAAAAACATTGCCTGGAACATGACAGCGAGTTCAGTTTACTTGAGTGGCCTGCACAGTCCCCAGACCTCAACCCAATAAAGTATATTTTGGATGAGATGGAACAGGGTTCCGACCCGGTACTAGATGGAAGTACCTAATAAACAGGCCGGTGAGTGTATATCTGTGTTGTGTGAGAACCTTTTTCAAATAAATGTGACTTGTCTGGGACATGTCTGTTTGTCTGCTTTCAGTTCCACTTTGGCTGCTCCTATCCCAGCGCATGTTGTGCACAAATTCAGCTTGCTAACAGTGTGGTTCATTTGGGGCTTCCTAGCTCTTTGTTTCCTGGTATGTGTGTGTGTATGTGTGTGCGTGTTAACTTATCACTAAAGAACCACGCCTTCATGGAATGTCAGGCGTCTTAATGTCTCAATTCCACGTGCTAAAGCATCATGACTATTTACCAGGATTCTGTCATGTCCTTTCTCCAACATACCTGTATGACACCAGGGGGAATGTCTTGTTACTCAGCCTCTCAACATTGTCTCCCCTTAACCATCCTTCTTCAAGGAATGGAATGCTGTTCACACGTTTATCCAGTGCGGTGAGTTGTGGAGTTATACAATCGCTGTTTGTTCACTTGAAATCATCGGCCTGAGCAAGGTGTGTTCATGCTCAGTTGGGGTGATTTGTGGACCATGTAATCTATGCAGCTGTTAGCTAAGGCTGACCCTGGTGAAAAGCAGAGAGAGAGGAAGAGCTCAGGCAGTGCTCTGTTGCTGTCTGTTTCATATGTTCTCTCTTCAGTACACAGTAGGAAGATGTTGGCCCAGACACTGAACTAAGGTCAGTTTTACATTTCCCCTCCATAATGGTTAAGGTTGGGACTAAGGTTAAACTGCTGCTTAATTCTGCTGACATCCCTGGCACAGCGGTGTTGAAGCATGCTACAGTATGAGGACAGAGAGAGACTCTGCAATAAGTAACCAGCAGACAGACAGGTCTGATTATTACAACAGTAACCCACAGCAAAGTGTCTGCTGAACACCATGAGGTCAATGCTCGGCCTGGCATTTCTCTGTCTCGGGGAGATAGAGAACGCAAACACTGCCTGGGCCTGTCCTACACAGATCTGTGTGTGTGTTTCCTATCCTATACAACAGGGTTTCCCTAACTCACTCCTGAAATATAACCTAGCCATGGCAATATGTGGCAGAGCTCATCCCGCCCTGCAGCTATAACATGCCTCCAATCAGGGACCAGGGGCTGGTTTGTTATTTTCATAAACCTCACCCACAGGCATGTGGTATCCATGCAACCAGTAGGCCAAGGAGGACCACAAGTTCATTCATAACACCTCAACTTTTGTTCACTTGGCAGGTCATCATTGTAAGTAAGAAGTTGATGTTAAATGGCCTACAGGTTAAATAAGGTTAATTATTTACACTACAGAAGTAAATGAAGATGAATTATTGAAATATGGAAGTAAGCATGAAGAGCAAGAAGAGGCATGAACAAGATAATTATTATTCCTTTAACATTTTTATTGAAAGTTGTGAAGTGAAACTGTCAAGTGCAATTGTGTTAAGTATGTTTACAATATCTCATCTGGTTTGAGGAAACATGCATGGAACATGAGCATACAACTTATACATAGAATGCAAAAAATTCCATTTCAGTTTTTCTTTATGATATTCAGAGTAACGTGTTTGTTATGTTTAAGAGCTGATCATACGGAAGTATTCACCTTCAAAAAATGAAAAGAAAAGAAAAAAAAATTCACAAGGGGTGCAATACTTCAAATAAAGTGAACGATGGTTTACAGTAGGTGTTAATGTTGCAGCCGAGGATATGGATACTGGATTTTTGTCTGTCAGTTAAATAACCTCCACAGCTCTCTATAGTCCTGAATTACAGCATTAAAGAGACGGCACAAATCTTCAGACCAGCCCATTACTAGGCCTAGATCACTCTCCATTTGTACATAATCTAAATAGCATCCCGTCTTCTCTCCTTATGTCACTATATTACACAGTACTTACACTAAATATACAGAAATATACATCATGTAGAACGCCCATCAACTTCTCTTTGAAAATGCAGCTTAGCCCAACATCTCAGCCCCTGTGCTCCTTTACATGAGAAGAGAAGCCGCCATGATAGGTTTAACAGGGCGCAAGTCTGAGGGGCTGAAACTTAAATAATGAAAGAATTTCATAATCATCATCTCTCTTTTAATAAGCAAGTGTAGGCTACTATACTCCCTTCAACCCCACAGTTTGATGACGTCCAAGGAAGTGTTGTTGTGTTCTCCCTCTTGACCTCCTCCACTCCACTCGCCCCTTGCCAGATGGGGACTATCACACCATGATAATCCTCCGATTTTTCACAGTGTCACCATGAGAGGTGCTCTATTCTCTGTCTGTCTCTCTCGCTCTGTAGCGCGCAGGCAGAAGAGAACCGCTGTATTTATTTACATTATCAGGATTCAGCAAAGCATGGCCGTTACTATCTCCCTCCATCATCGTTACCACTGAAGTCGACATCACTTGAAATCCATTGACACAGGCACAGTGACTAAGTCATGTCCACTTTTATGTTGGTTTTGTTTTTCTTAGTCAGACAATCTTGTTTATTTTCTCCTAAGTCCATGCATTTTTTTGGCAATGTTAATTCTCCTATTACAGCCCCTTTCCCTCCTCTCCTATGCAGATTGTCTTTGATAGTGTGTTTTAATAGTCTTGAAACGACGACACCACCCGTCGCCGCTCTCAAAGTTAAATATGTGCAAATTCTTGTCTTAACAGCGTAGCCCCCTGCAGTGGAGGCCTGTTTGTTCTGCAGCATTAGAACAGGAGTCTGTCTGTGGACTGTCAGTCAGTCAGGCCCTGGTTGGTTGATAGGCTTCCTCATCTACCCCTCTCCGGGGGTAGGAGGTGATGCTACGCAGAGGGTCCAGAGTTGTGTGATGGCTGGGGTTGGGTCGGGGGTAGGGCTGGTGCCTGGGCTGGAGGCTGTGTGGAGGTGGGAGGGGAGCCTGTCTGGGTCTGGGCCTGGAACTGAGCCATCTGCTCTGGGCTGGCCAGTGTCTTCAAAAGGCTGTTCTCCTGCTCAAGCTGGGAGTTCCTCTCAATCAGCTCCTTGATCTGCTCCTTCAGAACCTCCACCTCCTCCCTCACCGCGTACATCAGGTGGCTCTTTACCAGGTCCTAAAGGGACAGAGAGATGAACAAACAGAACACAGAGACATTAGTGCTGAGTTTTTTTAACATGACAATAATTAAATATATAATATGAAAGAAGACAAAGATAGTGTTCTGCTTCTCAAATGACAACAATGACATACAAAAACAATGTTTTTAAAAGACCATAAATATACATTATACTCTTGATACAATGATAATAATGTAAGCATAGCATTACTACTGCTCTTTCTGTGGGAATTACTATTACAATGTAATACAACATATATGTTTATTATTGTAGCTAGCTTCTGTTTGTTTTAATATAAGAAGTGGATCTTAAACACATAATCTGCTGAGCATTTGGTTAAAATCAAAAGAAAGATTCTGTAGATTCTGAGCCAAATATTCCCAGGGTCTAAAACTCCCCTTCCTCTTAAAGCCATGCCGAGGACGCAACGTCACCAAACAGACAAAATGGCCGGCCCACATATACGTTTTAGCCTATCAGAGCCTGAGATATTTATATCCTATATCCAGGCGTCAAAGATGTTCTGTTTGCCTAGCAACAAAGGCAAGCACAGTATGGCGCGAGTGAGAGAGCGTCCTGAGCGGGAAGGGATCCAGGGACAATAAAACACTAGAACACAGGATATGAAAATAAAATCCTGCACGCACGCACGCTCATCTCGTTTTCCCTGTGTCAACGTGTCTATTTAAATAAACGGTAGCTTCAGGTAGAAATCGAAACAATGTTTTACAAAAGTGGATACTACACATGACATACATGTATTATTATAGTAATATTATTACATACATTTATGTGGTCCTCTGTAGCTCAATTGGTAGAGCATGGCGCTTGTAACGCCAGGGTAGTGGGTTCGATCCCCGGGACCACCCAAACGTAAAAATGTATGCACACATGACTAAGTCGCTTTGGATAAAAGCGTCTGCTAAATGGCATATTATAATTTACATATGGCCCATGTGCTACCATGGTAATATGGATGTGAAATTGCATGTAATTATGATACGACTGAGTGATGACAAACTTGGCTAACGCCTAGGCCCCCATAAATACACTTTAGCAAACAAAATATTACATTGACATCTGGGCGCATAATAACACCATATGCTGCTACATTGTTGCCAGAGCATCAAGCTATTCTCGATCTATGTAACAACACCAAATTAAATTGGTTACAAAGTAACGAGCAAATCGAGAGTGATCCGAGGTTTTTCAACTCCAGTAGCGTTTAGAAAGAGAATCAGCAAAAGGCAGTATATTGCGTGACTTCCCAGTTCTAGGTGGTTACGTGGTTATGTAATCCATTCATTGAGCAAACTGAAGCAACCTTTTCTTTTAACTGATCATTCTCCGAATGTATTCTTCGAAATAAGTTATATTTGCATGTGATTTGTGTAGTATAGATTGCAGATAAGAAAAGTGAGTTTTAGAATGTATAAACTTACCATTGCCTGTTCGATTTTGTTGTCTATGGCCACCACACTGGCTCCTGACGAACTGGAAGAATGAAAAGAAAAAAGTCTTAATACACTGCATCGGTAAGAATGTACTGTCGATGTTGCAGGTCTAACACCAGCCATTTCAATACAATGAAATACAGTATAAATATCCTTATATAGGTGACGTCACTTCGACTAAAGACCATTCTAGAGCCAAGTGTTCAGGGTGTATTAAAAAGACCGTAGACAATATTCCTCTCAAATGCCACAAATAAGCCGTACATGTAATTTTACTGTCATCAGTGTAAATCAACTAAGGGGTTCAGCTACAGCATTTCCTGGGCCAGCAGTAAGCAATGCCAACCTAGTGATGCCCCATCACGACAAGTGCATTTTCTCTCTCACTGAGCCCAATCAAAATGGCAGCCTCAGCATTAATGTCATACAAAGGCATTTGGCTATACATTTAATAATCAAGTTCTCTATAATACATAGACTCAGTGTTGAATAATCAGTGTATAAAGCAGCGCTTCTTTCGGGAATAAAGAAAGAATATTAGCTGCCAACAATAGTAATCCTCCTTGCAGCACAATGTCCTTCTCAGAAAATATATTTACCTATTGTCGAGCCTGACAGGTGAACTATCCGTGCTCAGTAACGAAGATAAAAACGAGATAGAAAAATTCCTTAACTGGCAAACACCGAGATCCATCGCCACTGTTGTATAGTACGGACTATTCATGCTATTTCACAGATATAAACCAAGCTTTAAGCAACGAAAAACTCCTCTCTCGACGATTATCGTGTTTCACAAATCACATTCTTTAGTTCCGTGGTTCGGAGGCGTTAGCAGGCACTTTGTATCCCTTCAGAAAAGCCTCGTATCCCTGGAAGCCTGAACATCTATCTACCGCTGCAGCACAAAGAATCTCCAAGGTCAACTCATCTACGCTCGGTTGAAAACCTGCAGCCCGGGGAGATTTGCATAATGCATCTAAGAAAAACAGCACTCCGATGCACCCCATTGGTGGAGGGATACTGATATTTGCATAATCTATGTAGGAACGCCCCTACCTACCGCTCAGCCGACTTAATTTTCATAAATTATTTAGAGTATGCCGAAACTGGGAAAAACCGGATGAGATGGGGAGGAACACAACAGTACTTCAAAGACACAAAGAAGAGACATGTTTACTTATCGAGAATCAGGCTACCAAGAATTGTCTGAATGCCAGGAATTATACACGAGAAAGGTGACAATGCAAACTGACGTATTTGGTACATTTACAACTACCAAAATGACTGTAAACGCGATGAAAGTGGATATTATGAACAAAAACTAATTAAATCATTCACATAGTAGAAAAAATCCTTTCAAGACCGTTGTAGGTGCAAAAACTGAACATATTTGAATTGTATACAAAGTCTGCACGTCAACATGCCGCCCCCTGGCGGTTACTATTAGCACAGCCCCACACAAGACAAGAATAACGCTCCAGTCCACACAGGGTTTACCCAAACCAGTTAAGAATACACAATTACAAAAAGTAAACAGATGCATTCAGCGCTCTTCCAGCACATGTTTTGTATATGTCCCAGGAACACAGGCCCCTCAGACCATAGATGAGTCAGACACTAACCCATTTCACATGAGGGAAGTGCTCCTTGCACCATGCCTCAAACCATTTTTGATAGAGATGCATTTGCTCATTTTATTAGTGCTCCAGGAATTAGGAGAATACCTGTTGTGTGTAGCCTCACAAAATACCTGTTGACTGTAAGCAAAAAGTGGGTAAGTGAATTGACGGGCAAGATGGATAATAACATGTACTTGTTTCGTTAATGTCCTCATGAAAATAATGTTAGAAAAATCAAATCAGAGACCTTAGACCGGTATTTACCAAACCTCCTTCAGTATCCTCAGCCAGTACTTGATGTATTCCATAACTAGCACAGCTGATTCAAATGGTCACCTAATCATCAAGCCTCTCATGAGTCAAATCAGCTGAGGAGAGGTTTGGGAAACACTGCCGTAGACTGTCCATCCAGAGTCCTTGACTTGTTTACACTAAGTCAGACATTAGCCTGCCCTGTGCCCTACACACCTTATGACAACCATTACTGGAGATAGGGTTTTTTCTACTCATGCCACCATGATAAACCAAGATAACATTACCACCCTTTCTATCAAAGACAGCACAAACACACCATCAGACCCAGAGCACGGATTCAACTGATCACTTCCTCGTATTCACAGACTTAGAAACGATACTATAGGCTAGTGCCTGGTGAGGTGGCTTCTCCCTGACCCAAAACTACACCTCCTCTGAAATAAGAGCTGGAAGGAGAACCTTTAGATTTTTTGAGTCTGAAGTAGGAGATATCCATCAACTCAATTAAGGGGTTCATTTTAAATAGCGCTTTTCCAGATGCTCCAAGCACTTTCTATTGTATGGGACAAAGAAACACACCATATCCATTATCCGTGTGTAGCAAGCAACTGGGTGATGCCATGGCAGCCATTTTGCACCAGAGATAAGCTCGTCACACGCATCAGCCATCACAGGCTGATATTTGTTCAGTGCTGCTGAAACAGTGGCGTCTTAACTATACCAAACTATAGCTTGAAATCAAATAAATATACACTACCGGTCAAAAGTTTTTGTTTGTGAGACGCGGTGTGGGTGAACGGATGATCTCTACATGTGTATTTCCCACCGTAAAGCATGGAGGAGGTGGTATTAGGGTGTGGGGATGCTTTGCTGGTGACACTCTCTGTGATTTATTTAGAATTCAAGGCACACTTAACCAACATGGCTACCACAGCATTCTGCAGCGATACTCCATCCCATCTCGTGTGGGCTTAGTGGGACTATCATTTGTTTTTCAAAAGGACAATGACCCAACACACCTCCAGGCTGTGTAAAGGCTATTTTACCAAGAAGAATAATGATGTAATGCTGCATCAGATGACCTGGCCTTCACAATCCCCCGACCTCAACCAAATTGAGATGGTTAGGGATGAGTTGGACCGCAGAGTGAAGGAAAAGCAGCCAACAAGTGCTCAGCATATGTGGGAACTCCTTCAAGACTGTTGGAAAAGTTTTGGCTGCGCAGGCTTGCCTCAGGGAGCTAGAATCTGTGAATATGGACTTGACATTCCAGGGGAGAGAGGATTGCACATTCTCCTTATGAGTCCCTAAAGTAAGCCTAAAGCTATGAGAGCACAGTTTATCTCATAAGAAGACACAAGGCCTAGGGAGGGTTTCGTTCTTGTTGAAATCCAGAACATGAACTATATAACCATAGACATCCTAGTTTCTATATTCATTTGAATGCAAACCAAACCATAACACAACAAGGATGTGGATGAGCACTCTGGCTGGCCTACTATGTGCAGCAGAAAAGGCCTTCACACATACAGGGGATTGTGTGTTGCAGTCTCAGTACTTCTGGGGGAAGAATGGAACAGTGTTGTCTGGTCAACACTCATCCACATATCCAAGACATCATATACACACAGATCTCAAACAACTCAAAAACAGACTTACCCCTACATGCAGCCATAACGCTTCACACACTGATTTCATTCACACACCTCGACCCACCCCACATCTTACATTCCACACACAGTCACAGACGACAGAAATCTGACCCCCGCTGTGTACAGGCTGTGTGCTGAGCTGGGGTGATTTATGCGTGTGCCCTCTTTTACACACCCTACCTGGGAGGAAAGGAGGGAGAGAGGAAGGGTGGGATACATAGAGGGAAAGAGATAGGGTTGGATACATGGAGGGAAAGAGGGAGAGAGAGGGTGGAGGCCACTGTTAAAGAATGTCTTAATCCTGCCAGCAGGGTGTAGGGATTAATACCAAACAGAGATAGAAAGTTAGAGAGAGACACACTAGAGCCTTACACATTGAGAAAAATAGAATATGAAGTAGGGGTGTGTGGTTTCATAGGAAAGACAAAAAGGCTCACCACATGATATTAAGATCCGATACTAACTGCATACTACGCATTATTAACGATAAACACAAAATAGGCTACTACATAGTAATTAAGGCCACCATTTCGTTATTCACAGATCTATCAGTCATAGGAAAGGCATCCATCTTTACACACAATTCACAGCAAGTTATCTAATTCTGCAGAACTTGGCTTGGCGTTAGCCTGAGGTTCAAACATAGCCCAGTGCTCAGTACTGTACGGAGTCCATCCAACAGTAACAGTGAATATACACTGAGTGTACAAAACATTAGGAACACCTTCCTAATATTGAGTTGCACCCCCTTTCACTCTCAGAATAGCCTCAATTCGTCAGGGCATGGACTCTACAAGGTGTTGAAAGCGTTCCACAGGGATGCTGGCCCATATTGAGTCCAATGCTTCCCACAATTGTGTCAAGTTGGCTGGATGTCCTTTGGGTGGTGGACCATTCTTCATACACACAGGAAACTGTTCAACGTTAAAAACCAAGCAGGGTTGCAGTTCTTGACACACTCAAACCGGTGCGCCTGGCACCTACTACCATACCTTGTCCAAAGGCACTGAAATCTTTTGTCTTGCCCATTCACCCTCTGAATGGCACACATACACAATCCATGTCTCAATTGTCTCAAGTCTTAAAAATCCTTCTTTAACCTGTCCCCTCCCCTTCATCTACACTGATTTAAGTGGATTTAACAGGGGACATCAATAAGTGATCACAGCTATCACCTGAATTCACCTGGTCAGCCTATGTCATGGAAAGAGCAGGTGTTCCTAATGTTTTGTACACTCTGTGTAGAGCAGTGATCCTAATTAATTAATTAAACAGAGCAGCACAATGTGCTGTTATCTCTTCCTGTCCTCTTTGACTGGAGGTGTCTTTAACCTATTAGACACACCCAAATATACACCTGGGAAGCGCACAACCTAACCTCAGTCTACCTAACACAACAGTGACACTGTGACCAAAGCTACTTAGCCCTGAGCTATCCTGGGCTCCATTCATAAAGCACCCAGGGCCATACTGGGACAGGCTTTCAGGAAGCTGTGCTTAACCAATGTTCTGTACCTTCTCAGTGTCACTGACCTGTACGTACGCAGCCAATGACAAGCAGCATATAGCTGAGGTCGGAGGTCACTATCTGGAATGATGGAAAGGTTGGAAGAACAGCATTTTCCAATCATAGAAGGGATTTTTATCAACCCTACCCTTAACCCTTACTCTTAACCCGAACCCTAAATAAAAACGTATTCTAATAAAAAAATAAGTAGTTAATGTACATGGGCCATTCTGGCTCGGACCCAGGCTTACTTAGTTCATGTATTTGCGCACATTGTCCATTCAATGTGTGATTTTCTGACAAGCAGTTTATGGGATGATGGCATGGAGTATGGGCTCAATAGGTAGATGTAGAGGTTCCTTAAACACAGATCTAAGATACACTCTATTAAAGGCTCCATGTAGTCTAACATTTTGACCACTATGTAGCAGGGCCTTTTGTGCCACATTGCTGTGCCATACATGGTTAGGTTGGAGACCTACTGAAGTCACAGTGATGCTCTGATCCCAATCCAACACTAATTTCAGGAAAACACTCACCTACATCATGCATGCAACAACCACATACTGACCGATGCCATGCAACCAGCATGCAACCACTACGCAACCATCACACAACTGTAAACTGACAAATGAAGTGACACCATCAATCCTTTAAACCAGTGGTTCCAAAACATTATTTATTTTTTAAAGGAACTCAGTCCGGCTGTAAAACGTACTCTTGAAAGTTGTAATAGCAGAATGCACAAGGTGCAATTTCGAAACTGGGTAGTGCATCCTCCGTTCCTCTTGTCATGTTAGTTACTGCATACCTTAGAGAGCTATTTATAACTTGTCAGAAATGTCCAGATCAACTAGAACATGTCAGCTAACGTTTTTCTATTTAGGTTTTTTACCCCATAGATATTGTTGTAATTTTTTTGTCACTCAAATATCACATGAATACACATTAGATATGGCAAAATGTATAGAATTGCAAGAAAATGAGCTTTAAAACCACATTTTTTTTGCGCCCCATGACAAAATGTGTAGAATTGCAGGAAATAAGCTTTAAACCTGCTAAATTCTCTCCACCAACAAGAGGGGTGTGAACAGTTTGTGTCATGAACAGTGCTTGTGCCCATAGAAATAGATATGGCATGCGTGCAGGGGGGGGGGGGGCGCAGGATGTTCCCCAATGCTGGAAAGGTGGGCCCCCGAGTGAAAAGGTTTGGGAACCCCTTAGGGCTGACCCCAATTAGTCGACTGGTCGATTGTTTGGTCGTTAGGCTGTTGGTCGACCAAGACGGTTTTAGTCCAGCATTGAAAAAAATATTATATATATATATATATATATATATATATATATATATATATATATATATATATATATATATATATATATATATATATATATACACACACACACACACACACACACACACAGTGGGGAAAAAAAGTATTTAGTCAGCCACCAATTGTGCAAGTTCTCCCACTTAAAAAGATGAGAGAGGCCTGTAATTTTCATCATAGGTACACGTCAACTATGACAGACAAATTGAGAATTTTTTCTCTCCAGAAAATCACATTGTAGGATTTTTAATGAATTTATTTGCAAATTATGGTGGAAAATAAGTATTTGGTCAATAACAAAAGTTTCTCAATACTTTGTTATATACCCTTTGTTGGCAATGACACAGGTCAAACGTTTTCTGTAAGTCTTCACAAGGTTTTCACCCACTGTTGCTGGTATTTTGGCCCATTCCTCCATGCAGATCTCCTCTAGAGCAGTGATGTTTTGGGGCTGTCGCTGGGCAACACAGACTTTCAACTCCCTCCAAAGATTTTCTATGGGGTTGAGATCTGGAGACTGGCTAGGCCACTCCAGGACCTTGAAATGCTTCTTACGAAGCCACTCCTTCGTTGCCCGGGCGGTGTGTTTGGGATCATTGTCATGCTGAAAGACCCAGCTACGTTTCATCTTCAATGCCCTTGCTGATGGAAGGAGGTTTTCACTCAAAATCTCACGATACATGGCCCCATTCATTCTTTCCTTTACATGGATCAGTCGTCCTGGTCCCTTTGCAGAAAAACAGCCCCAAAGCATGATGTTTCCAGCCCCATGCTTCACAGTAGGTATGGTGTTCTTTGGATGCAACTCAGCATTCTTTGTCCTCCAAACACGACGAGTTGAGTTTTTACCAAAAAGTTCTATTTTGGTTTCATCTGACCATATGACATTCTCCCAATCCTCTTCTGGATCATCCAAATGCACTCTAGCAAACTTCAGACGGGCCTGGACATGTACTGGCTTAAGCAGGGGGACACGTCTGGCACAGCAGGATTTGAGTCCCTGGCGGCGTAGTGTGTTACTGATGGTAGGCTTTGTTACTTTGGTCCCAGCTCTCTGCAGGTCATTCACTAGGTCCTCCCGTGTGGTTCTGGGATTTTTGCTCACCGTTCTTGTGATCATTTTGACCCCACGGGGTGAGATCTTGCGTGGAGCCCCAGATCGAGGGAGATTATCAGTGGTCTTGTATGTCTTCCATTTCCTAATAATTGATCCCACAGTTGATTTCTTCAAACCAAGCTGCTTACCTATTGCAGATTCAGTCTTCCCAGCCTGGTGCAGGTCTACAATTTTGTTTCTGGTGTCCTTTGACAGCTCTTTGGTCTTGGCCATAGTGGAGTTTGGAGTGTGACTGTTTGAAGTTGTGGACAGGTGTCTTTTATACTGATAACAAGTTCAAACAGGTGCCATTAATACAGGTAACGAGTGGAGGACAGAGGAGCCTCTTAAAGAAGAAGTTACAGGTCTGTGAGAGCCAGAAATCTTGCTTGTTTGTAGGTGACCAAATACCTATTTTCCACCATAATTTGCAAATAGATTCATTAAAAATCCTACAATGTGATTTTCTGGATTTTTCCCCCTAATTTTGTCTGTCATAGTTGACGTGTACCTATGATGAAAATTACAGGCCTCTCTCATCTTTTTAACTGGGAGAACTTGCACAATTGGTGGCTGACTAAATACTTTTTTCCCCCCACTATATATATATATATATATATATATATATATATATATATATATATAAATATAAATATAAATATAAATATAGAGTGTGCAAAGCTGTCATCAAGGCGCAGAATGGTGCCGGAGAAGATGGCTGCTGTTATACAGCCCTCTAACCAATGTGTGTTTTTTCGCGTTATTTGTAATTTATTCTGTACATAATGTTTCTGCTACCGTCTCTTATGCCCAAAAAGAGCTTCTGGATATCAGGACAGCGATTACTCACCTCGTATTGGACGAAGAGTTTTTCTTCAACGAGTCGGACGACACGAGTACAGACACCCGACAAGGCGCAAATCCCCGTCATTCGCATGAGAAAGAGACAGAGATATCGTGGACGTACGTCGGGGTGCCTTGTAAGGATCCGACGGTGAGCGAGTAAACTGCCTCTTCCATCAATCCTATTAGCCAATGTTCAATAATTTGAAAATAAATTGGACGACCTAAGATTAAGGTTATCCTACCAACGGGACATTAAAAACTGTAATATCTTACGTTTCACCGAGGCGTGGCTGAACGACGACATGGATAACATACAGCTGGCGGGATATATACGCTACATCGGCAGGTTAGAACGGCTGACTCCGGTAAGACAAGGGGTGGCGGTCTGTGTATATTTGTAAACAACAGCTGGTGCATAAAATCTAATACTAAGGAAGTCTCAAGGTTTTGCTCGCCTGAGGTAGAGTATCTCATGATAAGCTGTAAACCACACTATTTACCAAGATAGTTTTTATCTATATTTGGTCTATTTACCACCACAAACCGATGCTGGCACTAAGATTGCACTCAATGAGCTGTATAAGGCCATAAGTAAACAGGAAAACGCTCATCCAGAGGCAGCGCTCCTAGTGGCCGGGGACTTTAATGCAGGGAAACTTAAATCCGTTCTACCTAATTTCTACCAGCATGTTAAATGTGCAACCAGAAGGAAAAAAACACTAGACCACCTTTACTCTACACACAGAGACGCGTACAAAGCTCTCCCTCACCCTCCATTTGGCAAATCTGAACATAACTCTATCCTCCTGATTCCTGCTTATAAGCAAAAACTAAAGCAGGAAGCACCAGTGACTCGGTTAATAAAAAAGTGGTCAGATGACGCAGATGCTAAGCTACAGCACTGTTTTGCTAGCACAGACTGGAATATGTTCCGGGATTCTTCCGATATCATTGAGGAGTACAACCACATCAGTCACTGGCTTCATCAATAAGTGCATCGATGACGTCGTCCCCACAGTGACCGTACGTACATACCCCAACTAGAAGCCATGGATTACAGGCAACATCCGCACTGAGCTAAAGGGTAGAGCTGCCGCTTTCAAGGAGCGGGACTCTAACCCGGACGCTTATAAGAAATCCCGCTATGCCCTCAGACGAACCATCAAACAGGCAAAGAGTCAATACAGGACTAAGATTGAATCGTACTACACCGGCTCTGACGCTCGTCGGATGTGGCAGGGCTTGAAAACTATTACAGACTACAAAGGGAAGCACAGCCACAAGCTGCCCAGTGACACAAGCCTACCAGACGAGCTAAATCACTTCTATGCTCGCTTCGAGGCAAGCAACACTGAAGCATGCATGAGAGCATCAGCTGTTCCGGATGACTATGTGATCACGCTCTCCGTAGCCGATGTGAATAAGACTTTTAAGCAGGTCAACATTCACAAGGCTGCAGGGCCAGACAGATTACCAGGACGTGTACTCCGAGCATGCGCTGACCAACTGGCAAGTGTCTTCACTGACATTTTCAACATGTCCCTGACTGAGTCTGAAAATACCCCTCCTGTACTCCCTGTTCACCCATGACTGCATGGCCAGGCACAACTCCAACACCATCATTAAGTTTGCCGACGACACAAAAGTGGTAGGCCTGATCACCGACAACGATGAGCCAGCCTATAGGGAGGAGGACAAAGACCTGACTGTGTGGTGCCAGGATAACAACCTCTCCCTCAACGTGACCAAGACAAAGGAGATGATTGTGGACTACAGGAAATAAAAGAGGACTGAGCACGCTCCCATTCTATTCAACGGGGCTGTAGTGGAACAGGTTGAGAGCTTCAAGTTCCTTGGTGTCCATATCATGGTCCAAACACACCAAGACAGTCGTGAAGAGGGCACAACAAAGCCTATTGTGATGGCCACTCCAATACCTTGACTTTGTTTGTCCTTAAGCCATTTTGCCACAACTTTGGAAGTATGCTTGGTGTCATTGTCCATTTGGAAGACCCATTTACGACCAAGCTTTAACTTCCTGACTGATGTCTTCAGATGTGGCTTAAAAAAATCCACATAATTTTCCTTCCTCATGATGCCATCTATTTTGTGAAGTGCACCAGACCCTCCTGCAGCAAAGCACCCCCACAGCATAATGCTGCCACCCCCGTGCTTCACGGTTGGGATGGTGTTCTTCGGCTTGCAAGCAACCCCCTTTTTCCTCCAAACATAACGATGGTCATTATGGCCAAACAGTTCTATTTTTGTTTCATCAGACCAGAAGACATTTCTCCAAAAAGTACGATCTTCGTCCCCATGTGCAGTTGCAAACCGTAGTCTGGCTTTTTTATGGCTGTTTTGGAGCATTGGCTTCTTCCTTGCTGAGCGGCCTTTCAGGTTATGTCGATATAGGACTCGTTTTACTGTGGTTATAGATACGTTTGTACCTGTTTCCTCCAGCATCTTCACAAGGTCCTTTGCTGTTGTTCTGGGATTGTTGCACTTTTCACACCAAAGTACGTTAATCTTTAGGAGATAGAACGCGTCTCCTTCCTGAGCGGTATGACGGCTGCGTGGTCCCATTGTGTTTATACTTGCATACTATTGTTTGTACAGATGAACGTGGTACCTTCAGGCGTTTGGAAATTGCTCCCAAGGATCAACCAGACTTGTGGATGTCTACCATTTTTTTCTGAGGTCTTGGCTGATTTCTTTTGATTTTCCCATGATGTCAAGCAAAGAAGCACTGAGTTTGAAGGTAGGCCTTGAAATACATCCAAAGGTACACCTCCAATTGACTAAAATGATGTCAATTAGCCTATCAGAATCTTCTAAAGCCATGACATCATTTTATGGAATTGTCCAAGCTGTTTAAAGGCACAGTCAACAGTATGTAAACTTCTGACCCACTGGAATTGTGATACAGTGAATTATAAGTGAAATAATCTGTCGGTAAACAATTGTTGGAAAAATTACTTGTGTCATGCACAAAGTAGATTTCCTAACCGACTTGCCAAAACTATAGTTTGTTAACAAGAAATATGTGGTTGAAAAACGAGTTTTAATGACTCCAACCTAAGTGTATGTAAACTTCCGACTTCAACTGTATGTATGTATGTATGTATATACATTTACTTTTACATTTACGTCATTTAGCAGACGCTCTTGTCCAGAGCGACATATACGTATGTATATACGTATGTATATATATATACATACGTATATATATATACATACGTATATATATATACATACGTATATACATACGTATATACATACGTATATACATACATATATATATATATATATATATATATATATATATATATATATATATATATACACACACATACATAAATATATATATATATACACACACATACACATATATATATATATATATATATACACACACATATACACACATATACACACACATATATATATATATACACACACATATATATATATATATATACACACACACACATATATATATATATATATATATATATATATATATATATATATATATATATATATACACATATATATAATATATATATACATACAGTGGGGAGAACAAGTATTTGATAACCTGCAAAATCGGCAGTGTTTCCTACTTACAAAGCATGTAGAGGTCTGTAATTTTTATCATGAGTACACTTCAACTGTGAGACGGAATCTAAATAAAAAATCCAGAAAATCACATTGTATGATTTTTAAGTAATGAATTTGCATTTTATTGCATGACATAAGTATTTGATACATCAGAAAAGCAGAACTTAATATTTGGTACAGAAACCTTTGTTTGCAATTACAGAGATCATATGTTTTCTGTAGGTCTTGACCAGGTTTGCACACACTGCAGCAGGGATTTTGGCCCACTCCTCCATACAGACCTTCTCCAGATCCTCCAGGTTTCGGGGCTGTCGCTGGGCAATACGGACTTTCAGCTCCCTCCAAATATTTTCTATTGGGTTCAGGTCTGGAGACTGGCTAGGCCACTCCAGGACCTTGAGATGCTTCTTACGGAGCCACTCCTTTGTTGCCCTGGCTGTGTGTTTTGGGTCATTGTCATGCTGGAAGACCCAGCCACAACCCATCTTCAATTCTCTTACTGAGGGAAGGAGGTTGTTGGCCAAGATCTTGCGATACATGGCCCCATCCATCCTCCCCTCAATACGGTGCAGTCGTCCTGTCCCCTTTGCAGAAAAGCATCCCCAAAGAATGATGTTTCCACCTCCATGCTTCACGGTTGGGATGGTGTTCTTGGGGTTGTACTCATCCTTCTTCTTCCTCCAAACACGGCGAGTGGAGTTTAGACCAAAAAGCTATATTTTTGTCTCATCAGACCACATGACCTTCTCCCATTCCTCCTCTGGATCATCCAGATGGTCATTGGCAAACTTCAGACGGGCCTGGACATGCGCTGGCTTGAGCAGGGGGACCTTGCGTGCGCTGCAGGATTTTAATCCATGACGGCGTAGTGTGTTACTAATGGTTTTCTTTGAGACTGTGGACCCAGCTCTCTTCAGGTCATTGACCAGGTCCTGCCGTGTAGTTCTGGGCTGATCCCTCACCTTCCTCATGATCATTGATGCCCCACGAGGTGAGATCTTGCATGGAGCCCCAGACCGAGGGTGTTTGACCGTCATCTTGAACTTCTTCCATTTTCTAATAATTGCGCCAACAGTTGTTGCCTTCTCACCAAGCTGCTTGTCTATTGTCCTGTAGCCCATCCCAGCCTTGTGCAGGTCTACAATTTTATCCCTGATGTCCTTACACAGCTCTCTGGTCTTGGCCATTGTGGAGAGGATGGAGTCTGTTTGATTGAGTGTGTGGACAAGTGTCTTTTATACAGGTAACGAGTTCAAACAGGTGCAGTTAATACAGGTAATGAGTGGAGAACAGGAGGGCTTCTTAAAGAAAAACTAACAGGTCTGTGAGAGCCGGAATTCTTACTGGTTGGTAGGTGATCAAATACTTATGTCATGCAATAAAATGCAAATTAATTACTTAAAAATCATACAATGTGATTTTCAAAATCGGCAGTGTATCAAATACTTGTTCTCCCCACTGTATATGTGCTTTCTTGAGCAGGGGGATCTTGCGGGCACTGCAGGATTTCAGCCCTTCACGGCGTAGTGTGTTACCAACTGTTTTCTTGGTGACCATGGTCCCAGCTGCCTTGAGATCATTGACACGATCCTCCAGTGTAGTTCTGGGCTGATTCCTCACCGTTCTCATGATCATTGCAACTCCACGAGGTGAGATCTTGCATGGAGCCCCAGGCTGAGGGAGATTGACAGTTATTTGGTGTTTCTTCCATTTGCGAATAATCGCACCAACTGTTGTCACCTTCTCACCAAGCTGCTTGGCGATGGTCTTGTAGCCCATTCCAGCCTTGTGTAGGTCTACAATCTTGTCCCTGACATCATTGGAGAGCTCTTTGGTCTTGGCCATGGTGGAGAGTTTGGAATCTGATTGATTGATTGCTTCTGTGGACAGGTGTCTTTTATACAGGTAACAAACTGAGATTAGGAGCACTCCCTTTAAGAGTGTGCTCCTAATCTCAGCTCGTTACCTGTATAAAAGACACCTGGGAGCCAGAAATCTTTCTGATTGAGAGGGGGTCAAATACTTATTTCCCTCATTAAAATGCAAATCAATTTATAACATTTTTGACATGCGTTTATCTGGATTTTTTTGTTGTTATTCTGTCTCTCACTGTTCAAATAAACCTACCATTAAAATTATAGACTGATAATTTCTTTGTCAGTGGGCAAACGTACAAAATCAGCAGGGGATCAAATACTTTTCCCCCCTCCCTGTAGAGACATACCCCAAGAGACTTGCAACTGTAATTGGTACAAAAGGTGGCTCTACAAAGTATTGACTTTGGGGGGGTGAATAGTTATGCACGCTCAAGTTCTGTTTTTTTGTCTTATTTCTTGTTTGTTTCACAAGAAAAATATTCTGCATCTTCAAAGTGGTAGGCATGTTGTGTAAATCAATTTGAATTCCAGGTTGTAAGGCAACAAAATAGGAAAAATGCCAATGGGGGTGAATACTTTCGCCACTTGTGAGAAACAAGTTTAGGTTTATTTCATTCCATTTACGAGTTTTGTCAATTTAGTCTTTGTCTTTTGTTTGGAGTGCTCCTGTCAATGTTGAGTAAGGACGCGCACGTATAGAAGTAGGCCTATAGGCTACCTGGCCTGCGCGCAAATGTAGGCATATAAATGTGCTCATTTGGGGATCTGATAGTATTTCTGATTGGCTTAATGCACCACCACCTGTGGAGCTTCTCAAAGTAATGTTTTCTTCACCTCAAACAGGAAGCAAACGAAGTCTGTTTTTACATCCATTGAGAATTACAATAGTTTATCAATGTATTCGAAAAATATTTTCAGCGCTCTCCCTTTCAATAACCAATCAGCGTGAAAGGGAAAAATGTGATGCTCGGACCCAGTGGAAATGTCATAAAATAGGCATACCTGATTACATCTAATCAGTGCTTGACTTGGACTGAAATAGGTTCCGGTACTCATTTTGGGTGCTGGTACTGTTTATATTTAGGTGCAGGAGCTCCACAATAGTTTTGAGCTAATTTCTATAAAAAGAGGAACAGGAGCTCAAGCAGTACAAAACTTGAGGTGCCGGTAGTCGGCTCCGGTGAGCTCCTGCCCAAGTCAAGCGCTGCTTCTTATCCCTTGCGCAAATAGCCTACAGCTGTGTCTGTCCCGAGCTCACTGGCGCTGAGGGCCCAGACCCAAGTTAATAGTTGATACAATGTTTCAAGTTTGTTGCAGACAGGCCATGTGTAGCCAATGTTATTTATAGGATATTTATTTTATCAGAATATTTTCTACCTGCAGGCTGCAATGTTTTTATTTGTTGGCATTATGTAGGCTATTTTTACATAATTGGCAATGGATATCATTTTGATTAACCACATGACAATGATTTTGAGATATGAAGACTATTATAAATTAAATGAAACTTTCACGAAAATGTGCATATGAAAACCATAACTGGCAGGCAGATCGGTAGAAATGGTAAGATAAAATGGCATTCCACATGAGAAAGGTTGCAGACTCCTCGTGTAGCCTATTACCGGCAACTTCAGGAGAGTAATGGCAGAATCTGCAAAAGCCAGCAGGATCGGGACGAGAATAGTTGGGTCAGGTTAATTTATTTTTTCTTCTGGTTTTCTAGATCTCTGGCACCCTCGAGGCATTTGTCTTATTTCATAAAACCGTAAGCTTTAAGCATCAGACAAGCTCAATGCATATAGTTGATTTCATTAAAAACATGTTTAAAAATTTAGACCAAACGATTGGTCGAAAGAACAGGCAACTTTCGGTCAACCAAGATTGTCGTTTTTTTTGTTGGTCTGGGACAGCCCTAGAACCCCTGCCCTAAACCATGCAGCTATTAAAACAACTGAACAGTCACACAACTATCAACACAAAAAAGTTTACATACAGTATCTGCCCTGGTTAAATTTGATAACAAAATGAGACAAACTAAAAATAAAATGTTTTTCTGTAATAAACAACACAAACAATTAACCCTTACACTACATAATATCTTTACTAAGTATCATTCATAATGATTTTTTCCCCATGACAGACAACACTATTGTACAGTCCATTTTTAAATACTGAAATGCACATTCCAATTCAATGTCTATGCTCTAAACTAATCACCTACCAAGATTAAAATGAAACGCGTAACTAGGGATGGTTATTCGAATATCCAAACAGGCGTCAATATTCGATTACTTGTAGGGGTGTAATGGTACATGTATTCGTACCGAATGGTATGGGGACTTTGGGTTCGGTCTGCACTGTGAACCCGAATGAATACATTTTTGTATTATTATTATTATTATTATTATTATTATTATATTACTAGGCCTATAGGCCTTACCTACACTGATTTTGTATGCCTCGAGTAAATCTGAGCTAAAATTATTATTGACCCTATTCCGTTAAAAAAGAAAGAGCCTATTTGCATGTTGTAATCACAATTCAAATCTTAATTGGCGCATTTCAAACTGTCCTTTTGTGATATGCAGCCAGGAACTAGTTCTGTATTATGGCGAGTGGTAGTGTCGATAAACCAGAAGGATTCTCCATCATCGTTTAACTACCCTAAGGTCGATGCCCGCGCGGAAATCTAATTAGCATAATAATAAAGAATCGCCTATGTAACACTTCCGCATCTGCGGTGAAAGGTGACAGAGCTAGAGCAGTGTTTGTCAGACCATGAGACATCTCTTCTCACAAAATCGTCTGTACGGTTTGGCTCTACAACCCCCACAAGAGTCTTGGGCCGATCTGCCAACTTCTGTCTGTAGCGTCCGAACAGTTTGGGCTAGACACTAATAAGACCCCTCTGTGTAAAGGTGAGACTCTCACAAACACGTTTTGCTCTTGGACGCCCACAGGCCTCTTGGACGCCCCAGTCGAAAAACGTAATGAAGTATATATGGAGGAGACTGTTTATTGACAAAAATAAGGGGTTAAATAAATGTTTGAAAAATATATGTTTTCTGATCTTTCTTATATCTCTCAGATATAGGATAGACACTTCAGAACAAACTTCCTTTCATTAATTTTTTTTTGGGGGGGGGGGGGGGGGGACTATCCATTGTAGTGGATCTGTTAATCAATGCATTTATATGGGCTAATAGCAGTAAGGCCAAAATTATACTTCAAGGGGTCTTACAATTCAAAATCAAATAGCAAAATGATCCTTGGTATGACCTTCTTAAAACAATTCCATATAGCTTAGTAGTAAACCCCCCTGGCTTAGACTATTTTTGGGTTAAATCTCCAGTTTTGGAACATTTTGGTTTCCCAGTAGATTACAATGGAGATGGACAGAGAGAGTATGTTGCCACTGCTCAACGAGAATAGCGTATGAAGCTGCAAACACCTCAAACATGTTGACACATTTAGGCCAACAAAATAGCCTCAATCAGCCTGGCTACCATAGCTGCTGGAAGTAGGGGTGCTGACCCTGAAAATCAAACAATATTGATATATTTTATTCCACAATAGTGCACTGGGATTTTATAGTCCTTTAATAGCGGACCGATATAGCAGTCTGCAGCGTTGGCAAAAAGTTTCTCCAGCACCTGTCCCCCTGTGAAAAAAGTTGCACCCCCACCCCCAAACTACTTCCCGCGGCTATGCTTGCTACTTTAGCTAGCTAGCTGGCTACTGTAGCTAGCTAGCTTCTTTACAATGATTTGATGCAGTCAAGACAGGCACTACCAGATGGTATGATAGATTACCTATGGCATCAACAAGTGTGTCTAACTAGCACGAGTTTGTTTGGCTACTTTCGCTCTCTTCCTCCGCGCCACACACAGCCAGACACAAACTGTCACACACACCGGCCCCTGCTCCTCTCTTGCTCCTCCCCCACCCTTCTGCTAAAACAAGCAGAGCGCAGCGCACCAGCGCTCTCTCGAGTCACATGATCAGGTCTCCATTGACTTTTTAAAATAAAGTTTTTCTTTAAAACATTTATTTAGACTATCTGGATATCCTGAAAAAAAAATTATTATTCAAATTCTGAAATCTTTTCAAATGCCCATCTCTACACTTAACACCAATCGTCAGACCAATCATTAGTCTGACCAAGCCAAAAGAAAGAGACAATGCAGCTTAGTCCGTCCCTTCCTTGGTTTGTTTCCAGACTCCTGTACAGTAAGAGCAGACAGAGCCTATACCTCTTCAGCTACAGTATTAAGACACTAACCCTGTTGTTAGCAGACATGGTAGGGGAGGACTAGGTCGGTATTGTCAACAGTAGACTAGCTCCACTAAGGGGGGACTAGCTTGGTATTGTCAACAGTAGACTAGCTCCAGTAAGGGAGGACTAGGTCGGAATTGTCAACAGTAGACTAGCTCCACTAAGGGAGGACTAGGTCGGTATTGTCAACAGTAGACTAGCTCCACTAAGGGAGGACTAGGCATTGTCAACAGTAGACTAGCTCCAGTAAGGGAGGACTAGGTCGGTATTGTCATCAGTAGACTAGCTTCAGTAAGGGTGGAATAGGTCGGTATTGTCAACAGTAGACTAGCTCCACTAAGGGAGGACTAGGCATTGTCAACAGTAGACTAGCTCCAGTAAGGGAGGACTAGGTCGGTATTGTCAACAGTAGACTAGCTCCACTAAGGGAGGACTAGGTCGGTATTGTTTGTTTATCTCCAGTTTAAGTCTTAGTTTACCTCTTGAGGTGCTGCTCCAGTTCCCAGAACAACAGCTTCATGGCCATCTCGTCCTGGCCTTGCACCCGGACCACCCGCTCTCTCATCGGGCTGTCCGTTCACTCTCCTTCAATAGAATCAGATATTCCTATTTTCTAGTCCCTCGCTCCCTTTCTTTTTCTCTTCTCTGAGTCCCACCGGAGTGTGGAGAGCATTGGTAGAGATGAGGGGACAAGCCAGGGCTGCGTGTGTCAGTTGGAGTGTGTGTGTGTGTCTCTCTATCCTCTGCATGGATCGCCAAGGCAGGAGAACTAGCGACTGATTGAGCAAAAACAAGTGTAGGGCAGCCGTGACATCACAGCACTGCGAGGTCATGTGACCTAGTCTTACATAAAGCATCAACACAGATTAGCTTCTGCCCTGATGAGCACCGCTTCTCCTCCTCTTCTCCCTCTCTCTCTCTCTCTCTCTCTCTCCTTTCCGGTGAGTCCTGGGTCTCCCTCCCTCCAGGGTGGGGTACATTTGGAGCCCTCTCTGTGTTTAGGACAGACCCCCCCCCCCCAAATTAACCCTGAGGGGATTGATCCAGTCATATTGTATTATTTTGGGAAATTTGGGATTTTGGAAACAGCGTGTTAAAGATGCTGCCCCTGTCCTTTCAGTCTAATCCCTACCATATATGTGTGTGTGTGTGTGCCCAATGTTTATGAATGTGTAGCCTACTTCTTACGTAACCACCAGTTTATAAATAGCAAGTCGTAACATTCACTGTCTGATGGTGATTCCATGTAGGTCTATTTTAAGAATGAGACGCCATTTTAAGAATATCCCCCAGTTTATACAGAGTACGGTCATATCACCAATGGGATATCTAGGCTCTCATTTCCATAGCCCAAAAATGCAGACTATACCGGAAGTTTCAGGCCTGGATAGGACAACTATGGATAGAGTAATTCACTGTGGCAAAATGATGAGTAGCCATGTTGGCATTACGTGGTGGCGTGAGAGAGGTAGAAAGGGAGAGGGTGAGAGGTTCCATTTGAACATTTGGGCTGACAGCAGCAGGTCAAACAACAGAGCTGAGTCCTGCTCTCTCCAGCTCTCACCAGGGGAGAATGAACCAGATACACTGCCTCAGCACGTTGCTCTGTCTCAGAGAGCGAGAGATAGGAATTGCCAGGGACCTCACGATACGGTATTATCACGATACTTAGGTGCCGATATGATATGTATTGCGATTCTCATGATTCTATATGTATTGCGATTTGATACTTCAATTTTACTGAGATTTGATGTCCGAACATATTGCTCACTATATGTTTGCTGCAGAGAGACGAGAGAGCATGATAAAATGAGTTGATCAGTCACGGAAATAAAAGTGCTGAAAACATGTTGGCTCACTATTTAAAAAGAAGATGGGGAACAAGCTATATGATGAAAAATACCAGAGTTATGACGCAGGTACACCCTACTAGCGCTAGATAACGCTACCTAGTAAAATAAACAAGTATGGAGTCAAGTTTTGATATAATATCGTCCAAAATAATATTGTGATATGTTCCTGTATAGTTTTTTCCCCCCATCACTAAACATCATGTGGTCAACTGGATCCAATACGTCTTGATAAGTTCAGATGGAGCTTTACAGCCCACCATTCAACAAGTATTCCCAAACATTACTAAGATCAGTACAGGTCTACTAAGCTGAGTTATCACATAGGTGCTCTGCTATGCGCATGTATGGTCTGATAGAGATCACTGGAGAGGTGTCTGATTGAAAGTGCGTGCTGATCCCGGTCATTACATAGGTGTTTGTAAGAAAAACAAGGGCAGCAGGTATGACTAATGTGGCGTGAAACCTGGTATTAGCAGGACTAACACTCAGAAAACAAACACACACGATGCACTGCTCAAAGACCTGTTGAACACAGCGCTCAACGAGAAAGACCTGGGGCGGAAAAGCTGGTGATTCTTACATGAACCATGAAGAGAGAGGAGGGGCAACAGAGAGAGGGAAGACAGAGAAGTCAGAGACAGAGAAAGGAGACAGAGAGAGGGACAGAGAAACAGAGAGAGGGGGACAGAAAGGGAGAGAGGGACAGAGAAACAGAGAGAGGGGGACAGACAGGAAGAGAGGGACAGAGACAGTCAGTCGTGCCTGCATCTGTAACAGTAGTGTCCCTCCAGTCAGTCTTTGTGTGGTGCCACTGGGCTGTTGATGAGAAGTGACACGAGGGGTGATGTAAGAGGCCTTTACTATAGCCTAGAACCAAATGCTGCTCCCCTCCACACGCAATCACCAACACGGCTAGGCCACTTCAATGTTTGTGTGTGTGTGTATGTGCGGTGTGAACTGGGGCTTATCCACAGAGACAATGGCAGAGCTGTCCGATTTGGGGCGATGGGAGAGAAAGAGGGGGCGATGACGATAGAGGGAAGAGGAGGAGCGGGAAAGAAAAAAGAGAGGAGGGGGATCTATATATTGGCCTAGAACATGATGTTCTAGCTCCAGACGGCTAGTCAAACCAGAACATTACTTCCACTGCAGCAGCTGAGGGGATTGGGAGGGCTAAGCTGAGCTGGATGTATAATACTGCACACTCATCAAGTGTTAGGGTCAGTCACATGTTATATAGTGCATTATATGGACCACCCTGCGTGATAGCTTAATCAAAACAGGATTGGTTGGCCCTTCCACACTATTAACCTCAGGACACACACACACACAAGACATAAACACAGACGGGCAGATGGGTTGTTTGTGATTGTAACTCCAGACCAGGGCTTCACACTACCTGCTGGTTTGAACCAGATAATAGATCATAATCCATAATCTATTACATACCAATTGTTTTTATTTTCTGGGAAATTAGAGCTGATAAGTCTAGATAAAAATGCATTAAAAAAAATAATCATACATGTGAAGTAACCTAGTACAGGTCCTCATCAATATATACTGTCAGTATAAACTAGCTATCTAAATGAACAGACTGTCAGTAATCAACAATGCCAAATGCACCACATACAAGCGCTCTCACACAATTAGGCTGCGTTTAGACAGGAAGCCCAATTCTAATTGGTATTTTGGCCAACCAGATCAGCTATGAAAAAGATCTGATGTGAAAAGATTTGATGTGAAAAAATATCAGAATTGGGCTGCCTGTGTGAACGCAGCCATATTCCCTTACATTCATACTGCCACCGATGACAGAAGGGTTAAGCTGAGGGCAGATGTGTACAGTTCATGTAGAGTGTAAACTAGCCACCTGCTTTTAAATGCATTGGACAGGCTATGTGTGTGAGATTATGTGTTTGTGCTTTTCCCAAAGATTCTTCGGAACTAGAGCAGCTGACACACACGTGTCAAGTGTACTATAAGTTGGGGACATTGTGTTCTTGTGGACTGTTGCTCTGTTAGAGGAGGTCAGTGTGTTCATGCATGCGTGTCTGTGGATGCATTTGTGTGCGTGTGTGCATGTTTGTGTGATGTGCTGTGTACTCCTGTGCAGCTCATGTTCTACTGAGCAGCTTTTACCTGGCATCGGCAAGGAGACTTCAGAACACAAATACTGCAATAAAACACACAACCCATCCCCCACTCACATACACAAGAGAGAATATAGTGTGAAGTACACAGAGCGTAGTCAGAACTCTGTGTGATATTTCAGAAAAGCAAGGCCAAATCCCTCCATACAGAATGTTTTAGTATTTATCTCTAACCTCTTCAAATAGAACATCCCCATTCTAATCCCTATTCTCCACAATATAGCCTCTCTCTGTCCTAACTAGGGGATTTCATCTTTATGTAGTTCTATCCTTGAGCCGTTCTGGTCTATTAATGTTCTGTATTATGTCATGTTTCATGTTTTGTGTGGACCCCAGGATGAGTAGCTGCTGCTATCACAACAGCTAATGGAGATCCCCCAAAATAACACTTACTACACTACCAGATTTACGGCTCAACAAACTCCTCCTGCCCACCCTCTCCCCCTTCCCCCTCTTCATCTGTCCATCTGTCTGGTCAGGCTGATGACTGATGGGCATTTCCAACGAAAACGACCCATGAGCACCAACATGTGAAGTTCATAGAAGCATATAAAATTGGGTGTCAAATGAAAGCTAAGAGTATAGATTTTGGATAAATTTAGGCATATACATTTTTTAACCATTTTCCATCTGAAAAATGAGGCATAAGTAAAGGCTTTGATTTCTGGATAAACAGATGGAAAAGGGGTTTTAGAAAACAACTACCAGAAAAAGTCTTAACAGGTATCAGAAATGCATCAAAACACAATAATGTTGACGTAATATCAACACTTATATTTAGTTAAATTGATTGCCTTCTTTAAGTTTAAGAAATATTGCCTTGTGCCTTGTAATTCTGTTACCAAAAAACCACATATCTTCAAAATATTTTCTAATTTCTCTCCCTCATGATGAGACCTACCAATTACAGTGATTTTACTGATATCAATTTTGTTCATGAATTATTACGTGATTAAAACTCGTAATTCCGTTACCATTACCCAAAAATCTGTTACGGAATTACTGCAACTGAATTGGCTACAATGGGAAATCATAATAGTCACAAACCACAGTTGGGTCACCTGCTAATGTCCTCCCTTCCACTGGCATACTGTTATGTTCAGCTCATAACGGTTTTCTTTGTATTTCTGTTGTCTGGTTGTCAAACCAAGAGAGTTAAAAACAGTCAGAGATTGGACAACCCCTCCCTCCCTCTCACTCTATAGTTAATGTCACCTCTCCCAGCTCCTACTGACACCTACCCATGAGCCCCCTCTCTTTCCATTTACTGTAACCAGCATCCTCACCCACTGAGCACCGACCGACACAGGACGTCCATGGACGTTGAAAAGTAGTTGAAATTTGGTCACTCCACCCTGGCCTTGATGTTAACGTCCACAGACGAACCGGATTGGACCAAATCTGTACCCATCATAGAAGTATGTTTCACAAGTTTGATAGCACAGTACATTACAGTACAGTGAGTAGAGCACAGTAGAGTACAGTACAATAGTACAGCAAAATATAGTGCAATACTGTACAGAAAAGTAGAGTATAGTACAGTAGAGTATAGTATATTGTACTGTACTCTACTGCACTGCACTGAACTCTACCCTACTCTGCTTTGCTATTCTGTGCTGTATTGTACTGCACTGTAGTCTACTGTGTTCTGCTGTGATGTCCAAACTTGTGAAACATGAGGAGAATGACATTCATATCCATAATTATGCATTTCTGTGTAGTAGAGATCAGGGATCCATGATGTAATCCGTTACTGTACCAGGTGTAAATCCACTTCACTTGCTCTAGTTCAATAACCAAAAGAGATTTCTTCAAACTCAAGGTGGCATGTCATAGCTGACATCCCATTCTTTCTGCAGACATCTTTGAATCTTAATTTGGAGTAGATATTTAAGAGTTTTTGGAAAATGTGGTCGCATAAAATACCTGAGGGAGATTTTACCGTAATTCCGTTACCAAAGTTTGCATCTGTACAGTTCTTACACTAAATTCGTTTTTGTACATTTTTCATTGGAGATTGTTAAACGTAGTCCTTGTGCATAGATTTGTATGGTTTGTTAAACTTCTAAATCAATGTTTTGTTTGGCATACATTTTAAAGTGAATAAAATGAATCAAAGCGTAATTCCGTTACCGTGGAATTGCCCTGCTCTGTCCTACAATCCGGTTTGGATGGAGAGAGAGAAGGGGAGGGAGAGAAGGACACAGCCAAATAGCTTTCCAACATACAGCTCCATGACACAGCAGATAACTGATAGTAGAGGAGGGTAGAGGGTATAGAGAGGACATAGCTGCTGCCCACTGCCAGCTTATCACCCAGCCCTGCCCATCCATGCCCTCCCACAGAGACACATTAACTACTGGGGCTCAGTGATATAACCCCCTCATCATTCACTCTATCAGGCTCTATACTCATGTACACACAGAGAAAACACAGATAGGCTACTACCAAGAGCCACAAACACACATACACACCTAACGGAGCCTCAAACATTTTCTGAGCCAGAGGGTCTCAATATGGCTTTTCCTCACCGCTTCTCTGAAATGCTACAGTATAGCCTAATAATATGTATCCATCTGCACATTATTGGACGAGGACGTTACATAAAGTGGTTTAACTAAGGGACTAATACAATCAGCACATAGTGTAATAAGCGGTGGTCCATGTTATAGACCTTTTTAACAGCTGTTTGAAGAGCAGCGGAAGTGAACCGTGGAACCCCAAACACTTCCGGTGCGTTTGTAAACAACAGCTGTTATGTCGCGGTTGCAAACAGCTAGCTAGCTAAATTAGGTAACTTAGTCTAGTTGTTTTCTCAAGGTTTTGACCATAGTATGCGTGGGTGGGATGGTACTCATGTCCGAGGACAAATCTATTTTTGAAAATTAAAGTTAATAGATTTCCCAAAGAAGCATCGCAGGGGGCTGCATTGCCTGCATGGATAGTAACTTTAGCAGCAGGAGGTGGCGGCGCCAGGATGATGTGCAGCACACAGGTACGCTTTTTTATCAAGTTAACCATCTATTCTAGGTAACGTCAGCTAGCTAGATATAAATAGGATAGACAGCCATCCAATATTCGTTTTTTTTAATGATGCAAACGTTAGCATGATCTGCTAAAAACAACATTGCTAGCTACCTAGCAAGTAGCTAAACTAGCTATCTAATGAACACACTTCCAGTCCATAAGAGAGAACTATGACAATATAAAAACACAATGGCAACAAAATATAAAAATGTTATATCGCTTGAGAATAATGAAGCAAGTCCTAGTCTAATTTCTATGTTTCCTAACCTCAGATACAGAGACCTGTGAAAGCTGCTAAACCCTGTCTGCGGATAAAGGTCCCAAAGAAAGTCCCAAGTCCTGGAGTGGGTATATCTCCAATGGGTTTATATGCTATTGGTTTACTGTTAGAATTGGCTGTAAGACTACAAAAATACTGTTAAAAGTAACAATGCATAGACCTAGAACATGCATGGCCAAACTGGCTACTTGGTGCACATGTTTCTGTTCCAGCCCAACCCTGACATTCTGCTTATTATTTGTATTAGAAAATAATAATTTAACTATTCAATTATCTCTTGTTTTGGAGTAAGATGAATGTCTAAACCCACTAACCATTTACACAGGCATTCTTTGTATGATATTAAATAAAGTGTTGATTCTTTGATTTAAGTATAGTGTATTTTTTAGTCATTGAACATTCCGTGTGTCTGTTTTACTCGGTTGTCATTCACTTTCATTTTGTCTGGTGATATTGCACAGATTTGCAGCTGATGTCCTTGATCATTGGTGTGGGTGTGACAATCCCTGTATGGCTGACCTAGAATGCAACCCCTGTCCACAACAGCACTTCATACCCACAAAGCAGCGTCCATTATCCTACCAAAACAATGGCCTTGGTTGGGCTAGGATAACAGTACTTTAGGTCTCAGGGAGGGTGACATCACCACACGCTGGCTCCTAGGGTTGTCTCACTTTGTCTTTCCTTGATTACTCGCATCCTATCTCCTCACCTGTATTGTATCGCAACTGTATTGATGGAGAAGGTACAAGGTCCCTTCCTTCTACTCTTCTTCTCCAATGAGGCGAGGAGAGGAATCGAGGAAGGATGAATTGAGAAAGAGCCTAGCACTCGCCTGTCAACTAGCTCACATGTACTATACACTCAGCCCTCTGCTATGATCACTGACCTCCTTCTCTGCTTCAACCTCAGTAGCCAGCAGAGCAGACTGTATGAACTGAGTCAATCTAGCACCCACATAATACATTGGGTATTTCATTCTGCTACATTGACTCAGATCACACAGTCGGTGGCTGAGTTATACTGTCGGTGGCGTAGGAGGTGGTGAAAGGGGTGTGACTGCACACAGAGGTAAGCTGCAGGTGAGTTCTAGTAGCCACTGATGTGATACCCCCTGAAACTTGAAGTAGTGTCTCCTCCTGTCTATCATGAATGTATCTACAGCATATTTTAATACCGTAAGCATCTCTGCTGCAGGAGGATCTCTTCCTGCAATTTTGAGCCGATTTGCTTCATTCTGCTACACTCTCCAGTGGTTGGCATGCTAGCTACAAGTGTAATTTGATTAGGGTTTGTGTCCCGGCCAACCATACAGGGATGGAACTCATACATTACATGGCTACTTTGCAGCCCATGTAAAAGTGACCCTTCATTGTAGTCACTCTCCAGGATATTTTTCTCTTGCTTCCACTATCCTTGCTCTACCCTCTTGGTTACAGTGAATGTGAGATTATTTATGGCATGCATGCCCAATGCAGACATATAATGGGATTAGTATTGGTCTCGTGGGCATGTCCAATGCACTTGTACATGTGGCTTGTCATTTCTATACTGAAACAGGATTAACAAATCCTCAAACATTGTTTACATTTTGTTGAGATGTTTTCTCCATTTTAAATGATACAATTAGAAATAGGAAAAGCACTTGCACATCTGAGCACTTGTGTGTGGGAATAATTTGCTAATAACTTGAAAGAAAAGAAAAGGCTGATACTAGCAAGATCAGTGTGTGGGTTTTTCTTTTTCATTAGACAATTAATGAGGCTAACCATGTTGAAGGATACCAGACTTCTATAGCTACTGTACATGCAGTCATGAAACGGATTAGTGCAAGCCCCACCCTTGTAATGAAGGTAGGCCTTAAGGATGACATGCACAGGAGAGACATTATTAGCAAATATCACTATCATGAGGGTGTGCAGAAAGGAATATGTTAAGGTTAATTTGATTTAATTTCAAAATACATGTTGCTTGAAATAAAGTTGCAATTTGTTTGCTTCATGTTATGTTTAATTAATATGCAGTTCACAATTATCACCACAATTAGCTAGGTCTCGTAACATGAGGTTGATAATACATGCCTAGCACAAGCTAGCAGTTAATAAAAACTACAGTATGTTTGTTAATTGAAACTAAGTGGGCAATACACCTGGGTAAAATATAGTTGCGTTTTGGAGGAAGCAAATTAAGAGCTAGGAGAGACAGATTGGTGAGGGGGGAGAAAGGTTGATAGTACTGCTGCTAGCCAACTTTTGATGTAAACAATTAGTTATATTGTTGGCTGTCGTGAGAGAAATTCATCTATCTAGCTGGCTAACGAGGATATTTGCTGTGCTAGCCAAATGTAGACAACACCACCAGAGCAAACAGATAAAACAGGAAATAAACATTGTTTGATGATTTTGTTTAGTAGATCTGATAGCAACAAGTCAATGTGTGTATATAACTCGTTCGTTCAGTTTTTTGGTTGGATCAAGAAATAACTAGCTAGCTAGCAATTATGGAGCGCTGCAGCACCGGATGTTTACTGGGGAACCTCTTGGTTGCGCGTGCATATAGAACGTGCTATTGTTTTGACAGTTGAAAAGGTCTATATAATAATAGTGCTTAGCTCCCTGAACGAGCCTACTGAAGCTCCTGATTACATGCTCCAATACCCAGTCCCCATAGGTCTGTCTGTCAGGCCAGAATATAGGAGAAATTACATCATTTCCACATTATATGATGCACCCATTAGAGTAGTCACTGCTCCTTCTCAAATCCACCAGTGTTCACTGTGTGTGAAACTGGACCTGTAGAAAACCTAAAGAGCAGGTGGAAGAGTGAAAACTGGTACACTATCACTTAAACACCAACTAGATTAACACTTGAATAGCCCTTTCAGTAAATTGGATGACTGATGCTAGCTAGAAAAGGTCTGTGTGTACTACAGACCACTATCATCTCTCCTGCTCTGAATCTGGTATTGACTTAAAGAGATGAGTTGATCAACACATGAGCTTTGTTGATCTGTACTCTGCAGTTCATTCTGGGAGGCTGTCCAGCTTAAACCCTGGCCTGTAGAACTATAGGATCTGACCCATTCCTTCCGTCCTTCCTCCGTGTGTGCGCTGCATCTTATTAGATGTCCAGAGAGAGAGGAAGAAGCGAGTGGACTAACTAGAGACTGCGTCAGGCCAAAGGCAGTGACAACAGAGGGCTAACATAAGCAGTGCTTGATCCTACATACACACACACGGCTCAGTGGCTGCAGCTCCATTCATGGACTGGTATATATACCCTGAGTGTGTATTTATGGACCACCAACACAGTGAGAGAGAGAGTCCATCTCCCGGTATGCTACTTTTCACAGGAAATCACAAAAGGTATTTATATGCTAGTTAACTCAAAAGACACTGGCCTGAGTCCTATGTCCTGGGTTGTAACACACTCACAGATACAACCTATAGCCTATCTACTACTGTTGAGGCCAATGGAGTTGCTGTGAGCATTTGAGAGTGTGTTTATATTATGATATTGAGAAAGCAGAGGTCAGCGGGAAAGAGAAAGAGAGAATAACAAATTAAGAGAAAGCCAGAGTGATGGAGCGAGAGAAAGAGTAGCTGTGGTGCGTGGGTGGTAGCGGCCGGTTTGAACCGGTCGGCTGTGACTCTTACTGAGAGTTGAAAGGACAGCCCCTTTTACAACATTACATCCCTGCAGGACAGTTAGAATGCTTTAGCCAGAGGCCTGCAGTAGTAAGTAAAAGCACAGGGCTGACTGGTAAACATAGGGCCTGGGGCCATTTGGGGTCCACCACCTGATGCCATTACTGGTCAACCCTGCCAAACTGCTGTCAAGTGGTCAAAGTGAAGTCTTAAGTTAACATTTCTAACACACTTCACAATTTTATGTAATGGCAGAGAAAGATAACTCTTACCTGCAGATGGTTAGCGAAAGGGCAGGTCAGGAGAGAACATGGAAAAAAGAGAGGGAGACAAACAGATTAACATATAGTACACACACACACGGTTCTACAATTGTGCGACCGTGCCATGAGTCACTTCTGAACAACGGAATTATGCAGACTCAGACTTTTCACATTAAAAAGGTATGCCAAACAAAAACCATTGATTTCAAAGTCTAACAAATCATACAACTCTATGAACAAGGACTACTTTCAACAATTTCTACTGAAAATTTCACAAAAACACATTTACTGGAAAAATTACGGTAAAATTTGTTTCATTCTGTTATCAAAATGTATATCTGCACAGTTCTTCATGTAAATGTGTTTTTGTAAAATGTTCAGCGAAAATTGTTAAAAGTATTCCTTGTGCATAGAGTTGTATGGTTTGTTAAACTTTGAAATCAATGGTTTTTGTTTGGTATACATTTTAAAGTGAAAAATCGGAGTTTCAGCGTAATTCCGTTGCTACGGAATTGCCCATAGGTTTACAGTAAATATGTGTGTATAATACACAGGCAAATAGTGTGTAGGTGTTGATGTATGAGGGGTTTTGTGTTAGGCAAGGTTAAGGTTAGGGCAGGACAGGACCAGTGACTAGGCTAAAAGGGGAGGGTAGAGCAAAACAAATAATGGTAGTTCTGTGTGTAGGCTACACACAGTTACACCACAGAAAATCACTTCTTAATAAATTCCCACATAGTATAGATACCCCTGCCACCTGTGAGTCACCCCACACATGCACACACCCTCTTGCTCACTCTTCCTTTGTTTAGTCCCTAAGCCTGTAGACTCGTTCAACCCAGAGCCACAGGGCCTATCCTCACTCAGCCTAATCTAAATCAACACTACATCATGACCATAAATAGGCATACATTACATCTATAGGCCATGACTAGGTTTAAGGCTTTGTGTTCCATACATTCAAAGGCAGACTGAGGCCAGGGTGTGGTTTTGTCATGGTTACTCATTCTCAAATCAATCAATCAATCAATCAATCAAACAGTCACCTTGCTGGTGTTTCCCGGGCTCAAAGTAGGGTTAGGCGATAACTAATTAATTCAAATGTATGTTTTTGCGCAATATTTCAAATGCCTGTATAGCAGAATCTAGGTTTTTTGTATTTTTTGTTTTTATGAGCATTTATGTCCGCGTGTTCTAATGTTGTCTTTTTGGTCTCGTCTCGTTCGCTCCTTCTGTGCTGTGCACCTTCCCATTTACACCAGAGAAATTAACCTTTCGAACCATACCCAGTTTATGTTTGTGGTCCTCTGTAGCTCAGCTGGTAGAGCACGGCGCTTGTAACGCCAAGATAGTGGGTTCGATCCCCGGGACCACCCATACACAAAAATGTATGCACGCATGACTAAGTCGCTTTGGATAAAAGCGTCTGCTAAATGGCATATTATTATTATTATTATTTCAACTCCTCAAATTTCGAGAAGAGCAGACACTACTAAAACGGATGTACCAATGAACATTCATTCTGGAAAGTTAATGCTCAGTTTGTCGCGCACGCATTACAGTACCACGTATCGCTAGCAGCATTTTAGTCAAATAAAGATTGTTATACTAGCTGTTTAGTCTGTTTTATAAATGTGCAATATGCATAAAACAATTATATAAAGGAATTGCCAACACGTTCTCATTCTGATAAGGTAGGCTACTTGATTTCAACATCTGACCAAAGTGGACAGGCTAGCATGCTGTTCAAACAGTTGGAGAAGTTAAGAAGGTTGTGTTCATAAAAATTCAACTGTTTTGCCTTGTTATCTGAATTCAGAGCTTGTGAAATTATACCTAGATCCAAGCTGGCTAAACTTGAAATATAAATATTAGCTGGCTACTCTCGAGCACGTGGGCTTGTATTGAGAGATTGTTTATGCCTGCTACATTATTAGTGAATGTGCATTATGCATGGTTCTGGTTAAATTTGTAACAAAAAAGGGCATTTTTATAGACAGACCTGAAATCCAGATCAGTGATCATTGTATAAAAAAAAAAAAAAAAAAAAAAACTTTTTTTGTAGGTCTTACTGTTGTGGAAGGCATATATTCAGCCTAGGTATAATTTCATAAGCTCTGAATTCATTAGGATTATTGCTGACTGTTTTAAATGCAGTGTATTTGACCTTTAAATTGTACAACAAAGCTCAAAGATTAAAAAATAATAATAATTGATCGATCAAGATATATACACTGCTCAAAAAAATAAAGGGAACACTAAAATAACACATCCTATATCTGAATGAATGAAATAATCTTATTAAATACTTTTTTCTTTACATAGTTGAATGTGCTGACAACAAAATCACACAAAAATTATCAATGGAAATCAAATGTATCAACCCATGGAGGTCTGGATTTGGAGTCACCCTCAAAATTAAAATGGAAAACCACACTACAGGCTGATCCAACTTTGATGTAATGTCCTTAAAACAAGTCAAAATGAGTCTCAGTAGTGTGTGTGGCCTCCACGTGCCTGTATGACCTCCCTACAACGCCTGGGCATGCTCCTGATGAGGTGGCGGATGGTCTCCTGAGGGATCTCCTCCCAGACCTGGACTAAAGCATCCGCCAACTCCTGGACAGTCTGTGGTGCAATGTGGCGTTGGTGGATGGAGCGAGACATGATGTCCCAGATGTGCTCAATTAGATTCAGGTCTGGGGAACGGGCGGGCCAGTCCATAGCATCAATGCCTTCCTCTTGCAGGAACTGCTGACACACTCCAGCCACATGAGGTCTAGCATTGTCTTGCATTAGGAGGAACCCAGGGCCAACCGCACCAGCATATGGTCTCACAAGGGGTCTGAGGATCTCATCTCGGTACCTAATGGCAGTCAGGCTACCTCTGGCGAGCACATGGAGGGCTGTGCGCCCCCCCAAAGAAATGCCACCCCACACCATGACTGACCCACCGCCAAACCGGTCATGCTGGAGGATGTTGCAGGCAGCAGAACGTTCTCCACGGCGTCTCCAGACTCTGTCACGTCTGTTACGTGCTCAGTGTGAACCTGCTTTCATCTGTGAAGAGCACAGGGCACCAGTGGCGAATTTGCCAATCTTGGTGTTCTCTGGTAAATGCCAAACGTCCTGCACGGTGTTGGGCTGTAAGCACAACCCCCACCTGTGGACGTCGGGCCCTCATACCACCCTCATGGAGTCTGTTTCTGACCGTTTGAGCAGACACATGCACATTTGTGGCCTGCTGGAGGTCATTTTGCAGGGCTCTGGCAGTGCTCCTCCTGCTCCTCCTTGCACGAAGGCGGAGGTAGCAGTCCTGCTGCTGGGTTGTTGCCCTCCTACGGCCTCCTCCACGTCTCCTGATGTACTGGCCTGTGTCCTGGTAGCGCCTCCATGCTCTGGACACTACGCTGACAGACACAGCAAACCTTCTTGCCACAGCTCGCATTGATGTGCCATCCTGGATGAGCTACACTTCCTGAGCCACTTGTGTGGGTTGTAGACTCCGTCTCATGCTACCACTAGAGTGAAAGCAACGCCAGCATTCAAAAGTGACCAAAACATCAGCCAGGAAGCATAGGAACTGAGAAGTGGTCTGTGGTCACCACCTGCAAAACCAGTCCTTTATTGGGGGGTGTCTTGCTAATTGCCTATAATTTCCACCTGTTGTCTATTCCATTTGCACAACAGCATGTGAAATGTATTGTCAATCAGTGTTGCTTCCTAAGTGGACAGTTTGATTTCACAGAAGTGTGATTGACTTGGAGTTACATTGTGTTGTTTAAGTGTTCCCTTTATTTTTTTGAGCAGTGTATATATATATATATATATCTATCTCGTGAATCGCCCATACATTTGAAAAATGTGAGATTAGTTTTAGGCCATATCGCCCAGCCCTAGCTCAAAGTCCATGTGCTGACATCATTACGTAACTGTCCACTGGCCTCCTCCCAGTTCACACCAGTACAGCACATCTTTACCGACTCTAAACCACTTCAATATACCCCGTGGGGAATATTTACACGTATAGGGCTACGTTTTGTCCTTTCTCTCTAGGTCTCTCTCCACCCATGCCATCTCTCTCTCTCTCCTCTTCCTCCAAAACCAGCAGACAAACTCAACCCATCAGGGAGATTATCCAGTGAGCAGTAGAGGGAGGAGGCTGATTAGAGGAGTGACACTGACAACTGGTGGACATCAGAGGTAACAGCATAGTTCACAGGTCTCAGATGTATGCAACACATTTGTTGTCTTGCCAACATGAATTTGATCTCTAGCTAAATGCCAGAAATAGCCTAGGGCCCTATGCTTCCAGATTACTGCCAATTATACAAATCGAGGTTTTAGAGGACAATGGCAAACAAAATAATGATATTTTAGGCAAGGGCCAGATTGGAAAAAGGTTATTTACAGGGGAGCCAGACATTTTCATTACTCTTCCTAAAATCGGTATAAAAAAACAATGCGCAACAATTATAATCTTATAACGTAATTTTATTCAAATTAAATGTTGCTAAAAGTTCATTTTAAGTGCTTTAAGATTAGCCTAATTCAGTTCATTAAATTGTTTAAATAATGGAACACAGTTGACCTGCATCACATTAATTCATTTCAACTTCCTGTCCGTTTTACATACATAGCCTCATCTTTTGTTATTTTTTTTTTACACATAGGAAACAAACATTTTATGCATGGCATATCAGTTGACCAGCATCATATTCTGTTCTATTTTCTATTTCAATATCATTTTGATATTTTCTCTGTCTTGTTTTGTTACACATATAAACCTTTTATGCATGGCATATCTCAGTTGACTAGCTTTGCGGATAAGTCTCTATAACAAACTGCACAAACCATTTTATCCCTCCCCTGTAGTCCCAAATTAAGTCCATTCAAATCGATAGAAGATGTCAAAAGATCACCTTTGGCAGTGATTATAACTGAGTCTTTCTGGGTAAGTCTCTAAGAGCTTTGCACAGCTGGATTGTACAATATTTGCACACTATTCTTAACATTATTCAGGTTCTGTCAAGTTGGTTGTTGTACTTGCATTTGTAATGGATTTACTCTTCCTGGGGTCCAGCAAAATCAAGGCAGTTATACCATTTTTTAAAACATTACAATACATTCACAACAGATTTCCCAACACATTAAGTGTGTGCCCTCAGGCCCCTAGACAGCCATTTTCAAGTCTTGGCATAGAATTTCAAGCAGATTTAAGTCAAAACTGTAACTAGGCCACTCAGGAAGATTAAACGTCATCTTGGTAAGCAACTCCTGTGTATATTTGGCCTTGTGTTTTAGGTTATTGTCCTGCTGAAAGCTGAATGTCTCCCAGTGTCTGTTGGAAAGCAGACAACCAGGTTTTCCTCTAGGATTTGCCTGTGCTTAGCTCTATTTAGTTTATTTATATCTTTAAAAACTCCATAGTCCTTGCCGATGACAAGCATACCCATAACATGATGCACCCACCACCAGCTAGAAAATATGAAAAGTGGTATTCAGTGATGTGCTGTGGTGGATTTGCCCCAAACATATGCTTTGTATTCATCATTTGCAGTTTTACTTTAGTGCTTTATTGCGAATAGGGTGCATGTTTTGGAATATTTTCATTCTGTACAGGCTTCCTTCTTTTCACTCTTTGAATTAGGTTAGTATTGTGGAGTACCTAAAATGTTGATCTGTCCTCAGTTTTCTCCTATCACAGCCATTAAACTAACTGTTTTAAAGTCACCATTGGCCTCGTGGTGAAATCCCTATCCAGTTTCCGTCCTTTCTGGCAACTGAGTTAGGAAGGACTCCTGTATCTTTGTAGTGACTAGGTGTATTGATACACCATCCAAAGTGTAATTAATATCTTCACCATGCTCAAAGGGATATTCAATGTCTGCTTTTTTATTTCTACCCATCTACCAATAGGTGCCCTTCTTTGTAAGGTACTGGAAAACCTCCCTGGTCTTTCTGATTGAACCTGTGTTTGAAATTCACTGCTCGACTGAGGGACCTAACAGATAATTTTATGTGTGGGTTAGAGATGAGGTAGTCATTCAAAAATCATGACAAACATGCAACTTATTAAGCATATTTTAACTCCAGAACTTATTTAGGCTTGCCATAATAAAGGGGTTGAATACTAAGACATTTCAGCTTTTCATATTTTAATAATTTGTAAAAATGTCTAAAAACACAATTCCACTTTGACATTATAGGGTATTGTGTGTAGGACAGTGACACAATCTCAATTTAATCCATTTTAAATTCAGAATAACACAACAGAATGTGGAAAAAGTCAAGAGGTATGAATAATTTCTGAAAGCACTGACATGCACTGAACAAAAATATAAATGCAACATCTAAAGTGTTGGTCCCACATTTCATGAGCTGAATCCACCTGACAGGTGTGGCATATCAAGAAGCTGATTAAACAGCATGATAATTACACAGGTGCACCTTGTGCTGGGGACAATAAAAGGCCACTTTAAAATGTGCAGTTGTCACACAACACAATGCCACAGATGTCTCAAGTTTTGATGGAGCGTGCAATTGGCATGCTGACTGCAGGAATGTCCACCAGAGCGGTTGCCAGAAAATTGAATGTTCATTTCTCTACCATAAGCTGTCTCCAACGTCATTATACAGAATTTGGCAGTACATCCAACCGGCCTCACAACCGGAGACCACGTGTAATCATACCAGCTCAGGACCTCCACATCCAGCTTCTTCACCTGCGGGATCGTCTGAGTGGGGGTGCTGAGGACTATTTCTGTCTGTAATAAAGCCCTTTTGTGTGGAAAAACTCATTCTGATTGGCTGGGCCTGGCTCCCCAGTGGTTGGGCCTATGCCCTCCAAGGCCCACCCATGGATGCACCCAAGTCCAGTCATGTGAAATCCATAGATTAGGGCCTAATGAATGTATTTCAATTGACTGATTTCCTTATATGAACTGTAACTCAGTAAAATCTTTGAAATTGTTGCATTTATATTTTTGTTCAGTATACTTCAGTACCAGATCTGTGAAATATTAAATTTAGTACATAGTTATCTAAGTTAACATTACCAATTCACATTAAAATGACAAACGTTCCTAGGGTAACAATACCCATCACTTATACAAACAGTGATAGCGTCTGAACACCAGCCACTGATTCAGTCAGGTGGTGAGTCATTTATTGCTTCAAGCTTTGACTAGAAACATTAGCTACTCTTTTTTGATCAGTCAGAAGAGGATCTGGAATGCCCCCAATGTGGACGAGATATATAAAAACTTCTTGAAAAAATGTGGTGTCTATACTGCCTGATCTATGAGACTCGAAATTGAGCTCAGGTGCATCCTGTTTCCATTGATCATCCTTGAGATGTTTCCACAACTTAATTGGAGTTCACCTGTGGTAAATTCAATTGATTGGACATGATTTGGAAAAGGCACACACCTGTCTACATAAGGTCCCACAGTTGACAGTGCATGTCAGAGCAAAAACCAAGCCATGAGGTCAAAGGAATTGTCCGTAGAGCTCAGAGACAGGATTGTGTCGAGGCGCCGATCTGGGGAAGTGTCTGCAGCATTGAAGGTCACCAATAATACAGTGGCCTCCATAATTCTTAAATGGACGAAGTTTGGAACCACCAAGGCTCTTCCTAGAGCTGGCCGCCCGGCCAAACTGAGCAATCGGGGGAGAAGGGCCTTGGTCAGGGAGGTGACCAAGAACCCGATGGTCACTCTGACAGAGCTCTAGAGTTCCTCTGTGGAGATGGGAGAAACTTCCAGAAGGACAACCATCTCTGCAGCACTCCACCAAATCAGGTCTTTATGGTAGAGTGGCCAGACCGAAGCCACTCCTCAGTGAAAGGCACATGACAGCCCGCTTGGAGTTTTCTAAAAGGCACCTAAATGACTCTCAGACCATGAGAAACAAGATTCTCTGGTGTGATGAAACCAAGATTGAACTCTTTGGCCTGAATGCCAAGCATCACGTCTGGAGTAAACCTGACACCATCCCTACGGTGAAGCATGGTGGTGGCAGCATCATGCTGTGGGGATGTTTATCAGTGGCAGGGACTGGGAAACTAGTGAGGATCGAGGCAACGATGAAGGGAGCAAAGTACAGAGAGATCATTGATGAAGTCCTGAGCACTCTGGAGCAGGTTCTCAGACTGGGGCGAACGTTCACCTTCCAACAGGACAACGACCCTAAGCACACAGCCAAGACAACGCAGGAGTGGCTTTGGGACAAGTCTCTGAATGTCCTTGAGTGGCCCAGCCAGAGCCCAGACTTGAACCCGATCGATCATTTCTGGACAGACCTGAAAATAGCTGTACAGCAATGCTCCCCATCCAACCTGACAGAGCTTGAGAGGATCTGCAGAGAAGAATGGGAGAAACTCTCCAAATACAGGTGTGCAAAGCTTGTAGCGTCATACCCAAGAAGTAATCGCTGCCAAAGGTGCTTCAACAAAGTACTGAGTAAAGGGTCTAAATACTTATGTAAATGTGATATTTCCGTTTTTTTTTTGTAATACATTTGCAAAAAATTTCTAAAAACTTATTATGGGGTATTGTGTGTAGATTGAGGGAAAAAACGATTTAATCAATTTCAGAATAAGGCTGTAACATAAAAAAAAAATGCGGAAAAGGTCAAGGGGTCTGAATACTTTTTGAAGGCATGGAATACTCCACCCTCTGCAAACTCACAAACAGTTACTTCGATGGATGCAGAAAAAGCATTTGACCGTATAGAATGGGATTATTTATTCCAAGCATTAAAAGGCTTTGGTTTTGGAGATGCATTTATTTCATGGGTTAAAATAATATACAAATCTACACTGGCTTCAGTTCGAACTAATGGCATCCTTTCTGAATACTTTCCTTTACAACGTTCCACTGGGCAGGGCTGTTCGATGTCTCCACTCCTTTTTTCTATAGCCATAGAGCCACTAGCCATCGCTCTACGTAGCGGTGAGGTAGTGAAAGGGGTGATAAGAGGTCGTCTCGAACACAAAATCTCACTTCATGCTGATTATATACTTTTATTTATCTCTGATCCAATGTTATCTGCACCAATGGTTTTGAATACTCTTGAAATCTTGGGGAAAATATCTGGGTATAAACTGAATCTGCATAAATGTGAAATGTTTTGTATTCTCCAGCATGATGGATGCACCAGTTTGGCTACACTAACATTCAAAAGGGTCACAAACAAATTCACATATCTGGGTGTTTCAGTTAAACGCCATTTTAAAGACCTCCTAAAGGCAAACTTTCAAAACTACAAGAACATACTAAACTTGTCTTTGAGCGCTGGTCGCTTCTCCCCCTTTCGCTATCTGGACGCATAAATACTGTGAAATTGAATGTCTTTCCAAGGTTTATTCACCTATTTCAATGTGTTCCAGTTTTTCCCTTTCTAAACCCTTCAACAATCTAGATCAAGTTATTACCTCATTAATTTTATAGTTCTACTACTGGTCTGCAAACATCAGAAATATTATATACTGGCTTGACTCTCAATTATTCACGTCATCCCTCTTGGGTGTAAATTGAATTCTCAGCCTGTGACACACTGTTATGTTCACCCATACCTCTGCCGATATCCAGGTACACATCTAATCCCATTGTTAAACAATGTATGATAATATGGATCAAATTTCGAAAACATTTTCTGCTTCACTCGGCATGTCACTACACAACAACCATATGTTCCCTCCATCATGTGAAGACAGAGCATTTGATGTATGGCAGAAGAAAGGTGTTCATTCATGTATTGATATTTTTCTGGACAATAATTTTGCCTCGTTTGACCAACTGGTCAAAAAAGTTGATCTTCCAAGACATCATTTATTTCGTTATTTTCAGATACGCAACTTTGTGAGTAGGACCTTCACTACCTTTCTTTTACTCCCCCCAGCTTCACTATTAGATACAATTTTAATCCAGGGCCTGAAAAGGTGAAAATTGCAACAATATATGCCTCCATCATATTGGTACAACCCTCCCCTATTCTGAACATTAAAACAAAATGGGAAGATCTGAACTCTGAATTCTCAGATGAGGAATGGAAGCAAGTATTGTTGAGGGGGTTCATTCATCGTATATTTGTGCTAGACATGCACTTGTTCAGTTCAAGCTGCTACATCGAATCTATTGGACTAAGTCCAGGCTAAATAAACATATCCAAACCTAGACCCTCTATGTGACTGATGTAGAGATGCTTCTGCAGCTCTTACTCATATGTTTTGGTCCCAAGATGGTTATGTTTTGGTCCAGTGTTTTTGCATCAATATCAAATTTTTCAAGTTAATGTAGAATTGTGTTCTCTGGTGGCCCTTTTTGGTCTACCACCTACTGGGTTAATTGTGTCCAGACCAATGCAGGATGCTCTTGCTTTCTCTACTATCCTCGAAGAGACGTATAGTTCTTGAGTATAAAAATGGCCTCCCTCCATTGCACAGTCGATGGCTGCACGATTTGATTCACTTTTTAAAACTAGAAAAAATGTGAGCGTGTGCACCACTTTGGGTTCCCAGGGCCAGGAGTTGGGAAGCATTTCCCTCCAACAATGTCCTTGACTGTGCATGACCCATCTGAATATATGACGTGATCTGATATTGTATACAACGGAATGTAGATGAAATATTTGTGAAATATGAAAACTGAATATAAAACAACTTCCTGACAGCCAATAGGCACTAGATGGAGCAAGAGACTAACAAACACTACTCAGTGACTGTAATGGCTGAATCAATACAATAGACCCATTACCTCTCTCTCCTCAGTTCTGCCCCGTCATAGATATTACCTCCTGAGTTCTGTCCAGTCTGCAGATAATACTAACCCTGTAACTAACAGCTCTGCTCACCCAGGCCTCTACACTGCAGCAAAATGCTCCTCTCGAAACAGAAACTTTGTAAACCATTCCTCCATTTTGCCCAACCTTTATGGTAACAAAGACCTAGAAAGAGTGTCAAGGTAAAGCATCAGTGTGCCTTAAAAAAATATGTTTCAATAAATAGTCCATGAGAGGTGTTGTGCATATAGGTGATGCATGAATGTTTTACAGAGCTATCATTTCACTGACTATTTGAGTATGTGTGCATGAGCATGTAAAGGTTGGTTTAATGTAACTAGCTGGCCCAAAAACAAACAGCACAAAGTAAGTAATGTTAAAACGACTCTCTTGTTCTGAACACAACGCATCCATCAGAGATATGACAGCTCCTCTACTACCTACACCTCTATCGCCACAGGACTGCATGGGTGAAGCTAGGTGGGTGAGTGTGAGTGTCCAATCCATGCAGCTTTAGAAAATAACACAGTGCCTTCAGTGCCCTCTCTGCCTGTGGGTGTGTTCTGTCAGTTGACAAGACATGATCAAACCGATTCTCTCTCTCACACACACGCATTTCACCATGTAGGAACCAGGTGGAAAATATGATCTCTGCAAATGAATCTGTGTAATATTAGGGCTTTAACAAAGGTCTGACTCACTGAGATCAGCATGACTCACTGCCCATGACCTCAGTGTGCGTTTGAGACTAAACAGGAGGTTTAATAAAACAAACTGTTTTGTGGTTATTGCAGGACATTCACCCTGTTGTGAGTCATGTGTTTCTGATGCAACAATAAACAGTTGTGACAGAGCAGAACTGTGTTGATGCACGTGATATATTCATCTATCAACAGGACGGCAACATCAAACAGCCATGCCTGAACCCCCCCCCCCCCCCAACCAACCTACCTCACACGTTACCTATTACAGCTCACAGTGCAAGCCTGTGTGTGTGTTAGTATGCGTGTCCACAGGAAAAGTTATTCATCAATACTGCATGATACTAACACTGGAGCTCAATGTGTGAGTGTGTCTGCTTATGCATGTGTACAATGTGGCACAACAGACTGGGTACCATGAAAACGTGTCATAACACAATAAACTGCTTGTAAAATAACAGAACTCTTAAAATAATCTGTGATTGTATACGTTATAAATATGAAGAGCTCAGAACCTGGGTACAGTCAGACAACACTTGCTATGGAACCAGCAACGATTAGAACTGATTGACAAGTTCCCAATTTATGACCTGGCACACGCACCCAAGCACACAACCTGCAGTGCAAAGATCAGATTGACTGTCATGCCTGCCTGTTATTCAGAAGCAGTCACCAGCCTCTTAAATTTAGATAATAAACTCAAAGCACCTACCACACCAAACACACGCACAGACACACGCACCTGGTTGCAGTGGTGAAAAAAACCTGAGTGAAAGAATAAACAAACAAATTCTAATTAATTATAGGAGGAAAAAATTGGGCAAGGAGCCCAGATAAGCAGGTACAGTAAGATGTACCCGGGGCAACACCGCAGTAAATACAACATGTCAGACATATACAGACAGAACAGCCCTGTCGTCATCATCATAGGTTGGTTAACCCAGCTGACTGCCTGAACAGGCTTCTGAGGGGCTCGGGTTTAGATGGGGGTTACATGGCTGACTGAAGGCTCAATCGCTGGGGCCCAGTTTTCAAAAGTTATCTAGAATCGGATAGGATTAAATGCATAGAAATAGAATGAATCGAAAGGAATGAATCATTGACCAGCCAGAGAAAAGAGGCAGTCAGAGGTGTGGTGAGGGGTGAGAACATGGCAGGCAGGCAGCCACGCAAGCTCTGGCATTGATGCTAAAAAATGACTCACTGCTAAGCTAAGGGCTAAAACAAGGGCTACTCAGTGCTGAAGGCTAGCACAGGGGATGAGCATGCTACAGAGGAGCTATTTCTATTGGTAATCTAAAGGTTAAGCTAAAGGCTACACTAAAGGCTAACAGAGAAGGGTCATGCTGTATGCTAATGCTAACATGCTAGCCACAGAGTCACAAAACCCCTGGGCTCGCATTCAGCTCTGTCACCATAGAAAAGGGGATTAGCTCACACAAAGTGAGGGGGAGCAGCTATCAAATCCATTGAGACAGGTCATATGTGGGGTATAATCCTATCAAATGATATGGATACATTTAAATAGACAGATTGTTTTAGAGCCCAAGGCTGTAATTTAACCTGCGCCAGGCTCCAACATCAATATCTAATGGCAGTTAAAACCCAAACATGATGTGCCTCAGGTCCTTCAGAAATGTGAGACTACGTACTACTGAGCAGGAAAGTGGAGATTTGAGGCAGCTCATTTAGGAGTGAGAGTTTGAGTTCAGAAGAACTTCATTCTTGGATTTTAGGTTCAGGTAATAAAGTGAGAGACTGCAGCGAGAGAGCGAGCAAGAGAAAAAGAAAGGAGGGGGAGAAATTATTTTTGTGCCAAGCTATTGTCTCCCCCCGTGACCTCATTTGACATGGGCCGGGCAGGCTGGGTTAGGGAGGGCTCCATGGCTTGGTTAGACTGGGGCTGTTCAGCCGGTGACACAAGGAGGGGAAATGTAATTGTGCCTGCTCACCAGAGCAGAAGAGACACATGGGCCTTCACTCAAGGCAGCAGCATGCTCACAGAGAGAGAGCATTAGAGAGAGGGGGGGTGGGGTAAGTTGAGGCAGACAGTGTCTGATGTGCAAAGTAATCCATTGCAAGTGCGTGTGCCTATGTGCACGAGTACATTCCTGTGTCCAGGACCCAACAGCGTATTGGTCACAGGAATTCCAGGCATGATTCAGCACATTACAGTGTTCAGAGAGCTAACAGACTAGTAGACGACCTCTATCAACACCATTCAATACAAATACAGGGACACACACAGAGACAGAGACCGAGAGAGACTTACCCCTAAGTTTCATTCAATGACTGAAGTTTAAATTAAACGCTGCTCAAATTAGAAGAGTTCCAATACAATGTCATACCCCTTCAAAGAGATAAAAGGCCTAAAAGGAGGAGCTGTGCCTGTTGAAAATGTGTAGCCTAAAATGGCATCCCACATCTGCTTTATATAAAGGTGGTTCCTCCTACTCCTATCTATTGGTGAAAGAGGATGTTATGTTATCTAAAGTTCTAAGGCCTCTGAGATGAAAGGTAGACTACAAACAGTCCATTATAACCTATTAGCAATAACTAGGCCTACACACACGCACATGCACCAATCGATTCCCTTTATGGCTTGAATAACAGAAATCATCAAAACAGAGAGAAATAAAAAGTCCGAAAGAAAAGGCACATCTGCACCTGGATCAAAGAGTGGTAATAATTGGCCTCTCATACAATGCAACACACACACACACACGTTGCTGCTCTGCTGTGTTCTGGTGTTCTCTGGGCTGTGTTGTATGGGAGCAGATACAGTGGGGGAAAAAAGTATTTAGTCAGCCACCAATTGTGCAAGTTCTCCCACTTAAAAAGATGAGAGAGGCCTGTCATTTTCATCATAGGTACACGTCAACTATGAAAGACAAATTGAGGAAAAAAAATCCAGAAAATCACATTGTAGGATTTTTAATGAATTTATTTGCAAATTATGGTGGAAAATAAGTATTTGGTCACCTACAAACAAGCAAGATTTCTGGCTCTCACAGACCTGTAACTTCTTCTTTAAGAGGCTCCTCTGTCCTCCACTCGTTACCTGTATTAATGGCACCTGTTTAAACTTGTTATCAGTATAAAAAGACACCTGTCCACAACCTCAAACAGTCACACTCCAAACTCCACTGTGGCCAAGACCAAAGAGCTGTCAAAGGACACCAGAAACAAAATTGTAGACCTGCACCAGGCTGGGAAGACTGAATCTGCAATAGGTAAGCAGCTTGATTTGAAGAAATCAACTGTGGGAGCAATTATTAGGAAATGGAAGACATACAAGACCACTGATAATCTCCCTCGATCTGGGGCTCTACGCAAGATCTCACCCCGTGGGGTCAAAATTATCACAAGAACGGTGAGCAAAAATCCCAGAACCACACGGGGGGACCTAGTGAATGACCTGCAGAGAGCTGGGACCAAAGTAACAAAGCCTATCATCAGTAACACACTACGCCGCCAGGGACTCAAATCCTGCAGTGCCAGACGTGTCCCCCTGCTTAAGCCAGTACATGTCCAGGCCCGTCTGAAGTTTGCTAGAGTGCATTTGGATGATCCAGAAGAGGATTGGGAGAATGTCATATGATCAGATGAAACTAAAATATAACTTTTTGGTAAAAACTCAACTCGTCGTGTTTGGAGGACAAAGAATGCTGAGTTGCATCCAAAGAACACCATACCTACTGTGAAGCATTGGGGTGGAAACATCATGCTTTGGGGCTGTTTTTCTGCAAAGGGACCAGGACGACTGATCCGTGTAAAAGAAAGAATGAATGGGGCCATGTATCGTGAGATTTTGAGTGAAAACCTCCTTCCATCAGCAAGGGCATTGAAGATGAAACGTGGCTGGGTCTTCCAGCATGACAATGATCCCAAACACACCGCCCGGGCAACGAAGGAGTGGCTTCGTAAGAAGCATTTCAAGGTCCTGGAGTGGCCTAGCCAGTCTCCAGATCTCAACCCCATAGAAAATCTTTGGAGGGAGTTGAAAGTCCGTGTTGCCCAGCGGCAGCCCCAAAACATCACTGATCTAGAGGAGATCTGCATGGAGGAATGGGCCAAAATACCAGCAACAGTGTGTGAAAACCTTGTGAAGACTTACAGAAAACGTTTGACCTGTGTCATTGCCAAGAAAGGGTATATAACAAAGTATTGAGAAACTTTTGTTATTGACCAAATACTTATTTTCCACCATAATTTGCAAATAAATTCATTAAAAATCCTACAATGTGATTTTCTGGAATTTTTTTTCTCATTTTGTCTGTCATAGTTGACATGTACCTATGATGAAAATTACAGGCCTCTCTCATCTTTTTAAGTGGGAGAACTTGCACAATTGGTGGCTGACTAAATACTTTTTTCCCCCACTGTAGATAGATTAATTGAGGAACATAACGCTCTGAATTTATGAACGTCGTGTTTCGCAATTCACAACAATGTCATTGGCGATCAAAGTTACTCTATACATGACTAAATATCAGTGGGCATGATCTAATTGACTAAACTAAAAACACATACAGTGGGGAGAACAAGTATTTGATACACTGCCGATTTTGCAGGTTTTCCTACTTACAAAGCATGTAGAGGTCTGTAATTTTTATCATAGGTACACTTCAACTGTGAGAGACGGAATCTAAAACAAAAATCCAGAAAATCACATTGTATGATTTTTAAGTAATTCATTTGCATTTTATTGCATGACATAAGTATTTGATACATCAGAAAAGCAGAACTTAATATTTGGTACAGAAACCTTTGTTTGCAATTACAGAGATCATACGTTTCCTGTAGGTCTTGACCAGGTTTGCACACACTGCAGCAGGGATTTTGGCCCACTCCTCCATACAGACCTTCTCCAGATCCTTCAGGTTTCGGGGCTGTCGCTGGGCAATACGGATTTTCAGCTCCCTCCAAAGATGTTCTATTGGGTTCAGGTCTGGAGACTGGCTAGGCCACTCCAGGACCTTGAGATGCTTCTTACGGAGCCACTCCTTAGTTGCCCTGGCTGTGTGTTTCGGGTCGTTTTCATGCTGGAAGACCCAGCCACGACCCATCTTCAATGCTCTTACTGAGGGAAGGAGGTTGTTGGCCAAGATCTTGCGATACATGGCCCCATCCATCCTCCCCTCAATATGGTGCAGTCGTCCTGTCCCCTTTGCAGAAAAGCATCCCCAAAGAATGATGTTTCCACCTCAATGCTTCACGGTTGGGATGGTGTTCTTGGGGTTGTACTCATCCTTCTTCTTCCTCCAAACACGGCGAGTGGAGTTTAGACCAAAAAGCTCTATTTTTGTCTCATCAGACCACATGACCTTCTCCCATTCCTCCTCTGGATCATCCACATGGTCATTGGCAAACTTCAGACGGGCCTGGACATGCGCTGGCTTGAGCAGGGGGACCTTGCGTGCGCTGCAGGATTTTAATCCATGACGGCGTAGTGTGTTACTAATGGTTTTCTTTGAGACTGTGGTCCCAGCTCTCTTCAGGTCATTGACCAGGTCCTGCCGTGTAGTTCTGGGCTGATCCCTCACCTTCCTCATGATCATTGATGCCCCACGAGGTGAGATCTTGCATGGAGCCCCAGACCGAGGGTGTTTGACCGTCATCTTGAACTTCTTCCATTTTCTAATAATTGCGCCAACAGTTGTTGCCTTCTCACCAAGCTGCTTGCCTATTGTCCTGTAGCCCATCCCAGCCTTGTGCAGGTCTACAATTTTATCCCTGATGTCTTTACACAGCTCTCTGGTCTTGGCCATTGTGGAGAGGTTGGAGTCTGTTTGATTGAGTGTGTGGACAGGTGTCTTTTATACAGGTAACGAGTTCAAACAGGTGCAGTTAATACAGGTTATGAGTGGAGAACAGGAGGGCTTCTTAAAGAAAAACTAACAGGTCTGTGAGAGCCGGAATTCTTACTGGTTGGTAGGTGATCAAATACTTATGTCATGCAATAAAATGCAAATTAATTACTTAAAAATCATACAATGTGATTTTCTGCTATTTTGTTTTAGATTCCGTCTCTCACAGTTGAAGTGTACCTATGATAAAAAATTACAGACCTCTACATGCTTTGTAAGTAGGAAAACCTGCAAAATCGGCAGTGTATCAAATACTTGTTCTCCCCACTGTATCTAACTTAAGCTTTCTTAATTAATCAGAAAATCAATAGTTACTTCTGTCTGTTTATCAAAGTTAGCTGGCTAACTCATTGATCCCTCTGGAGCACAGACAGTGGAGTATTGCAACAGTACTTAAGTATTAATTTATGCCTACACTGACTGCTAAATGGAAATACTAGAGTCTAAGTATGTTGTCTGGGTTCCAACACTGGTAGTATAATAACAGAGAGAGCAACACATACGCTACATGAAGATACATATTCCAGAATTAATGGATCCCAACCTGTTGCAATTTATGACTAAGCTCAATGTGTATGCTGCTATGGTAGTCTAATAGGGAGGCCTATAATCAATGCTTGCAGACCATGACAAGTATTTTAGTATCCAGAAAGCCAGGGATCTAAACACAAGAGGTAGCTAACCACATACGTCAGCTGAATAAATCCAATACTGCTGTCCACACAGACAGCTGAGGTTGTGTAAGGAAAGGACAGGACAAGACAGGCAGGGCAGGTGACAGTGAGACCGTCTCTGCTGATGCTGTTTTGGCTCCCAGATCAAATCAAATTTTATTTGCCACATGCGCCGAATACAACAGGTGTAGACATTACCGTGAAATGCTTACATACAGCCCTTAACCAACAATGCACTTATTTTTTAATAAAAAAGTAAAATAAAACAACAAAAAAGTGTTGAGGAAAAAAAGAGCAGAAGTAAAATAAAATAACAGTAGGGAGGCTATATACAGGGGGGTACCGGTGCAGAGTCAATGTGCGGGGGCACCGGCTAGTTGAGGTAATATGTACATGTGGGTAGAGTTAAAGTGACTATGCATAAATAATTAACAGAGTAGCAGCGTAAAAAGATGGGGTGGGGGTGCAAATAGTCCGGGTAGCCATGATTAGCTGTTTAGGAGTCTTATGGCTTAGGGGTAGAAGCTGTTGAGAAGCCTTTTGGACCTAGACTTGGCACTGCGGTACCGCTTGCCGTGCGGTAGCAGAGAGAACAGTCTATGACTAGGGTGGCTGGAGAATTTGACAATATTGAGGGCCTTCCTCTGACACCGCCTGGTATAGAGGTCCTGGATGGCAGGAAGCTTGGCCCCAGTGATGTACTGGGCCGTACGCACTACCCTCTGTAGTGCCTTGCGGTCGGAGGCCGAGCAGTTGCCATACCAGGCGGTGATGCAACCAGTCAGGATGCTCTCGATGGTGCAGCTGTATAACTTTTTGAGGATCTGAGGACCCATGCCAAATCTTTTCAGTCTCCTGAGGGGGAATAGGTTTTGTCGTGCCCTCTTCACGACTGTCTTGGTGTGTTTGGACCATGATAGTTCGTTGGTGATGTGGACACCAAGGAACTTGAAGCTCTCAACCTGTTCCACTACAGCCCCGTCGATGAGAATGGGGGCGTGCTCAGTCCTCTTTTTTTTCCTGTAGTCCACAATCATCTCCTTTGTCTTGGTCACGTTGAGGGAGAGGTTGTTGTCCTGGCACCATACGGCCAGATCTCTGACCTCCTCCCTATAGGCTGTCTCATCGTTGTCGGTGATCAGGCCTACCACTGTTGTGTCGTCGGCAAACTTAATGATGGTGTTGGAGTCGTGCCTGGACATGCAGTCATGGGTGAACAGGGAGTACAGGAGGGGACTGAGCACGCACCCCTGAGGGGCCCCCGTGTTGAGGATCAACATGGCAGATGTGTTGTTACCTACCCTTACCACCTGGGGGCGGCCCGTCAGGAAGTCTAGGATCCAGTTGCAGAGGGAGGTGTTTAGTCCCAGGATCCTTAGATTAGTGATGAGCTTTGAGGGCACTATGGTGTTGAACGCTGAGCTGTAGTCAATGAATAGCATTCTTACATAGGTGTTCCTCTTGTCCAGGTGGGAAAGGGCAGTGTGGAGTGCAATAGAGATTGCATCATCTGTGGATCTGTTGGGACGGTATGCAAATTGGAGTGGGTCTAGGGTTTCTGGGATAATGGTGTTGATGTGAGCAATGACCAGCCTTTCAAAGCACTTCATGGCTACAGACGTCAGTTCTACGGGTCGGTAGTCATTTAGGCAGGTTCTCTTAGTGTCCTTGGGAACGGGGACTATGGTGGTCTGCTTGAAACATGTTGGTATTACAGACTCAGTCAGGAACATGTTGAAAATGTTGGTGAAGACACTTGCCAGTTGGTCAGCACATGCTCGGAGTACACGTCCTGGTAATCCGTCTGGCCCTGCGGCCTTGTGAATGTTGACCTGCTTAATAGTCTTACTCACATCGGCTACGGAGAGCGTGATCACATAGTCATCCGGAACAGCTGGTGCTCTCATGCATGCTTCAGTGTTGCTTGCCTCGAAGCAAGCATAGAAGTGGTTTAGCTCATCTGGTAGGCTTGTGTCACTGGGCAGCTCGCAGCTGTGCTTCCCTTTGTAGTCTAATAGTTTTCAAGCCCTGCCACATCTGACGAGCACCAGAGCCGGTGTAGTACGATTCAATCTTAGTCCTGTATTGACTCTTTCTCTGTTTGATGGTTCGTTGGAGGGCATAGCGGGATTTCTTATAAGCGTCCGGGTTAGAGTCCCGCTCCTTGAAAGCGGCAGCTCTACCCTTTAGCTCAGTGCGGATGTTGCCTGTAATCCAAGGCTTCTAGTTGGGGTATGTACGTATGGTCACTGTGGGGGCGACATCATCGATGCACTTATTGATGAAGCCAGTGACTGATGTAGTTCTACTCCTCAATGCTATCTGAAGAATCCCGGAACATGTTCTAGTCTGTGCTAGCAAAACAGTCCTGTAGCTTAGCATCTGCGTCATCTGACCACTTTTTTTTATTAACCGAGTCACTGATGCTTCCTGCTTTAGTTTTTGCTTATAAGCAGGAATCAGGAGGAGAGTGTTATGGTCAGATTTGCCAAATGGAGGGCGAGGGAGAGCTTTGTATGCGTCTCTGTGTGTGGAGTAAAGGTGGTCTAGAGTTTGTTTTCCCACTGGTTGCACATTTAACATGCTGGTAGAAATTAGGTAGAACGGATTTAAGTTTCCCTGCATTAAAGTCCCCGGCCACTTGGAGCGCTGCCTCTGGATTAGCATTTTCCTGTTTACTTATGGCCTTATACAGCTCATTGAGTGCAATCTTAATGCCAGCATTGGTTTGTGGTGGTAAATTGACAGCTATGAAAAATATAGATGGAAACTCTTGGTAAATAGTGTGGTCTATAGCTTATCATAAGGTACTCTACCTCAGGCGAGCAAAACCTCGAGACTTCCTTAGTATTTGATTTTGCGCACCAGCTGTTGTTTACAAATATACACAGACCGCCACCCCTTGTCTTATCGGAGTCAGCCGTTCTATTCTGCCGATGTAGCGTATAGCCCACTAGCTGTATGTTGTCCATGTCGTCGTTCAGCCACGACTCGGTGAAACATAAGAAATTACAGTTTTTAATGTCCCGTTGGTAGGATAAGCATAATCGTAGGTAATCTAATTTATTTTCCAATGTTTGAAGATTGACTAATAGGTTTGATGGAAGAGGCAGTTTACTCGCTCGCCGTCGGATCCTTACGAGGCACCCCGACCTACGTCCACGATATCTCTGTCTCTTTCTCCTGCGAATGACGGGGATTTGGGCCTTGTCGGGTGTCTGTAGGATATCCTTCGCGGCCGCCTCGTTGAAGAAAAAATCTTCGTCCAATACGAGGTGAGTAATCGCTGTCCTGATATCCAGAGCTCTTTTTGGTTATAAGAGACGATGGCAGAAACATTATGTACAGAATAAATTACAAATAACGCAAAAAAACACACATAATAGTACAATTTAGTACAATCAATTTGACTTCGTAATTTTTTTTACCAATCTAACTACAAAACAACATAATGTTAATCATTTATTTGAATGGTAAATCTCTATTGATAAACTGGGTAAATCAATATGTAGCCTAGGTCTGTTCACAAATCAAGTGAATACATATTATTTCAATAGGAGTGTGTGCATGCATTGAGTTATTGAAATTGTTTTAGCTGATTTAATGAGGCTACAGATTACAATCCTTGCCAAAATATGGGGTTAAATACAAAAAATGTTTTCCTGATCTTTCTTACATCTCTCAGATATAGGACAAACACTTCAGAACAAACTTCCTTTAGATTTTTTTGAGGGACGATCTGTTGATCCATGTAGTGAATCTGTTATTCAATGCTTTTGTACAGGCTAATAGCAGTAAGGCCAAAAATAATATAGCAAAGTTATATATACACACATTTATATATATATATATATATATATATATATATATATATATATATATATATATATATATATATATATATATATATATTATACTTCAATGGGTCTTAATTCATGATTAAATAAGCCCCTTGTTCAGAATAACTAGAAGTAGCAGGCAAGGTGATCCCATCTCACCTCTGCTATTTGTATTATCTATGGAGCCCCTGGCCCAAGCAATTCAACAATCAAAAGAAATTACACCAATATCTCTCAATTATATTGATCACGTCATCTTATTATTTGCCGAAGATATCTTACTTTTGTTTAGACAATGTATCTCAATCCCTCCCAAAGGCTTTGAAGATCATAGACAAATTCAGCTCCATCTCAAGCTATAAAATAAATCTAACTAAATCTGCCCTACTGCCTCTCAAGACACGATGGAGGACTCCATCTCTACTTATGGAATCCCAGTCATTTCCCATTTTAAATATTTGGGAATAGATATTTGATTCCTTAGACAAAACCATTGCAAGAACCTTCAGATCAAGCCGACCTCAGTAGATGGACTAATATCCCAGTTGCTTTAACCAGCAGAATGAATATATTGCCACGGCTGAATTTCTGTAGTTCAATGCTTCCCTTGTATCACCCTTCTGGCTATTGGGATAAAATCCATAGTGCGGTTTAAAAATGTATATGGCAAGGTAACAAACATGCAAAGAAGGAAAGCCGTAGGGGGACTATCCGTACCAAACGTTAAATTGTATTTCCAGGCACTTGCATTTCCTCCCATCCTAAATTGGTTTAGGCATGATTCATGCACCCACTGGCTGAGAATAGAGAGAAATATGGTGTCTCCTATTGCCCTGGAAGAGGTGGTGTTCACTGATATATCCCTTAAACAATGTAAACTACGCTTTGGTCCTATTATTTCTCACACAATTTATATTTGGCGCAAAATTTAAAAACAATGTAACTGGGAATCAAAATGGCATGCCCATACTCCAATATTTCACAATAACGCTATGCGATCTGGAGGGCTCCCAAAAGGACTGATCTCAATAATATATAAACAGCTTTTGGAAAGCTCATATTCTGAGCTAGCCATTAAAAAAGTATGGTGCAGAGATCTAACTGAATCTGAACTAACCTTTAACTGGTACAGAACATGGAAAAATATGACCTTGGCATCCTATAATGCAAACCATCAATTTATACATTTGAAGTTTGTTCACGGACTGTATTTAACACAAAGGAAACATTTTTACGATGAAATTTGCCCCAACTCTTCACTGTGTCCCCTAAATCAGCTAGGCACATTCCGCCATATGATGTGGGAGCGCCCTGCAGTTAGATGCTTCTGGCACAAAATTACCAAATTTGTTTAGAAGTGCATAAATGTAAATATTCAATGTTTTGCATCTATTATGTTACTTAAGGATGATAGATCCTTGAATCTCTCAAGCAATCAGATGATTACTTCTGGCAGAAAGCACTGCAGCAAAAAAGATGTTGGCTCTTAGATGGCAATCACCTTACTCTCTCCCAATTAGTCAGTGGATACAGTTACTATTAGAAGTTACGGTGCTAGTCAAGGAACAATTAAGGCCTGGACAAATATACTTGACTCCGTAAAGAATAATCTCAGCCAAAGCCCAAACACATAAAAATAAACAATTAATAAAGCCCAACACATACATAAACAATATATACACTGAACAAAAATATAAAATGCACATTTTAAGTGTTGGTCCCATGTTTCATGAGCTGAAATAAAATATCCTAGAAATGTTTCATACGCACAAAAAGCTCATTTCTCTCTAATTCTATGCACAAATGTCTCCCTGTTAGTGAGCATTTCTCCTTTTCCAAGATAATACATCCACCTGACAGGTGTGGCATATCAAGAAGCTGATTAAACAGCATGATCATTACACAGATGCACCTTGTACCGGGCCAATAAAAGGCTGCTCTAAAATGTGCAGTTTTGTCACAACACAATGCCACAGATTTGCGGGAGCGTGCAATTGGCATGTTGACTGCAGGAATGTCCACCAGAGGTGTTACCAGAGAATTTGGCAGTAAGTCCAACCGGCCTCACAACCGCAGACCACGTGTAACCACGCCAGCCCAAGACCTCCATATCCGGCTTCTTCACCTGCGGGATCGTCTGAGACCAGCCACCCGGACAGCTGATGAAACTGTGGGTTTCCACAACCGAAGATTTCTGCACAAAATGTCAGGAACCGTCTCAGGGAAGCTCATCTGCATGCGTGTCGTCCTCACCAGGGTCTTGACCTGATTGCAGTTCGACGTCGTAACCAACTTCAGTGGGCAAATGCTCACCTTCGATGGCCACTGGCACGCTGGAGAAGTGTGCTCTTCAAGGATGAATCCCGGTTGCAACTGTACCGGGCAGATGGCAGACAGTGTTTATGGTGTAATGTGGGCGAGCAGTTTGCTGATGTCAACGTTGTGAACAGAGTGTTCCATGGTGGCAGTGGGGTTATGGTATGGGCAGGCATAAGCTACAGACAATGAACACACTTGCATTTTATGGATGACAATTTGAATGCACAGAGATACCGTGATGAGACCCTGAGGCCCATTGTTGTGCCATTCATCTGCCACCATTAACTCATGTTTCAGCATGATAATGCACCGCCCAATGTCGCAAGGATCTGTACACAATTCCTGGAAGCTGAAAATGTCCCAGTTCTTCCATGGCCTGCATACTCAAGAACAACTCAGTGGCCTTGTGGTTAGAGTGTCTGCCCTGAGATTAAAAGGTTGTGAGATCCATCCCTGGCCCAGTCATACCAAAGACTGTACAAATCTGCTTGGCACTCAGCATTAAGGAGATAGATTGGGGCTAAGGCCCTGCGATAGACACGCGTCCTGTCCAGGGGGTGTACTTGTACATCAAGCTGCCTCACGCTACAGAAACAGGAGATAGGCTCCTGCCCTGTGAGTCGTTCCGGCTCGCACAAGCCAAGGCTTGTGCAAGGCTACTTACTTACTGCATACTCACCAGACATGTCACCCATGTTTGGGATGCTCTGGATTGACGTGTATGACAGCGTGTTCAAGTTCCCGCCAATATCCAGCAACTTTGCACAGTCATTGAAGAGGAGTGGGACAATATTCCACAGGCCACATTCAACAGCCTGCAACCTTATGCCAAGGAGATGTGTTGCGCTGCATGAGACAAATGGTGGTCACACCAAACACTGACTGGTTTTCTGATCCACGTCCCTACCTTTTTTTAATGCACATCTGTATTCCCAGTCATGTAAAATCCATAGATTAGGGCCTAATGAATTTATTTCAATTGACTGATTTCCTTATATGAAATTGTTGCATGTTGCATTTATATTTTTGTTCAGTGTACATACTAGGGTTGGGCGATTTTACGATTGCATCGTCTATCAACGATGTTTGATAGCCATCATCGATGGTGACGTCATCATGATGTCACAAACTATGTTTTAGCATATTTGAGTCTGGCAGAGCACTGCAGTGCAGTGAGCACACAGCAGGGAGACATGCCAAATGGCCTATTCCCCATTTGCCATAGCCTAAATGTTCAATACATATGTGGCACTTCGACTACTAACATAGGCTAATGCAAGAGAACAATGTAGATTGTATAAAGAACGGAGAGCACCAAAGCAGCGCAAAATGTCCGATAGGGCCTAACGTGTTTTTTACTCTCTCCTCTCCAATGTCGGATGATCATAGGCCTTTTACAGCGGACACTCCGTTGTCTGGCTTATCATTTTAAAATCTTAAATTTCCCCTTTTTCTCCCCAATCCCCATTCGATTTGAATGTGACTTGTTGGCCTACGCATAGCCTAGTCTTTCATGATTAAACATCAAATGAATCTATAGGCCTTACGGAGTTCCATCTCAGAAAGTTGTTTGCGAATAGCCTAAATAAAAACATAGTATAGTAATAACGAGAGAACAAACAATTGCAAGATAGACTAATAGAATAGGAAGTTTAAACTAACCTGATACCCTAATGCTCCACTTGAGAAAAGTGTAAAAGAGTTGGAAAATTCCTCCTGGCAAACCAAAAAGCCAATAATAGGCTATAGACCTACATATAGGCTACTGTCAATAAAAGTTGCAGTAGACTAAACATTACTTTGACAAGTTAAACTAATATTTACTAAGTGTTTATTAATGTCCTTGAATTGCGCAACGGGCAATATGGCATAAAAGCTCCCATAGCAGCACGTTCAATCAGCAGGGTGTCGTAGTTGTCACACAAACAACTTTATTTTTATATTTATATAAAAGTCAACAATAAGATATTAGCTAAATAAATGTGTTTTAACATTCTTTATAACAGCCTGGGCCTATTGGAATATGGCTTTTGCCTATCGAACTGTAGAAATCCTAAATATAGGCATACAAGTTATAAAATAAATAAAGTAGCCCAAACAAAATAAGTACCAAAATAACCTAAATTAGTGAAAGAAAAAGTGCAAAGTCTTTCAAGGTTTGACAGAACATTTTAGCCTATCCTATAGGCTGTCTTTTGAATAAGATGCATCTGGATTTTAATATAGGCTACATTTAAAATACAATTTTAAAAAATGCAATGAGGAACCATTAGGTCCCCAAATTTTTTTTTACCATGTCTTTATTTTATTTATATATATATATATATATATATATATATATATATATATATATATATATATATATATATATATATATTTGTTTTTTAATATATAATTATTACTTTTTCTCCACAATTTCGTGATTTCCAATTGGTAGTTAGTCTTGTCCCATCGCTGCAACTCCCGTACAGACGACTTGGGAGAGGCGAAGGTCGAGAGCAAAATGTAGAATAAATCATGGGGTAGAATACTTAATGAAGGCACTCCACAGTCACACACACACACAGGCAGGTATGCGCACACAAACAGTCACGCGTGTACCTTAAGCACCAAACACTAAACTGTTTAATTAAACAGAGCAAGATGGTAGGTGTCAAATTGCCAGGGTTAGAGGTTCTAAACCCGTTTACATTTACATTTTAGTCATTTAGCAGACGCTCTTATCCAGAGCGACTTATAGTTAGTGAGTGCATACATTTTTCATACTGCCCCCCCCCCACCCCCCCCCGTGGGAATTCTATTAATTCTACTTCTGTGCTTGGAACCTCTAACCCTAGCAATATGAAGGGTAAACTAATGGATATTGTGATTCAATAATTTCCATGGTAATGTAGAATGTTCATTTAAATGATGCAATGGAATATATTTTTTGTAATGTCACTTGAGTTGAATCAACAAATCACAGCACATACTGATGGGTACACTTCCTGCTTTTACTTCCTGCCTTTACTTCCTGCTTTGCTCTTATGGGTACACTTTAAAATGGCCGCCAGTCCACCAATTATTCCATCATTCTATGGCAGAACATGCAGTCAGGAGTGGAGGAAATGTGTGGCCATTTTTTTTTAAACAGTTATTTGGCTGGCCAATTGGAGCCATCCAAAATTCCATCACTGTCACAGCCCTAGCTCCGACATGTTCTCTAAGTCATTACTTTTCCCACACACCTGCATAACAAATCATAGGATGTCCGAGGGCTTTTCATATTTCAGATAGTGACCATCCCATGACATGCTCCCCAGTCAAATCCAGTCTGTTCCTGAGTACTGGTCTAAACTGGTACCATCTGACTGAGCTGACCTGAGCCACTTCATCTCTGTTCCTGGTGTTAATTTGGGAGCTTATCTAGATGATCTCCACACAATGTCAGCCTCACACACAGCCTCACTCATGTTGCTCCCTACCCTACTACCACATCACATTCACAACAGAGACAGCACAGATAACCATCTCATCTCCCTATACCCACCTGCCAGTACAGAAAATCACACCCTGACCTGAGAGGCTAGAGGAAGAGTCCAGATGTGTGCCTATAGGTGTGCACAGCGCACACACATCATATACAGTGGGGGAAAAAAGTATTTAGTCAGCCACCAATTGTGCAAGTTCTCCCACTTAAAAAGATGAGTGAGGCCTGTAATTTTCATAATTTGTTCACGTCAACTATGACAGACAAATTGAGAAGAAAAAAAATCCAGAAAATCACATTGTAGGATTTAATGAATTTATTTGCAAATTATGGTGGAAAATAAGTCTTTGGTCACCTACAAACAAGCAAGATTTCTGGCTCTCACAGACCTGTAACTTCTTCTTTAAGAGGCTCCTCTGTCCTCCGCTCGTTACCTGTATTAATGGCACCTGTTTGAACTTGTTATCAGTATAAAAGACACCTGTCCACAACCTCAAACAGTCACACTCCAAACTCCACTATTGCCAAGACCAAAGAGCTGTCAAAGGACACCAGAAACAAAATTGTAGACCTGCACCAGGCTGGGAAGACTGAATCTGCAATAGGTAAGCAGCTTGGTTTGAAGAAATCAACTGTGGGAGCAATTATTAGGAAATGGAAGACATACAAGACCACTGATAATCTCCCTCGATCTGGGGCTCCACGCAAGATCTCACCCCGTGGGGTCAAAATGATCACAAGAACGGTGAGCAAAAATCCCAGAACCACACCTGCAGAGAGCTGGGACCAAAGTAACAAAGCCTACCATCAGTAACACACTACGCCGCCAGGGACTCAAATCCTGCAGTGTGAGACGTGTCCCCCTGCTTAAGCCAGTACATGTCCAGGCCCGTCTGAAGTTTGCTAGAGTGCATTTGGATGATCCAGAAGAGGATTGGGAGAATGTCATATGGTCAGATGAAACCAAAATAGAACTTTTTGGTAAAAACTCAACTCGTCGTGTTTGGAGGACAAGGAATGCTGAGTTGCATCCAAAGAACACCATACCTACTGTGAAGCATGGGGGTGGAAACATCATGCTTTGGGACTGTTTTTCTGCAAAGGGACCAGGACGACTGATCCGTGTAAAGGAAAGAATGAATGGGGCCATGTATCGTGAGATTTTGAGTGAAAACCTCCTTCCATCAGCAAGGGCATTGAAGATGAAACGTGGCTGGGTCTTTCAGCATGACAATGATCCCAAACACACCGCCCGGGCAACGAAGGAGTGGCTTCGTAAGAAGCATTTCAAGGTCCTGGAGTGGCCTAGCCAGTCTCCAGATCTCAACCCCATAGAAAATCTTTGGAGGGAGTTGAAAGTCTGTGTTGCCCAGCGACAGCCCCAAAACATCACTGCTCTAGAGGAGATCTGCATGGAGGAATGGGCCAAAATACCAGCAACAGTGTGTGAAAACCTTGTGAAGACTTACAGAAAACGTTTGACCTGTGTCATTGCCAACAAAGGGTATATAACAAAGTATTGAGAAACTTTTGTTATTGACCAAATACTTATTTTCCACCATAATTTGCAAATAAATTCATAAAAAAATCCTACAATGTGATTTTCTGGATTTTTTTTTCTCATTTTGTCTGTCATAGTTGACGTGTACCTATGATGAAAATTACAGGCCTCTCATCTTTTTAAGTGGGAGAACTTGCACAATTGGTGGCTGACTAAATACTTTTTTCCCCCACTGTACATACATGCATGCATACATACACAGTCAGCACACCATGCAGCGCCTCTCAATCTGCTAAACGAAAGTAACCATGTTGACATTAAAAGCCTTTTAGCATTGCAGTCAATCAATCAGTGTGTGTGACATACACACCACCACACCCCCTTCAGTCTACAACATGTCTAGCATTAAATGAGGTAAATCGGACAAATACCTAATGGCCTGCTAGAATGGCATGGCTCTGGCCATTAGATCAAAGAGGAATCCCAGCCTACGACACAGTGTTTCTGGCTGCTATATGACTTTCATTTACAGTCTACATGGAGAAAAACAACGCTTCCATCACAGAGGAGCAATTCCATAGTTAGGTCAACCTGAGCATGAAAAAAACATTAAAATTAAACTACTTTCATATTTTGAAGTACAGGCAACATTTGGCCTTTATATTTGCCAAATTGAATGTTATTTTTAACATAAAGTAGGATACAAAGTCTCAAAATAAGGCTTTTCAGTCAACCATATTTCATAGCCTTTGGCAATGGCTTACATAACTTTTTTAGGTACTCACATCTGTCCCCCTGTGTTTCTGACCAAGTTGGAAGGTTAATGAAACAATATCCAACTAATTTTAGTCCATTGAGTGTTAGTACAGAATTATACAAGCTAGTAAAGATTAAACTATGATTTGGACAGGCAGTGTTTCAAGTCCATAACGTTTTTGAGTAAAAGTTGTTATTGTAGATTCGTTTCAAGTATGATTGTATGCAAACTTTCTGTGCAAAGTTAACTTTTTCACATTCACTAACTCTGATTTTGTTGAACATTATGATAAAAACCTCACAGTGAATTGTAATTTTGTTAGTCTGTGACCGTTACGGACACTTCACAGCATGATCATGGACTAGTCAGCATCATTGCATAACGTTATCATGATAAATGTTCATGCCTTTCCTACTGCTTCTGAAGTGTGCTTATGTTAGCAAACTAGATAGCAGGCAATCTTACTCTGTGTGATTGTGATCCATTTCTGGTATTACTCACGTTCTCATATTAACTGCAATCACGCGTTGTTCTGCTAACTGGAGCATTGCATGTGATCGCATCACATGGCATAATAAAATATCTTAAATACATAAACATAATTAAAAAGGTCTTAAAAATCCATAAGAAACTTTCACCGGCATGCTAAGTTTTTTTTAGGACTGACCGCAAACATTCGACTGGTCGATTGATTGGTCGATAAGCTGTTGGTCGACCAAGATTTTTTTTGTAGAGCAGCAGCAAATATATTAGGGCTGTCCCGAAAATCTTGGTAGACCGAGAGTAGACTGTTCAATCGATTGGTCAAAGTTTTAAAGAGGTGCAGTTTTCCATATACAGTACCAGTCAAAAGATTGGACACACCTACTCATTCAAGGGTTTTTCTTTATTTTTACTATTTTCTACATTGTAGAATAATAGTTAAGACATCAAAACTATGAACTAACACATGGAATCATGTAGTATCCAAAAGTGTTAAACAAATCAAAATATATTTTATATTTGAGATTCTTCAAATAGCCATCCTTTGCTTTGATGACAGCTTCGCACACTCTTGGCATTCTCTCAAGCAGCTTCATGAGGTAGTCACCTGGAATGCATTTCAATTAACAGGTGTGCCTTCTTAAAAGTTAATTAGTGGAATTTCTTTCCTTCTTAATGCATTTGAGCCAATCAGTTGTGTTGTGACAAGGTAGGGTTGGTATACAGAAGATAGTATTTTACCAAATAGGGCTAAGTCCATATTGTGGCAAGAACAGCTCAAATAAGCAAAGACAAAAGACAGTCCATCATTACGGTATTTTCCGCACTATAAGGCGCACCGGAGTATAAGCCGCAGCAGCTAAATTGAATGATATTGAATGATGTGTACATATATAAGCCGCACTGGACTATAAGCCGCAGGTGTTTTAATGTTTAATTACCATATGTAAGGGTTCGTGCACAGAGGGGATTGTCGGGAAAGAGACAAACTGTCTCGCTCTCGTAATGTCTGTCTGTCTTGCTCTCGTTCTGTCTCTCGTTCTGTCGCTCGTACCACTCTCGGTTCCACTTTTACTTTTGCGCGCTACCTGTCTCACTCTTTTCCGGCCTCCAGCTTTTCCTGCTGGAGCCCGCCGCTTAAAGGTGGGGGGCGCGGACCGGTCATAGAGCCCATAGAGTTAAAGTTGGTGGACTGTAACCTGTAAAATCCATAGATTTAGGAGGTCTTCTAGTGGCCATTAGCTGTAAAAATCCATAGATTAGCCGCAGTTATATAAGCCGCAGGGTCGAAAAATGGGAAAAAAGGCGTGGCTTATAGTCACGAAAGTTACGGTACTTTAAGAATTGAAGGTCAGTCAATCTGGAACATTTCAAGTACTTTGAAAGTTTTTTCAAGTGCAGTCGCAAAAACAATCAAGCGCTATGATGAAACTGGCTCTCATGAGGACCGCCACAGGAAAGGAAGACCCAGAGTTACCTCTGCTGCAGAGGATAAGTTCATTAGAGTTAACTGCACCTCAGATTGCAGCCCAAATAAATAAATGCTTCACAGAGTTCAAGTAACAGACACAACTCAATATCAACTGTTCAGAGGAGACTGCGTGAATCAGGCCTTCGTGGTTGAATTGCTGCAAAGAAACCACTACTAAAGGACAATAGGTAGAAGAAGAGACTTGCTTGGGCCAAGAAACACGAGCAATGGACATTAGACTGGTGGAAATCTGTCCTTTGGTCTGATGAGTCCAAATTTGAGCTTTTTGGTTCCAACCGCCGTGTCTTTGTGAGACGCAGAGTAGGTGAACGGATGATCTCTGCATGTGTGGTTCCCACCGTGAAGCATGGAGGAGGCGGTGTGATGGTGCTTTGCTGGTGACACTGATTTCTGTAGAATACAAGGCACACTTAACCAGCATGGCTACCACAGCATTCTGCAGCGATACACCATCCCATCTGGTTTGCGCTTAGTGGGACTATCATTTGTTTTTCAACAGGACAATGACCCAACACACCTCCAGCCTGTGCAAGGGCTATTTGACCAAGAAAGAGAGTGATGGAGTGCTGCATCAGATGACCTGGCCTCCACAATCACCGGACTTCAACCCAATTGAGATGGTTTGGGATGAGTTGGACCGCAGAGTGAAGGAAAAGCAGCCAACAAGTGCTCAGCATATGTGGGAACTCCGTCAAGACTGTGGGAAAAAGCATTCCAGGTGAAGCTGGTTGAGAGAATGCCAAGAGTGTGCAAAGCTGTCATCAATGCAAAGGGGGGCTACTTTGAAGAATCTAAAATCTAAAATATATTTTGATTTGTTTAACACTTCTTTGGTTACTACATGATTCCATATGTGTAATTTCATAGTTTTGATGTCTTCACTGTTATTCTACAATGTAGAAAATAGTAAAAATAAAGAAAAACCCTTGAATGAGTAGGCGTGTCCAAACTTTTGACTGGTACTGTGTGTGTGTGTGTGTGTGTGTGTGTGTGTGTGTGTGTGTGTGTGTGTGTGTGTGTGTGTGTGTGTGTACACACACACACTACCGTTCAAAAGTTTGGGGTCACTTAGAAATGTCCTTGTTTTCCATGAAAACATACATGAAATGAGTTTGAATAGGAAATATAGCAAAATGCATTGGAAATGTAGTCATTGACAAGGTTAGAAATAACGATTTTTTTATAGAAATAACAATTGTGTCCTTCAAACTTAGCTTTCGTCAAAGGATCCTCCATTTGCAGCAATTACAGTCTTGCAGACCTTTGGCATTCTAGTTGTCAATTTGTTGAGGTAATCTGAAGAGATTTTACCCCATGCTTCCTGAAGCACCTCCCACAAGTTGGATTGGCTTGATGGGCACTTCTTACGTACCATACAGTCAAGCTGCTCCCACAACAGCTCAATAGGGTTGAGATCCGGTGACTGTGCTGGCCACTCCATTATAGACAGAATACCAGCTGACTGCTTCTGCCCTAAATAGTTCTTGCATAGTTTGGAGCTGTGCTTTGGGTCATTGTCCTGTTGTAGGAGGAAATTGGGTCCAATCAAGCGCCGTCCATAGGGTATGGCAAGGCTTTGCAAAATGGAGTGATAGCCTTCCTTCTTCAAGATCCCTTTTACCCTGTACAAATCTCCCACTTTACCACCACCAAAGCACCCCCAGACCATTACATTGCCTCCACCATGCTTGACAGATGGCATCAAGCACTCCTTCAGCATCTTTTCATTTGGTCTGCGTCTCACAAATGTTCTCTTTGTGATCCGAACACCTCAAACTTCGATACGTCTGTCCATAACACTTTTTTCCAATCTTCCTCTGTCCAATGTCTGTGATCTTTTGCCCATCTTAATCTTTTCTTTTTATTGGCCAATCTGAGATATGGCTTTTTCTTTGCAACTCTGCCTAGAAGGTCAGCATCCCGGAGTCGCCTCTTCACTGTTGACGTTGAGACTGGTGTTTTGCGGGTACTATTTAATGAAGCTGCCAGTTGAGGACCTGTGAGGTGTTTTTCTCAAACTAGTCTCTAATGTATTTGTCCTCTTGCTCAGTTGTGCACCGGGGCCTCCCACTCCTCTTTCTATTCAGGTTAGAGCCAGTTTGCGCTGTTATGTGAAGGGAGTAGTACACAGCATTGTACGAGATCTTCAGTTTCTTGGCCATTTCTCGCATGGAATAGCCTTCATTTCTCAAACAAGAACAGAGTGACGAGTTTCAGAAGAAAGTTATTTGTTTCTGGCCATTTTGAGCCTTTAATCGAACCCACAATTGCTGACGCTTCAGATACTCAAATAGTCTCAAGAAGGCCCGTTTTATTGCTTCTTTAGTCAGCACAACAGTTTTCAGCTGTGCTAACATAATTTGCAAAAGGGTTTTCTAATGATCAATTAGCCGTTTAAAATGATAAACTTGGATTAGCAAACACAACGTGCCATTGGAACACAGGACTGATGGTTGCTGATAATGGACCTCTGTACGTCTATGTAGATATTCAAAAAAAAAAAAAAAAATCAGCCGTTTCCAGCTACAATAGCCATTTACAACATTAACAATGTGTACACTGTATTTCTGATCAATTTGATGTTATTTTAAAATGGACAAAAAATTGCTTTTCTTTTGAAAACAAGGACATTTCTAAGTGACCCCAAACTTTTGAACGGTAGTGTAAATAGACACATCCTATGTGTTTTAATCAAATCAACTATATGCAGTGATGAAAATAATGATGAAATAACTAAGACTGACAAATGACTAGAGGGGGTAATACCGCAATTGATTCGATTGTGCCAGGCTCAGACTTGCTGCGTGGTGTTAAATAAATGAATAAATAAATGACAGCGAGTGACTGTGACTAGCACCCGTTGTCTCGCTCTCTCCTCCCTGCTGCAGCGACCACCGCAGAACATCAGTGTTTATCACACTGTCCGCGTTGCTGAAGCTGCAACATAATTACAGCCATCTGACTGAAAAGTTCTGTTACCAAAAAATCGCATTTGTTTAGGAAAAATATTCCCTATTCCCTCAACCCTTGCCCTCTTTACATGACATTTATGCATCGCATGCACGTTACCAATAGGGCTTGACCTAAAGCCTATCATAATCACATGAATAAATTGGTTAAAACAAACTCCGAACACATTGACAGCAAAATGGATGCAGAGGACGTGACAAATAAACTCCAAACGGCGGAATGTTTACTGGTTGCTCAGGAGGTAAAGGGGAAGTCAGATGTGTGGAATAAATTTGACTAGTTGTGAAAAATATTGGAGGTCAAGAAAAAGAAGGTAAGGAGCAAGCACTGCATGCATATTATGTGTGCCAAACATGTACAGTTAGATTACAATATCATTTTTCTAACCGTTTGGAACAATGTAAACACTAAAACTTTAAGCGTACCAGAGTCTGTTGTAAAACAAAATGTCAAGCCTTTATTACAGCAAAGGCTAAAAACAGTCCCATTCATTCGGGAATGCAATTTCCAAAATTGAACGGTTTATTTGTGGTTTAAGCTAAATTATTCAAGGATAGCTTTGTTATTTTATTTTGAAACTAAAATGCTTGATTGCATTTCAAATCATGAATGACTCGTATGCTTTGTGACGACATGAACAAATTAATGATTGATTGATACAGTAGCCTATATACAGAGCATTCGGAAAGTATTCAGACCCATTTTCTTAAGTTACAGCCTTACTCTAAAAATGATTAAATTGTTTTTTTTCCTCATCAATCTACACACAATACCCCAATAATGACAAAGCAAACAGATTTATACACATTTTTGCAAATGTATATATAAAAAAATAATCCTGAAATATCAAATTTACATAATTATTCAGACCCTTTACTCAGTACTTTGTTGAAGCACCTTTGGCAGCGATTACTGCCTCAAGCTTGGCACATCTGTATTTGGGGAGTTTCTCCCATTCTCCTCTGTAGAACCTCTCAAGCTCTATCAGGTTGGATGGGGAGCGTTGCTGCACAGCTATTTTCAGTTCCCTCCAGAGATGTTCAATCGGGTTTGAGTCCGGACTCTGGCTGGTCCACTCAAGGACATTAAGAGACTTGACCCAAAGCTACTCTTGCGTTGTCTTGGCTGTGGGATTAGGGTCATTGTCCTGTTGGAAGGGGAATCTTCACCCCAGTCTGAGTCCATAGCGCTCTAGAGCAGGTTTTCATCAAGGATTTCTCTGTACTTTGCTCCGTTCATCTTTCCCTCGATCCTGACTAGTCTCCCAATCCCTGCCTCAGACCATACCTACTGTGAAGTTAAATTCAATGTGTCGTATTGCGTAGAAGTATGAATTTCAGTGACAAGTTTGTGGAGAATGTTTAGAAAACATGAACAAGCGTCCGGGGGACGGGGCTGACAGGATGCTTGGCCTGGTATATAGTTTGTAAAGATGTTGGTATCGTGACAAGCCTAGTTAAGGATATACAGTGCATTTGGAAAGTATTCAGACCCCTTGACTCTTTCCACATTTTGTTACACTACAGACTTATTCTAAAATTGATTAAATAAACGTTTTTCCCTCATCAACCTACACACAATACCCCATAATGACAAAGTGAAAACAGGTTATTAATTTTTTTTCCATCTGTATTACAAATAAAAAAAACAAAAATACCTTATTTAAGTAAGTACTCAGACCCTTTACTATGACACTTGAAATTAAGCTCAGGTGCATCCTGTTTTCATTGATCATCCGTGAGATGTTTCTACAAGTTGATTGGAGTGCACCTGTGTTAAATTCAATTGATTGGACATGATTTGGAAAGGCACACATCTGACTATATTAAGTCCCACAGTTGACAGTGCATGTCAGACAAAAACCAAGCCATGAGGTCGAAGGAATTGTCCATAGAGCTCCGAGACAGGATTGTGTTGAGGCACAGATCTGGGGAAGGGTACCAAAACATTTCTGCAGCATTGAAGATCCAAGAACACAGTGGCCTCCATCATTCTTAAATGGAAGAAGTTTGGAATCACCAAGACTCGTCCTAGATCTGGCCGCCCGGCCAAACTGAGCAATCAGGGCAGAAGGGCCTTGGTCAGGGAGGTGACCAAGAACCCGATGGTCAATCTGACAGAGCTCCAGAGTTCCTCTGTGGAGATCCTTCCAGAAGGACATCGATCTCTGCAGCACTCCACCAATCAGGCCTTTATGGTAGAGTGGCCAGATGGAAGCCACTCCTCAGTAAAAGGCACGACAGCCCGCTTGGAGTTTGCCAAAAGGCACCTAAAGGACTCTCAGACCATGAGAAACAAGATTCTCTGGTCTGCTGAAACCAAGCTTGAACTCTTTGGCCTGAATGCCAAGCATCACATCTGGAGGAAACCTGGCACCATCCCTACGGTGAAGCATGGTGGTGGCAGCATCATGCTGTGGGGATGTTTATCAGCGTCAGGGACTGGGAAACTAGTCAGGATCGAGGGAAAGATGAACGGATCAAAGTACAGAGAGATCCTTGATGAAAACCTGCTTCAGAGCACTCAGGACCTCAGACTGGGGTGAAGATTCCCCTTCCAACAGGACAACGACCCTAAGCACACAGCCAAGACAACGCAGGAGTTGCTTCAGGACAAGTCTCTTAATGTCGTTGAGTGGCCCAGCCAGATCCCGGACTTGAACCCGATCTAACATCTCTGGAGAGACCTGAAAATAGCTGTGCAGCAACGCTCCCCAGCCAACCTGACAGAGCGAGAGAGGATCTGCAGAGAAGAATGGGAGAAACTCCCAAAATACAGGTGTGCCAAGTTTGTAGCGTCATACCCAAGAAAACTCGAGGCTGTAATTGCTGCCAAAGGTGCTTCAACAAAGTACTGAGTAAAAGGTCTGAATACTTACAGTGGGGAAAAAAAGTATTTAGTCAGCCACCAATTGTGCAAGTTCTCCCACTTAAAAAGATGAGAGAGGCCTGTAATTTTCATCATAGGTACACGTCAACTATGACAGACAAAATTAGAAAAAGAAATCCAGAAAATCACATTGTAGGATTTTTTATGAATTTATTTGCAAATTATGGTGGAAAATAAGTATTTGGTCAATAACAAAAGTTTCTCAATACTTTGTTATATACCCTTTGTTGGCAATGACACAGGTCAAACGTTTTCTGTAAGTCTTCACAAGGTTTTCACACACTGTTGCTGGTATTTTGGCCCATTCCTCCATGCAGATCTCCTCTAGAGCAGTGATGTTTTGGGGCTGTCGCTGGGCAACACGGACTTTCAACTCCCTCCAAAGATTTTCTATGGGGTTGAGATCTGGAGACTGGCTAGGCCACTCCAGGACCTTGAAATGCTTCTTACGAAGCCACTCCTTCGTTGCCCGGACGAAGGAGTGGCTTCGTAAGAAGCATTTGTTTCCACCCCCATGCTTCACAGTAGGTATGGTGTTCTTTGGATGCAACTCAGCATTCTTTGTCCTCCAAACACGACGAGTTGAGTTTTTACCAAAAAGTTCTATTTTGGTTTCATCTGACCATATGACATTCTCCCAATCCTCTTCTGGATCATCCAAATGCACTCTAGCAAACTTCAGACGGGCCTGGACATGTACTGGCTTAAGCAGGGGGACATGTCTTGCACTGCAGGAATTGAGTCCCTGGCGGCGTAGTGTGTTACTGATGGTAGGCTTTGTTACTTTGGTCCCAGCTCTCTGCAGGTCATTCACTAGGTCCCCCCGTGTGGTTCTGGGATTTTTGCTCACCGTTCTTGTGATCATTTTGACCCCACGGGGTGAGATCATGCGTGGAGCCCCAGATCGAGGGAGATTATCAGTGGTCTTGTATGTCTTCCATTTCCTAATAATTGCTCCCACAGTTGATTTCTTCAAACCAAGCTGCTTACCTATTGCAGATTCAGTCTTCCCAGCCTGGTGCAGGTCTACAATTTTGTTTCTGGTGTCCTTTGACAGCTCTTTGGTCTTGGCCATAGTGGAGTTTGGAGTGTGACTGTTTGAGGTTGTGGACAGGTGTCTTTTATACTGATAACAAGTTCAAACAGGTGCCATTAATACAGGTAACGAGTGGAGGACAGAGGAGCCTCTTAAAGAAGAAGTACAGGTCTGTGAGAGCCAGAAATCTTGCTTGTTTGTAGGTGACCAAATACTTATTTTCCACCATAATTTGCAAATAAATTCATAAAAAAATCCTACAATGTGATTTTTTGGATTTTTTTTCCTCAATTTGTCTGTCATAGTTGACGTGTACATATGATGAAAATTACAGGCCTCTCTCATCTTTTTAAGTGGGAGAACTTGCACAATTGGTGGCTGACTAAATACTTTTTTTCCCCCACTGTATGTAAATGTTTTATTTCTGTTTTTTATTTTTAAACAATTTGCAAACATTTCTAAAAAAAAATTGAAAGTCTAACAGAACAGATAAATGGCAATAAAAACTGTAACATAGAGGCTCAGAATAAATTAGAGGAAAAACAAAAAGAAATGGAAAAACTTATTCAAGAAAGATCAAGTGTAATATATTATAAAAATAAAGCAAACTGGATGGAATATGGGGAAAAATGCACAAAATTATTTTTTAATCTTCAACATAGGAATGCTACCAAAAAGAACTTAATGAAACTGGTTACAATTGACGGAGTCACCCATAAATCACCAAATGATATTTTGACGGAAGAAACAAAGTACTTTAAGCATATGTTTTCTTTTCAGTCGCCTCCATCTCCTCTAACTGAAGCTAATTGTAGAGATTTCTTTTCTATTGATAATGTCAAATTAACAGCCACACAGAAAGACTCATGTGAAGGTGAAATTACAGAGGATGAACTTCTGGATGCAATTAAAGACTTTAAGTCTGGGAAAACTCCAGGGTTGGATGGCATACCAGTTGAGGTATACCAAAACTTTTTTGATATACTAAGAGGACCGTTATTAGCATGTTTTAACCACTCCTATGTAAACATTTACATTTAAGTCATTTAGCAGACGCTCTTATCCAGAGCGACTTACAGTTAGTGAATACACATATATATATATATATATATATATATATATATATATATATATATATATATATATATATATATATATATATATATATATATGTTTATTTTTTTCATACTGGTCCCCCGTGGGAAACGAACCCACAACCCTGGCGTTGCAAACGCCATGCTCTATCAACTGAGCTACATCCCTGCCGGCCATTCCCTCCCCTACCCTGGACAACGCTAGGCCAATTGTGCGCTGCCCATGAGTCTCCCCGTCGCGGCCGGCTGCGACAGAGCCTGGATTCGAACCAGGATCTCTAGTGGCACAGCTAGCACTGCGATGCAGTGCCTTAGACCACTGCGGTATATTATCTGACACTCAAGAAGAAGATCTCATTATTACTGAAACAGGATACAAGTGGAAAATATAAAGATCCAGTCCATTTACAAAATTGGAGGCCCCTTACACTTCAGTGTTGCAAAAATCCTAGCAAAATGTATAGCGCATAGAATTAAAAAGGTATTGTCGGATATTATTCATTCTAATCAGACAGGTTTTTTACATGGAAGATACATTGGAGATAATATAAGGCAAGTATTGGAAACAATAGAACACTATTGAAAATATGGGAAACCAGGCCTGCTATTCTTAGCAGACTTCAAAAAGGCATTTGATAAAATTCGACTGGGGTTTATATATAAATGCCTGGAGCATTTCAATTTTGGAGAATCTCTTATAAAATGGGTCAAAATCATGTATAGTAACCCTAGGTGTAAAATAGTAAATAATGGCTATTTCTCAGAAAGTTTTAAACTGTCAAGAGGAGTGAAACAAGGTTGTCCACTATCGGCATATCTATTTATTGTGGCCATTGAGATGTTAGCAATTAAAATCAGATCCAATAATAATACCAGAGGATTAGAAATACAGGGCTTAAAAACAAAGGTGTCATTGTACGCTGATGATTCATGTTTTCTTTTAAATCCACAACTAGAATCCCTCCACAGCCTCATAGAGGATCTAGATATATTTTCTAACCTCTCTGGATTACAACCAAATTATGACAAATGTACTATATTACATATTGGATCACTAAAAAAATACAATTTTTACATTACCATGTAGTTTACCAATAAAATGGTCTGATGGTGATGTGGATATACTCGGAATACATATCCCAAAGGAAATAAATGATCTCACTTCAATAAATTTTAATAGAAAGTTAGCAAAAATAGATAAGATCTTACTACCATGGAAAGGAAAATACCTGTCAATTTGTGGAAAAATCACCCTGATTAACTCTTTAGTATTATCCCAGTTTACCTATTTGCTTATGGTCTTGCCTACGCCTAGCGAACAGTTTTTTAAATTATATGAGAAAAAAAATATTCAATTTTATTTGGAACGGCAAGCCAGACAAAATTAAAAGGGCATATTTATATAATGAATTTGAATGAGGACAGAAATTATTAAATATTAAAGCATTAGACCTATCACTAAAAGCTTCAGGTCATACAAAAGTTATACTTAAACCCGAACTGGTTCTCAAGCAAATTAGTAAGATTGTCTCACCCAATGTTCAAGAAAGGCCTTTTTCCCTTTATTCAGATTACAACAACTCATTTGCAGTTATTTGAAAAGGAAATCATCTCCCAAATATCACTATTTCTAAAACAAGCCATAGAAAGTTGGTTGCAATTTCAATTTAATCCTCCAGAAACGACAGAACAAATAATGCAACCAATATTGTGGTTAAATTCAAATATACTAATTGACAAAAAACCTTTATTTTTTGACAGAATGTTTAAAAAAGGTATAATCTTCGTAAATGATATCATCGGTAGGACTGGTGGAGTTATGTCGCACATGCAGCTAACAAAAACATATGGAAATGTCTGCTCTATCCAAAATTACAACCAAATAATTGCAGCCTTCCCGCAAAAGTGGAAGAGGAAAGTGGAAGGGGGAGAAAATAAGGAACTTGTCTGTCGTCCTTGCATTAAAGAAAATAATTGGTTAAGGAAAACTGTGATATACTTTTTTATTTATCAGTTTCACTTAAGGACCAAAGGATTGACAGCCGTCCCATATAGATTGCAAAATAGTTGGGAAGAGATCTTTGGCGTACCGATCCCATGGCATAGTGTTTATGAACTGACACGCAAAACGACACCGGATTCAAAAATGAGAATCTTTCAATTTAAATTATTATATAAAATTCTTGCTACCAATAGAATGTTATTTATATGGGGGATACAATCTTCCCAGCTCTGCAGATTTTGCTGTGAAGAGACAGAATCATTAGATCATTTGTTTTGGTTCTGTCCATTTGTAGCTTGTTTTTGGACACAGGTCCAGGAATGGCTAAAGGATTGCAATATTTACCTGGAGCTAACCTTGCAGATAGCATTACTGTGTGATCTGAAAAGTCATAGTCAATCAATCAATAATATAATAATACTTTTAGCAAAAATGTTTATTTTTAATTCACAATCTGTAGAAGCAATGAGAATAGAAAGGTTCAGAACTTTTGTAAAACATCACAGTACGGTTGAAATATATATGGCAAATAGAAATCCTATTTGGATGGTGTTAAGATATAGATGGGAGGTATTGAATAGAGTTGAAGGATGGGACTAATAACCAATAACAACAAATAATAACAAAGAATGCTAATAATGTAAGCATACTGTGTCCATAATAAGTATATACGTTGTATGTTGGGAGCTTTTGGGAAAGAGCACAGTTAGAAAGATATGGCATATAGAAGCAAACCGGATGGACATCATCGGAGAGGTTGAGAGTAGAAGTTGTTCAGGAGCAAAAAATTATAAGAAATAAAAAAGTATATATATATATATATATATATATATATATATATATATATATATATAATAGAATTAATGTAAAATTAACTCTGTCCATAAGGTGTAGATAGTAAGTATAGATCGGAAGTAGAGGCCTGGGCATTGTTGTTCACTAATTTACTCCAAGTAGGGAAAGGATGGCAGGGTTGAAAAGTAATAAAGGGGAGTATATATATATATATATAAAAAACATGGGGGATTGGAAGTGATGCAGACAATTACATTGATAGAAGATACAATCTATCTGCAATATTAAGCTGATCCATCCCCCCGAATTTTTTTAAAATTACAAAAAAAAACATATCTGAAAATAAAAAATAAAAAAAATATACAAAAAATTTAAATACCTAATAAAAAAAATAATTTCTAAAAACCTGTTTTTGATTTGTCATTATGGGGTATTGTGTGTAGATTGATAAGGGGAAAATAAACAATTTAATCCATTTTAGAATAAGGCTGTAAAGTAACAAAATGTGGAAAAAGTCAAGGGGTCTGAATACATGGTATATTTGAAAATGTGAATATTTTCCTTATTGTTGTTTTTGTGTGTAGCCAAGCCTTCCTTTCAAAGTGGCTATATAGCTATATATGGCTATATTTTACCCTAAGACTTTGAGATACAGACTTTTGTCGATGTGTCTGTTCTCCCAAAAATGCCTGTCCAAACTAACAACATTACAATTCAGTGAGTTTTTATCATTATGTCCAACATCATCAGAGTTTGGGCTGTTAATGTGAGAGAAAAAAACTCCTGGCCCTAATAAAGAGATGCAAATCAGTGAAATTGAGAAATCTGCCAGCACAAGGAGAATTATTGGCAAGGGACCAGAGCAGTGGGTTCTTGCAGGGTTTGCAAACGAAGATGCTAACGTGATGAAACCTTAGGCCTATGTGTTTTGGGGATCCAACTAAACAGAAAACGACGTCAGCAATATGACTCAATATACCTTGCATTTCAGGGCTGAAAAAATCTGACCACTATCAGCATTACAAGAACGAAAGGTAAAACGATGCAAGGCATGATGTCAATTAGCCTAGTACAATAGAGGCCCAACTTCAGAAGGCAGTCATTAGTTATCCATCTCCTAACACTAAGGTCTCGATCACACCGACAGCGTCATTGCGCAAAATGGTAACCGCATCTGGATATGTGTGCAACAAAAGTTCAACATTTCTGTCAAGCTGTCTACGCATACAGTTTAATGCACACGTTCGATAAATCCAACGTATGCACCACACAGAACGCACTGTAACTGCCTCTGCAACGTAATGCTGCAAGGCAAATTCAGAGTTCAATTGGAAATGAATGTACTTCTTTTGTACCAAAACGCAATGAAGCTGTCAGTGTGATCGAGGTGTAACACCCTGGTTGAGTGTGCAGCATAGCGGCGTGTGTAATGAGGGGTTAACACAGAGTAAGCATTCATTAATTCCTGCTGCCTGCCTGTGCTGATGAACTCTGACAGTGGAGCTGCCTGGGCTGTTTAGGTGTGTCACTGACACAGCCACTCATCATTATCATCATCATATCCTACTGACATCTGCTACAGCACGCTCTGTCAGGTACTGAAAAAACTAGGTCTATACATCTACATGTTACAAACATCAATTATCATACTACCCCCATTTGCAGAACATTTAATTGTACTTCTTGTCACAAACTAATAGATTATCCTGAGGTGGCTAAGGCTAAACTCAATACAAGTCAATGTCATACAGAAGGTAAACCACTGGCTAGGAGGCTAATTCACCAAGATGATCTGCTCATTTGTGAAGGGCTTTGGGCTGCGAGCTCAAACACTGCATTTATTTAAGACTGTAATCCACATTATCCTCCTAGATTATACATTCCTCAGAGTACATCATCATGTGACAACAGCAGCCATCCCTCAGCTCCAATATCGCTACGGCTAAGTGGCAAAGACCGCCATATGACCACGTCTAGCTGGCTGTAGAATATTCAAAATGAGAAACAAAGTTCTTGTTGGTCCATATCCCTGGTTCACTACACTTTGTCTAAAACATGCTCTACACGCTGGCTTTAAGATCACATGGTGGCACCATATTCCAACACCATCACATGAGAGCCAGTTCTAGACAAAATAGAGGTTTAAGAAGGTTAGTAACCTAAACGCTGATTACTTTCTGCTGCAAAGGCAAGCACATTACAATTCCTTCCCCACTAACCTCAAATACTGATTTCTAAACATATTAGAGTGAAATTCCATTGGCTTTCCCTTACATTCATAGCACTGCCAAAGCATTACATCCGTCTCAACAATTTAACAGTTCATTCTTCAGCATAACATAAGAAGTTTCCTATAGTACTGCTGCATCCACCTCTAGGCCTGTGTCAGATCATTAAATGTGTATGAAACCTAAACCCCCTTTCCAGTGCAGTAAAACAAAGTGCTGAGTGTATAGGGCAATCCAGCCTCTCTATTTTTCCCCTCCTCATCTGCACAGATCGGAAAAGGTGAAAACAACATGGTAGAAGAAGAAATACTGCTCTGTGCAGCAGACAGGGATGGATCAATCTGTCTGTGATGCATGTCTGTCAAAAGCTGACACGACTTGGGCAGTTTGTGTGTGTGTGTACCTATGTGTGTGTTAGGGGTGTGAACGTTTAAACTAAATTGGGATCCTTAACATTAAGAAACATTTTGTGGTGGTTTTCCACCACAAAATTAAAATCACAGTGCAGCTGGCTCGCCTGCTCTCTCTTCGCTAATGAGTGAGTGTGTTCAGCCTTCAGTCTGTTGCATGTAAAATATCCTAGCCTATTAATTGATGATAGGCTATGCTTTATTGAAGTTGAGACAACGCAAGCCAAGAAACTGCGAAATACAGCATTCCTGGTGGCCGAACCCTCTCTCTCCATCCCTCGCTAGCTCACTATGAAAGATGCGAGTGTTTGTGTTCTCTGAAGTACTGCAATTTATCAGTCTCCTCCGTTCCAAAAATACTGAATCTTAGGAGTCGATTCCTAGCAGAAGATGCGTTTTCTTTATACTAAATGTCTTGGTAAGTTACGGTATTTAATAAACTTTAAAAGTACTTTTTTAGGATAGAGTGGTTGAGATTATTTGATTGAAAATTCTGGCCGCCTAGTGATGGACGTTAGTCCCGCTTCAGAAGCAGAATCCTTTACAGATAAGTTAAATGCCGTTCAGTGGCACTTCTAAACTATCTCCAGAGAAGGTTTCGTGTCGGCATTTAAAAAGCAGTAGTGTACCCTTACAGACAAACATGCCGTAGCTGAGGCGCTTTCAAGGGTACATGACTGCCCGGCCCTAGCGTTCGTACATACCTAATAGGACCATTATTCTGCACTGTGAATAGAAAAACTGAAATTGGTGGGGGGTTTTTTTACATCAAGCAAAATTGTCAATTTGTCACATCCCTAGTCTGTGTGTTTTAAATGCAGAGTCAGTGCAGTCTGAAGTAAACAAAATGTCACTTCCAGCTAAGCATGCCCTGTCTAGTGTCTAAGGAGGAGGAGAGGCAGAGTAGCATAGAGCTCTCTCAGACAGTGAGAGTGCACACATGGTTTTGTCTGCCATCTCACATACACACTGTCTGGCATCCCACTCACCCACACACGGTGCTGCCGTGGCGACCTGGATTTACCCAAACCAAACAACCACCAGGCACTCAGCAGGCTGCATCACTCCACTAGGAAGAAACCCCCCCGCCCCCTCGAAGGCTAGAATGCAAGGTCATGTTCAGGACACTGTGTTTTAAGGCCAACGCTGACTAAACATTTCATGGTCTAAATGCCATTCAGCACATCAGATCCAACATTAGGGAAGGAATTTTAAAAGCAGTATGCTGAAGGTAGAAAGGAGACAACATGGGACCATCTCTTCAGTGATATTGTCTATCAGCAGACCTACTAGTGTAGGGCCTACTGTCACTTTTATACCCCAAAAATCTATAAATAGATCAAAAACATATACTAAAAGGCACTGATTTGGGACTCACCCATCATCGTCGCTGTCCATGGCTTTGAAGAGTCCAGCGGAGGAGGTTAAGGCACTGACCGCCGTGGCGGCGGCAGCGTTACTTTCGGTCCCCAGCCCCAGGCCTGTGCCCGTCGCAGAGCCACCTTCCACAGCCAGCTTGGGCAGGGCCTGGGCCAGCAGGGCAGACTGGTGCTGGAAAAGCAGGCGCTGGGCATCCTCCAGCTGGGTGGTGGTGAAGGAGGGCAGGCTGGCGTACAGGGCACTGGCCTGGGAAGCCACAGCCTGGGTGTGGGCTTGGGCACTGCTGAAGTCCTGGAGCATGCTGACCTGGGGGTGAGACTGGGCCAGTCCACCGCCGTTCTGGGGCTGGGGGTCGCTCTGGGGGTTAGGAGGAAGCACATTGGAGACTAGGCAGCCCTGATTAGGGGGGAAAGTGTTGGACAGCTGGGTGGCAAGTCCTTGGGCTTGGCTTGGGAATGACTGCTGTTGTTGCTGATGTTGGTGGTCCAGGGGGAGAGTATGTCCTTGTGGCTGCTGCCCAAACCCGGTCACTCCTCCTGGGCCCATCTGAGGCATTAACCCCCCTCCTATAGCAGAGGCCTGGATTGAGGACTGCTGGGGCTGCTGTTGGACGAGACCCTGGGGTTGGAGCTGGGGCACGGAGCCAACCACCTGCTGCTGCGAGACTCCCATCATCTGCCCGGGTCCAGGCAGGGTCTGCGGGACAGCAGGTTGGGGTAGGCCTGCCTGGGGCTGGGGGTAGTCTGGAGGCATGCCCCCTCCCTCGCTCAGCCTGTGCGCTAGGGCTACCTCGGGAGGCGCAGAAGCCTGCTGGGTAAGAGCATAGCCCATCTGCTGCTGGGACACCCCCACTAGGCCCTGAGCTGAGCCTGGGGCCGGGATCGAGGCTGCCTGGGCGTAGGTGAGCGGCTGCTGGGGCATAGGAGTGGTAGGGTGGCCTATGGTGGTCTGGAGGCCTGCCATGTTGATGGGGGCAGGCTGGTGAATGCTGGCAGGGACTGAGGGAGCCACGGTGGTCAGCAGGTGAGACTGGGGGTGGGACAACCCCATGGGGAAACCTGGGTGGGAGGTCTGGAAGGCCTGAGGGGGGTTGGCGTAGTCCTGGTAGTGAGGGTGGGGCTGGAGTAATGGGGGGCCTCCAGCCTCTCCACTGCCCACACTCTCTATGTAGTGACTCAGTGTGCTGGTCACTGAACTCCCACTGGTGCCCTCCCTCTCCGACCCCCCTTTCACACTCTCAGGCCCACACGGTCGCATGCTCTCCACAACCCGGCCACTAGGAGCAGTAGCCTCAGAGGACATGGGGGCAGGGGCCGAAGCTGGGGTCTCCTTGTCATAGTACTCAGCACATGTCCATCTGCCCTTTTTAAATGGCTCTGAGCTGGAGTCAAGCTTGACCACTCTGAAACGGGAGCTGGTGGTGGCAGGAGCTGGGGTTGGGGCTGGCTGAGAGGAGGGGACAGAGGCTAGAGCCATGCCCGAGGAGCTCATCCCTGGCTGGGGCATGGCAGCTCCTCCACCCTGTGTGCCACTGGAGGGCCCCAACACCACAGAGGCACTGGCAGCAGCAGAAGGCATAGTGACGCTCGAGTTCACAGTTCCAGAGCTTTGGTGTTGGATCGGATTGACATTGGTGTTGCCAAAGTTACTCCCCATCGAACCTCCAACCCCCCCACCGCTACTCATCACACTAGGGGGGAAGCCACCACCACTGCTGCTAGCACTGGTGCTAACACCTCCCATCACAGGCACATTGGAAGAACTGTACATATTCACATTACAAACATTGCTGGTCAGGGGATTAGCTATGCTAACGGTAGCTACCACAGCAGAGCTGTGCATTCCAGGGAGAGAGACAGCTGCTACAGGCTGAGTAGCAACACTGGCAGAACCCACTGAAACATTCTCTAGAGGGACCTCCATGGTAGAAGGCATCTTTAGGGCACCCCCAGCCCCTCCAGGGGTGGGGGTAGAGTGGGGGGCAGAGGAAGGAGGCTGAGCCAGGGCCTGCTGAGGATGATTATGTTGCCCCTGGTGATGATGGTAGTGGTGCACATTTCCGTTCACCATCCCTCCGGGCTGGGGTCCCTGGGGTAAGGAGTGGGGGGGCTGGTTGGGGGAGATGGCCCCGGGGGTGTCCGCCTCATGGAAGTTATTCAGCGTCTCCTCCGAGGAGCTCCTTGCGCCCCCGGCCATGTCATTGGCCCTGGAGAGGGAGACATCCAGGATCTCTGAAGAGGACAGATCCTCTGTATGAGACTCATCCAGATCATCATAGCTCTCTGTGTCCTCTGCTATGCTGTTGTTGGTGCTCACAGAGATCTGGGCTGGAGTCACACTGGTGATCTGGAAACCGCTCTTCTTCTTCATCAGCTGAGACCCAGAGGAGGGAGCCTGGGGCTGGGGCTGTGGCGGGGGCTGGGAGTGCAGGTTCAGGCTGTGGGGAGGGTGCTGAGGCCCGGGGGAGGATGATCCAACAGGGGGTTGAGACTGCATCAAGAGGGCGGATTGGTAGTCTTCAATGGGAACGTGGCTTTTGCTAACAGCCGAACTAGTCGGTGTTGACAACGTGGGAACACTCCCGGCGCCGGTGTTAATGTTACTAACGTTACCCCTTCTAGGAAAATTCGCCGGGTGCGCCATCTTTCTGACGCTGCCAGAGTCTCCTGCAGAATGAGGATGGTGCATTTTGAAAGATTCCAGGGGATAACGTTACACTTCGTTAGGGCCGCCGTTTTGACAAAGACTGCTATTTAACAATATATCAACCGACAATAAATAATCCGTCTGAAAGACAAGGTCAAATTATTTAGCTTTTTGGATTATCTAAACGTCTCCCCTCGTGACGGAGAATGCTCGCGTTTGACAATCAGTTGACGAGCCGAAATGCTAACAAGCTAACTAGCTAGTTAGCTAGACTAACATCCGCGTTTGGGCTTGCTAGCCAGTTACAGACGCGTATGTTCTCACATACAAGCCAACATTTCGTCGTTTAATATATTATCTCAATAGGTCAAATAAATTGTTATAACACAAACTGAGTAAGCAATACACATCCAAAACGAGAGCTGATACAGAAGTGCAACGTTAACTCCATCACTATCCACACACTGTGGTGAGTTGCATTATTGAATTTCTCAGAAGCAAAAAATGAAAACAAGCAATCCTTTACCGATATAATGTTGTCCTTAGGAGAATATATCCACTTAATTGTCTCGCAAAACGGGTTAATCCATTCTGAAAAGTCTTTGTTATAGCTAGCTAGTCCAATGTTTGCTGTATCACTCCCTCTTCCAAAAGCTATCCACAGCCAGTCCGCCTTCTTGTTCTTGCACTGTGGCTCGAGCCGTTGGAGTGTGACGGGAGGAGGCTTTCTACATAGTTACCACAGCCACAACGTTAAAATTGGCTATATCGTAAAAATTCATGAAAACAAAAAAGCTTTTTGGTCTTAATTTAAGGTTAGGGTTAGGCATAATATTAGCAGTGTGGTTGAAGTTAGGGTTAGGTTTAAAATCGGAAGACAATTTGTAGAAATGGGCGTGGTTTATGAATTTGTGGCTGTGGTAACTAGTGACGACCGAGGAGGAGAGAACTTGCTAACATGGCGACCGCGCATGCTCTCTGACGCCCAGACAAGCTAGACAAAAAGCAGTCTGGAGAGAAGAGGATGAGGAACAACAGGGGAGAGGCAGGCAACGGACAAAAAAAGAGTTTCAGTAGGCCTAAAATACCAAGGGACAGAGACAGTGGGGCAGAACGACTCTTACAGCATATTCCCATTCCTTTACCCTTGTGCAACTCAACTGGATAAAAGCATGTGCTTGCAGCTTGTCATGATTTCAAATAGGCTTATGAGAGATGGATAGGGAAATGTGTTATGGGTGTCATAATGCCAATCACATAATTTTCATGAACAGTAGACAAGAGTATCAACATGGTGCGATAAATCACTTAAAAAGTGTATGTTCCATCAGCCATATTGTTATGTCGTTTTCATAGGGCCTCAGAGTTCTGTTTTACCTTTAACTTCTAACAAAAACAACAAAAGGAAATGTTTTGGTCTGAACAAAACTCTAACAACACAAACAACAAGATCAGTTGTGTGTTTTTATTGTGAAACAAAGACATGCAGAGAGGTACTGGACTATTCTGCAGACAGAATGGAGCGGCCAGACGTGTTCACTGCACTGACGATTATTCTACATGCATGTATTGTGTGTGTGTGTGTTTATTGTGGTGGGTACTCCAGGTCAACAACCCCTCCCGTCGCCAGGAAGTGTGTTCTGGATGTGTACACTGTACCTCCACCTCCCTGTATTCTGGTGCCTTCTGTTTTATCAGTGTGGGCTGCCATGGAGACCAGACCTACCTGTTGTTGTGAATGTCTTAGTGTATAACAGCAGATAGTCTGGTACCATCTGAATGTGCTTTGTTTGGCCAACTTCTCTGACTATCGTTGTCATGACATACTCCTCTCCTCCTATTCTCTCTTCTCCTCTCATCCTATTTCCTCTACTCTCCTCTCACCTCCTCCCATCCCTGACTAATTTGCTCAGTCACAGCCACCAGCTAGTTAATTAAAACACCAGAAGGCCCTCAGGACTCTTACACTCAGGACTGTTACACTCAGGTGGGACGCTGTATGGTGAGAGGAGTTAGGGAGAGAGAGGGATGTGTGTTTGTGGAGAGGAGAGAGGAAGATTAAGTGAGTGAATGAAATAGAGAGAGAATCAGAGAGAGCGACTATGGGGGAGATAGACAGTACAGAGAGAGAGCAATAGACGATTGAATTGAGAGCGAGTGAGAGCATGTGCCCATTGTGGGTGACTGGCAGGGAGACAGGCAGCAGCAGGCTGTGACCAGACCATGCAGGCAGACAGATTGCGCTCATCCATACAAATGACGGAGGGAGAGAGAGCCAGCGAGAAGCGAGCGCGATGTAAGCGTCTGGTGCAGTCAGCAGCTTTAAATCACTCTGGCACTCCACAACAAAACACACTGAGCACTATTGTCCTGCCGTAACAATAATGCTCAATTTATACACCCGGCACGGCTGTCATTTTGTAAACACTCATTTCTTTGATGGGAATGACAAAAAAATCTTTCCCACCTCGTCTTTGGTTTTCACATCCAGAGGCGGTGCTCGTCACTTCCTCTTGAACATGCAATGAGGGAGAGCTCGGTTTGTTGTTTTGGGAAGTCTATTGAAAAAGTTTGGTTACTAGCTATCTACCTTTTGAATTTGGATCCCGCGACGCGGTTGGCATCAGTTGCTGGGACCGCTACTATCTGTCCAGTGATCCTGCTGACCAAGGCCGGGTCTGAGGAGCTGTTTGGCGTAACAGCTAGCCTAGCTGCTAGCTAGCAGCCTATCAAGCTAGCTGGGTTTTCTTGTGGGCTTGAACGCAGCCCGCAACGTGGTTAGCCATTGTGGCTGGGACCTCAGGGGTCAGCTTTAGCTGTAGTCGGACAACTGTACTGTTTAATCTCAGGGGGCAGCTCTAGCTGTAGTCGGCCAACTTTACTTGGCTGTAGGGCATGGAGTTCATCCCGGCTGTATGTTATCAAGGTCTCTGCATTATCCAAGTGTTTGGTACACTCTAGTCTCTAAACTCACTGCAGCTAACAACAGAGTAAACAAATACTTCCAGTACTCCATCTTCTTAGTGCCGTCGGTACAACTACAACACAAACTAATATACGCAAGACAAACAAAAAACAATTGTTGATGCGAACGTGAATGAGCTCGCTACAATGGGGTAGCGCCTCTGACGACCTTTGACGGTCAAATGTTGAATGTAGCTTATGCCTGCCCATACCATAACCCCACCGCCATGATGGGGCACTCTGTTCACAGCGTTGACATCAGCAAACCGCTCGCCCACACGACGCCATACACGATGTCTGCCATCTGCCCAGTACAGTTGAAAGCGGGATTAATCCGTGAAGAGCACACTTCTCCAGTGTGAGCATTTGCCCACTGAAGTCGGTTACGATGCCAAACTGCAGTCAGGTCAAGACTTCCCTGAGATGGTTTCTGACAGTTTGTGCAGAAATTATTTGGTTGTGCAAACTCACAGTTTCATCAGCTGTCTGGGTGGCTGGTCTCAGACGATCCTGCAGGTGAAGAAGCTGGATGTGGAGGTCCTGGGCTGGCGTGGTTACACGTGGTCTGCGGTTGTGAAGCCAGTTGGAAGTACTGCCAAAATCTCTAAAACGACGGCTTATGGTAGACAAATGAACATTAAATTCTCTGGCACCAGCTCTGGTGGACATTCTTGCAGTCAGCATGTCAATTGCTCACTCCCTCAAAAATTTGGACAACTGTGACAGTGTGTTGTGTGACAAAACTGAACATTTTAGAGTGTCCTTTTATTGTCCCCAGCACCTGTGTAATGATCATGATGTTTAATCAGCTTCTTAATTTGCCACACCTGTCAGGTGGATGGATTATATTGGCAAAGGAGAAATGCTCACTAACAGGGATGTAAACAGATTTGTGAACCAAATTTTAGAGAAATAATCTTTTTGTGCGTATGGACAATTTCCGACGCTTCTCCTGTTTTTGTATTCACTCCATGTTCGTTTTCTATTTTTCTTATTTTTTTTATTTTTACTTATTTATTTTTTACTCAACACTTATTTTTCTTAAAACTGCATTGTTGGTTAAGGGATTGTAAGTAAGCATTTCACTGTAAGGTCAACTTTACATGTTGCGTTTATATTTTTGTTCAGTGTATTTATGCCAAAATGTTTATTTTATTCTACTGAGCAATTTACTTTATGTTCGTATTATTATCTTTTATTATTAGGGGTTCAGCAGCGAAGTTCTCCCAACGCAATATTTTCCAGACCTAAAACAACATGGCCGCTATTGATCAATAAGCATTCACGCGGGAGTGGTCTGGCACATAAATACAGTACCAGTCAAAAGTTTGGACACAGCTACTCATTCCAGGGTTTTTCTTTATTTTTACTATTTTCTACATTGTAGAATAATAGTGAAGACATTAATACTATGAAATAACACATATGAAATCATGTAGTAACCAAAAAAGTGTTAAACAAATCAAAATATATTTTATATTTGAGATTCTTCAAATAGCCACCCTTTGCCTTGATGACAGCTTTGCACACTCTTGGCATTCCCTCAACCAGCTTCACCTGGAATGCTTTTCCAACAGTCTTGAAGTAGTTCCCACATATGCTGAGCACTTGTTGGCTGTTTCTTCTTCACTCTGCTGTCCGACTCATCCCAAACCATCTCAATTGGGTTGAGTTCGGGGGATTGTGGAGGCCAGGTCATCTGATGCAGCACTCCATCACTCTCCTTCTTGGTAAAATAGCACTTACACAGCCTGGAGGTATGTTGGGTCATTGTCCTGTTGAAAAACAAATTATAGTCCCACTAAGCCCAAACCAGATGGGATGGCGTATCGCTGCAGAATGCTGTGGTAGCCATGCTGGTTAAGTTAGCCTTGAATTCTAAATAAATCACAGACAGTGTCACCAGCAAACCCCCACACCCTAACACCTCCTCCTCCATGCTTTACGGTGGGAAATACACATGCGGAGATCATCCGTTCACCCACACCGTCTCACAAAGCCACAGCAGTTGGAACCAAAAATCTCTAATTTGGACTCCAGACCAAAGGACACATTTCCACCGGTCTAATGTCCATTGCTCGTGTTTCTTGGCCCAAGCAAGTCTCTTCTTGTTATTGGTGTCCTTTAGTAGTGGTTTCTTTGCAGCAATTCGACCATGAAGGCCTGATTCACACAGTCTCCTCTGAACAGTTGATGTTGAGATGTGTCTGTGACTTGAACTCTGTGAAGCATTTATTTGGGCTGCAATTTCTGAGGCTGGTAACTCTAATGAACTTATCCTCTACAGCAGAGGTAACTCTGGGTCTTCTATTCCTGTGGCGGTCCTCATGAGAGCCAGTTTCATAGCTAGTCTGATGGTTTTTGCGACTGCACTTTCAAAGTTCTTGAAATGTTCCGTATTGACTGACCTTCATGTCTTAAAGTAATGATGGACTGTTGTTTCTCTTTGCTTATTTGAGCTGTGCTGGCCATAATATGGACTTGGTCTTTTACCAAATAGGGCTATCTTCTGTATACCCCCCCCTACCTTGTCATTCCACAAATTAACTTTTAACAAGGCACACCTGTTAGCATTCCAGGTGACTACCTCATGAAGCTTGTTGAGAGAATGCCAAGAGTGTGCAAAGCTGTCATCAAGGCAAAGGGTGGCTTCTTTGAAGAATCTCAAATATAAAATATATTTTGATTTGTTTAACACTTTTTTTGTTACTACATAATTCCATATGTATTATTTCATAGTTTTGATATCTTCACTATTATTTTACAATGTAGAAAATAGTAAAAAATTAAGAAAAACCCTTGAATGAGTAGGTGTGTCCAAACTTTTGACAGGTACTGTACGTATAAATCAATCACAGATATTCAAATTGTAACACCTTAGTACACGTTCCAACCACTGTGAAGACTCAACACATGTGGGCACATTTAGATCGACCACACGGTGGCGCTATAAGGGCCATATGTTTGTATCTTTTGATCTGTTTGACTCAGAGTGATGAAATTGGTCACACATGCTCAGGGATGAGTCTAGCTAACCTGAAAGTATGGTTCAGTTTTGCCCGCATGGTGGCGCTATTGGACAGGAAAAAACATTAATGCAAGCTGGAAAATGTTGAAGTTGTGCATCCATAGATGCTATATACCAAATTTGGTGCTGATTGGTCCAGCAGTTCTGGAGAGGCTGTTTAAAGTTATCAACATCAATATAAATTGTACAAAATACATCATAAGCATATTGCATGATCAGTTTGATTCTGAGTTCTGATATTTGGCAAGTGTGGTAAACAGTACAGAAGTAACTCATCATAGGGCGATGTGTCCAATTTGTCCTGAGGGTGGCACAGTGGTCCCACAGCTGAACCTCGGCATTGCTGCTTGCAGCTATGTTTTTTTTGTTGTTGTTGCATTGTCAAGAAGGAACCTGCAAGTAAGCATTTCATTGGACGGTGTATACCACAATAAAAACTTAACTCAAAGGCAAACCAATAGGCTATACTGTATTTCACAGCTCTTGATATTAAGGAGGCTGATGTGCATGTACTTCAGTGCAGCATGCTGGTGACTGGTTAACAGAGGAGGAATTTCTGAAACAACAGAGGCTTAGGGCCAGAAGAGGAGCGGGCCATGCCCAGTGATGCGGGGTGGAGTGTCTGTGCCGGTCCCAGGCCCTCTGTCTGGGCCTTGTGTCCACTCAGCCGCCCCTGTGTGTATGTGTGTGTGTGTGTGTCCGCTCCTAATGGGAACCAATGGCTTGTTTTTGTTGGACAGTCCTCCTACCAGAAAATGTGTATGTTGTACTAGGTACTTTAAATACCCTGTAGCTCAGCATATTTATTCATTAGTTTTTCTTTTCACATAGGCTATGGCCCTGGCTAGTGTAGTATATAGAGCCCCACTGCTACAGTGCTCTGGAATAAAATAGTATCTTATCATACATTAATATGTTGAATATGATATGTTATGTTGAGTAGAAGGATTACGCTTCACTGAGAAAGTATATTCAACCTGGAATGTTCCAGGTTACTCAATAAACAAAGACCCATAGAGTCAGCTATAGAAATGTACATGTTATATGTGACCTTTCAATGTTTGTCGGGGAACAGCCCTGAGGACGTCTTTCAAATGTGACAGCCGTGTTCTTTACCTAAAGAATTCCGTTCCAACAGGTATGCACTCTTATCTCATAATGAACTGCCTTGACAAAGCACATCAAGGCCAAGTCCACAAGGTACAGTATGATCTCTCAACGGTACCTCAACATGACAGAACACACCCACATATGGAGCAGATTGCATCAGAAGTCATGGAATGTTCTACCCCATATAATCACTCTGGGTAATCAACATCCTATTCAATTATAATAATCGATCAGGAAAGAAATCCTGATTTGGGATATTCATGCTAAATGAACACATTGTCATTGTGCTTAAGTCATCACAGAATTCCTACAGCTGTAATATTGCAGATAGATTGTGGCTTCCATCAATGTAATTGTCTGAATCATTTCCAATCCCCCATATATATATTTTTGTATTTTGTAAACATATTTTCCTTTATTATTTTCCCCTAACCCTACCACCCCTCCCCTAATTGAAGTAAACTAATGGACAACAACACTTAGGCTTCAACTTCCAGCTTCTACATACTATATACATTTTAAAGACACAGTATATTTTACATTAGTTATCTTGTTAGTTTTAGTCCCAACCTTCAGCTCCACTCAACCCCTCCCATCTATCTCTGAACACCATCCAGTTTTTGATTTCTATTTGTCATATATTTTTCAACTGTGCTGTGATGTTTCACAAAAGTTCTGAACCTTTCTATTCTCTACAGATTGTAAATGTTAAAAAACGTAACCTTATCTTTTCTGTCTGGCTGTTGACTGAAAGGAAACATGAGAATAGCCATTGAAAATACTGTATTTAATAATGGAAGAGAGAATCCAAGCCTGTAGAAGTTGGCAGGGTTAGGTCCTTGCATTCAGATTGCTCTCGTGCACACAAACAGGGATAGTATACTACAGGAGAGAGTCAGTTACATACAGTGGAGAGAACAAGTATTTGATACACTGCCGGTTTTGCAGGTTTTCCTACTTACAAAGCATATAGAGGTCTGTAATTTGTATCATAGGTACACTTCAACTGTGAGAGACGGAATCTAAAACAAAAATCCAGAAAATCACATTGTATGATTTTTAAGTGAATAATTAACATTTTATTGCATGACATAAGTATTTGATACATCAGAAAAGCAGAACTTAATATTTGGTACAGAAACCTTTGTTTGCAATTACAGAGATCATACGTTTCCTGTAGGTCTTGACCAGGTTTGCACACACTGCAGCAGGGATTTTGGCCCACTCCTCCATACAGACCTTCTCCAGATCCTTCAGGTTTCGGGGGTGTCGCTGGGCAATACAGACTTTCAGCTCCCTCCAAAGATGTTCTATTGGGTTCAGGTCTGGAGACTGGCTAGGCCATCCAGGACCTTGAGATGCTTCTTACGGAGCCACTCCTTAGTTGCCCTGGCTGTGTGTTTCGGGTCGTTGTCATGCTGGAAGACCCAGCCACGACCAATCTTCAATGCTCTTACTGAGGGAAGGAGGTTGTTGGCCAAGATCTCGCGATACATGGCCCCATCCATCCTCCCCTCAATATGGTGCAGTCGTCCTGTCCCCTTTGCAGAAAAGCATCCCCAAAGAATGATGTTTCCACCTCCATGCTTCACGGTTGGGATGGTGTTCTTGGGGTTGTACTCATCCTTCTTCTTCCTCCAAACACGGCGAGTGGAGTTTAGACCAAAAAGCTCTATTTTTGTCTCATCAGACCATATGATCTTCTCCCATTCCTCCTCTGGATCATCCAGATGGTCATTGGCAAACTTCAGACGGGCCTGGACATGCGCTGGCTTGAGCAGGGGGACCTTGCGTGCGCTGCAGGATTTTAATCCATGACGGCGTAGTGTGTTACTAATGGTTTTCTTTGAGACTGTGGTCCCAGCTCTCTTCAGGTCATTGACCAGGTCCTACCGTGTAGTTCTGGGCTGATCCCTCACCTTCCTCATGATCATTGATGCCCCACGAGGTGAGATCTTGCATGGAGCCCCAGACCGAGGGTGATTGACCGTCATCTTGAACTTCTTCCATTTTCTAATAATTGCGCCAACAGTTGTTGCCTTCTCACCAAGCTGCTTGCCTATTGTCCTGTAGCCCATCCTAGCCTTGTGCAGGTCTACAATTTTATCCCTGATGTCCTTACACAGCTCTCTGGTCTTGGCCATTGTGGTGAGGTTGGAGTCTGTTTGATTGAGTGTGTGGACAGGTGTCTTTTATACAGGTAACGAGTTCAAACAGGTGCAGTTAATACAGGTAATGAGTGGAGAACAGGAGGGCTTCTTAAAGAAAAACTAACAGGTCTGTGAGAATTCTTACTGGTTGGTAGGTGATCAAATACTTATGTCATGCAATAAAATGCAAATTAATTACTTAAAAATCATATGTGATTTTCTGAATTTTTGTTTTAGATTCCGCCTCTCGCAGATGAAGTGTACCTATGATAAAAATTACAGACCTCTACATGCTCTGTAAGTAGGAAAACCTGCAAAATCGGCAGTGTATCAAATACTTGTTCTCCCCACTGTATATAGTATATTAAAAACCAAAAACTACATTTTAAGTGAGAAGTAGGCATTGGTCTGAAGCCGAAAAAGAAAGGACATTCACGAGCACCACAATGCCTACTCCACCCATGCTCTACCAAGGTTTTCCAGTACACAGCTTTGACCTACTACAGTAGCTATGTGGGTCTATTACTTCAAACAATGTGTATGCAGGTTGCTTAGGATTCAAACCTTCTCAAACAGCGTCATTCATACGCTTAGAGTAGGTGCTCCTACAATAACGTGATTTGGGACCGCATAGAAGTTAGCCCCCTAAGGTCGATGTCTGCGCCCCCATGGAAATCTAATAAGCATTTTTTAAAAATCCCCATAAGAATCTGTCAGTTTAAGCTAGAGATATCTGGTTTTGCATTGGATGCGTCTCAATCCGCCGCATCCGCCCCACCGATGTCGCACTTCCGCATCTGCGGTGGAAAGTGACAGCGCTATAGCGGTGTTTGTCAGACCATGAGACATCCCGAAAATCTGTCTTCTCACAAAATAATCTGTAGCATCTGAACGGTTTGGCATACAAACTATTATGACCCCTCTCTGGAAAGATGAGACTCTCAAGAACACAATGGTGTTTTACGTTTTGACAAGTGTCAGGAGACTCCTCTTAAGTCGGTACAGCCGATCTGTCTGTAGCGTCCGATCCATTTGGGCTACACACTGCTCTAGGATACCCACAGGCCTCACAAGACTCATCTGAAGGTCCCCTGGAACCAGTTGAAAAAATTAATGGAAGTTCATATGGAGACTGTTTAATGCCAAAAAATATTTCTCAGATGTAGGAGAGACACTTCAGAACAAACTTCCTTTTGATATTATCTTGGGACTATCTGTTGTTCCATGTAGTGAATCTGTTATTCAATGGGTTTGTATGTGCTAATAGCAGTAAGGAAAAAAATAATGTTTCATCAAATACATTTGTATTTGTATTTTATATACTTTATATACTTACTTTTTTATATTCTAAATGAAATAGCTAAATAATCCTGGCATTACCTTTTTAAAACAATTCCATATAACTTCCTCACCTTCCTCATGATCATTGATGCCCCACGAGGTGAGATCTTGCATGGAGCCCCAGACCGAGGGTGATTGACCGTCATCTTGAACTTCTTCCATTTTCTAATAATTGCGCCAACAGTTGTTGCCTTCTCACCAAGCTGCTTGCCTATTGTCCTGTAGCCCATCCCAGCCTTGTGCAGGTCTACAATTTTATCCCTGATGTCCTTACACAGCTCTCTGGCCTTGGCCATTGTGGAGAGGTTGGAGTCTGTTTGATTGAGTGTGTGGACAGGTGTCTTTTATACAGGTAACGAGTTCAAACAGGTGCAGTTAATACAGGTAATGAGTGGAGAACAGGAGGGCTTCTTAAAGAAAAACTAACAGGTTATAAGGGATCGGGGTTTGGCTGGATCTAGACAGAGTCTGACATTTCCCCGATCTACTGAGAGGGGGAGTCATCAGACTCGATCTGTTTCACCTGAGTTCTGAGCACACCTGTCAGTAATTAGAGTAGGATATAAGGTGTGCTCAGAAGTTCAGTCGGTGCGAGGTATTGTTCCTTTGTGACTTGCTAAGCGTTTTGTTCAGAGAGAGAGAGAGAGAGAGAGAGAGAGAGAGAGAGAGAGAGAGAGAGAGAGAGAGAGAGAGAGAGAGAGAGAGAGAGAGAGAGAGAGAGAGAGAGAGAGAGAGAGAGAGAGAGAGAGAGAGAGAGAGAGTTTGTTTTTGATTACCAGTGTACCAGACCTGTGCTTCGTTGTTTGACTCCCCGAATTGCTTAATCTTCTGCTTGTCTATCCCAGTGATTACCGTATTCTGAACCTGTGCCCGTGCCCTCGACTACGACTACGCCCGCTCCCTTGGTACCTCTGCCTGTCTCTGCCTTGCCCGGTTTTGACCACAGCTCGCCAGACCACGATTAAGCTATTCCCTTGTCTGTACTCTAATAAAGCATCGCAATTCTGCGATTGGATCTTACCACTCTGTCCGAGTATTCATTACACAGGTCTGTGAGAGCCGGAATTCTTACTGGTTGGTAGGTGATCAAATACTTATGTCATGCAATAAAATGCAAATTAATTACTTAAAAATCATACAATGTGATTTTCTGGATTTTTGTTTTAGATTCCATCTCTCACAGTTGAAGTGTACCTATGATAAAAATGACAGACCTCTACATGCTTTGTAAGTAGGAAAACCTGCAAAATCGGCAGTGTATCAAATACCTGTTCTCCCCACTGTATACAGCTCTGGAAGAAATTAAGAGACCACTGCAAAAATATAAGTTTCTCTGGTTTTACTATTTATAGGTATGTGTTTGGGTGAAATTAACATTTTTGTTTTATTCTATAAACTACTGACAAAATTTATCCCAAATTCCAAATAAAAATATTATATAGATAAGACCTCTACATGCTTTGTAAGTAGGAAAACCTGCAAAATCGGCAGTGTATCAAATACTTGTTCTCCCCACTGTACATACAGTGAGGGAAAAAAGTATTTGATCCCCTGCTGATTTTGTACGTTTGCCCACTCACAAATAAATTATCAGTCTATAATTTTAATGGTAGGTTTATTTGAACAGTGAGAGACAGAATAACAACAAAAAAATCCAGAAAAACGCATGTCAACAATGTTATAAATTAATTTGCATTTTAATTAGGGAAATAAGTATTTGACCCCTCTGCAAAACATGACTTAGTACTTGGTGGCAAAACCCTTGTTGGCAATCACAGAGGTCAGACGTTTCATGTAGTTGGCCACCAGGTTTGCACACATCTCAGGAGGGATTTTGTCCCACTCCTCTTTGCAGATCTTCTCCAAGTCATTAAGGTTTCGAGGCTGACGTTTGGTAACTCAAACCTTCAGCTCCCTCCACAGATTTTCTATGGGATTAAGGTCTGGAGACTGGCTAGGCCACTCCAGGACCTTAATGTGCTTCTTCTTGAGCCACTCCTTTGTTGCCTTGGCCGTGTGTTTTGGGTCATTGTCATGCTGGAATACCCATCCACGACCCATTTTCAATGCCCTGGCTGAGGGAAGGAGGTTCTCACCCAAGATTTGACGGTACATGGCCCCGTCCCTTTGATGCGGTGAAGTTGTCCTGTCCCCTTAGCAGAAAAACACCCCCAAAGCATCATGTTTCCACCACCATGTTTGACGGTGGGGATGGTGTTCTTGGGGTCATAGGCAGCATTCCTCCTCCTCCAAATACGGCAAGTTGAGTTGATGCCAAAGAGCTCCATTTTGTTCTCATCTGACCACAACACTTTCACCCAGTTCTCCTCTGAATCATTCAGATGTTCATTGGCAAACTTCAGACAGGCATGTATATGTGCTTTCTTGAGCAGGGGGACCTTGCGGGCGCTGCAGGATTTCAGTCCTTCACGGCGTAGTGTGTTACCAATTGTTTTCTTGGTGACTATGGTCCCAGCTGCCTTGAGATCATTGACAAGATCCTCCCGTGTCGTTCTGGGCTGATTCCTCACCGTTCTCATGATCATTGCAACTCCACGAGGTGAGATCTTCCATGGAGCCCCAGGCCGAGGTAGATTGACAGTTATTTTGTGTTTCTTCCATTTGCGAATAATCGCACCAACTGTTGTCACCTTCTCACCAAGCTGCTTGGCGATGGTCTTGTAGCCCATTCCAGCCTTGTGTAGGTCTACAATCTTGTCCCTGACATCCTTGGAGAGCTCTTTCGTCTTGGCCATGGTGGAGAGTTTGGAATCTGATTGATTGATTGCTTCTGTGGACAGGTGTCTTTTATACAGGTAACAAGCTAAGATTAGAAGCACTCCCTTTAAGAGTGTGCTCCTAATCTCAGCTCGTTACCTGTATAAAGACACCTGGGAGCCAGAAATCTTTCTGATTGAGAGGGGGTCAAATACTTATTTCCCTCATTTAAAATGCAAATCAATTTATAACATTTTTGACATGCGTTTTTCTGGATTTTCTTGTTGTTATTCTGTCTCTCACTGTTCAAATACACCTACCATTAAAATGATAGACTGATCATTTCTTTGTCAGTGGGCAAACGTACAAAATCAGCAGGGGATCAAATACTTTTTTCCCTCACTGTACATATATACATACATACTTATCCTTTAAAAATATATATATTTCCCTTTATTACTTTCCAACCCCACCATCCCCTCTCTAATTGGAGTAAACTAGTGAACAACAATGCTTAGGCCTCTACTTCATGCTTATACATACTATATACATTTTATAGACACAGTCACTAATTATATTTTGTTTGTTTTTACTCCTGAACTTCCTCCGATCATTTTCATGATGTCCATCTGGTATGCTTCTATATGCCATATCTTTCTAACTGTGCTCTTTCACAAAAGCTCACAATATATACCCTATATACTTATTATGGACACAGCATGTCTTACACTAGTTATCTTGTTGTTATTAGTTGTTGTTATTAGTCCCATCCTTCAGCTCCATTCAACACCTCCCATCTATCTCTTAACACCATCCATATTGGATTTCTATTTGCCATATATTTTTCAACTGTACTGTGATGTTTTACAAAAGTTCTGAACCTTTCTATTCTCATTGTTTCTACAGTTTGTGAATTGAAAATAAACATCTTTGCTAAAAGTATTATTATATTATTGATCGATTGACTATGACTTTTCAGATCACCCAGTAGTGCTATCTGCAGGGTCAACTCCATGCAAATATTGTAATCCTTCAGCCATTCCTGGACCTGTGTCCAGAAACAAGCTACAAATGGACAGTACCAAAACAAATGAACTAATGATTATGTCTCTTCACAGCCAAATCTGCAGAGCTGGGAAGATTGTATCCCCCATACAAATAATATTCTATTGGTAGCAAGAATTTTATATAATAATTTAAATTGAAAAATTCAAAGTTTTGAATCCGGCGTCGTTTTGCGTATCAGTTCATAAACACTATGCCATGGAATCGGTACGTCAAAAATCTCTTCCCAACTATTTTGCAATCTATATGGGACGGCTGTCAATCTTTTGGTCCTTAAATGAAACTGGTAAACTTTTTTATTTATCACAATTTTCTTTAACCAATTATGTTCTTTAATGCAAGGCCGACAGACAAGTTCCTTACTTTTTCCTCCTTCCACTTTCCTCTTCCATTTTTGCGGTAATGCTGCAATTATTTGGTTGTAATTTTGGGTAGAGCAGACATTTCCATATGTTTTTGTTAGCTGCATGTGCGACATAACTCCACCATTCCTACCGATAATATCATTTAAGAAGATTATACCTTTTTTTGAACATTTTCTCAAAAAAGAACGTTTTTTTAATCAATTAGTATATTTGAGTTTAACCACAATATTTGTTGCAATATTTGTTCTGTCATTTCTGGAGGATTAAATTGAAATTGCAACCAAATTTCTATGGCTTGTTTTAGAAATAGTGATATTTGGGATATTATTTCCTTTTCAAATACCTGAAAGTGAGGGGTTGTAATCTGAATAAAGGGAAAAAGTCCCTTCTTGAACATTGGGTGAGACAATCTTACTAGTTTGCTAGAGAACCAGTTCAGATTTAAGTATAATTTTTGTATGACTGAAGCTTTTAGTGATAGGTCTAATGCTTTAATATTTAATAATTTCTGTCCTCCTAATTCATATTCATTATATTAATAAGCCCGTTTAATTTTGTCTGGCTTGCCGTTCCAAATAAAATGGATTTTTTTTTTCTCATTTAATTTAAAAAACTGTTCGCTAGGCGTAGGCAAGATCATAAGCAAATAGGTAAACTGGGATAATACTAAAGAGTTAATCAGGGTGATTTTCCCGCAAATTGACAGGTATTTACCTTTCCATGGTAGCAAGATCTTATCTATTTTTGCTAACTTTCTATTACATTTTTTTGGAGTGAGATCATTTATTTCATTTGTGTCACTAGAATTTTGTTATCTCAATGGTTGAAGTCAACTACTTCTCAAATCTTTGAATAATTCCCAGAGGTTGTAAATCTCTAGTTTAAATAATGAATTAACAAAGACCCCTTTCTGCAATGGTCAGTATGTTTATTCAGAGAACGCTCTGTCCCAAAATGGGTGCACAATCTTTTTATACACATACGTCAGAGGAAAAATCCCACCCCGCTTTAGGCGGGCTGTATTTTTTCACTGTACACATCTTGTAAACTCACACCTGGGTTCAGCTCATGTGGTTATCCTCTGCACTCCTGACCATCAAAGTTTGGCAACGTGTCTCTGCTAAGTCCTCCCGAGGCTCTGCCTTTCTACTGAAGCTGCTGGGAAATGACAGACAACACAGCTCTTAGCTCCCTCTGTAGATGCCTACTGGACAAATGGATTTGTATTGCTTTTAAGACTTTTAATGAATTTTTTATCTTAAACACATTTGATTCCAGGTAGCTAATTATGTGTAGGTAGCTATCAAGTAAACACAATCACACACACATGTTCTTATCATAGCCTACTCCTTGCTCGGGCAGGCTGCATTTTTTCTCTATTCCCATACATAGTTATCGCTGTTCGGTTTCAATCTGTTCGGTTTCAATCGTTTTGCACTTCTGCTTGCCTAACTACAAAAATAAGACAACTGCCTCATTGTACTTCTATCTAAGCTACACACATTATCAGATTATAGTCTTATGAAACACATTTCACACAGTTTCGGGGTGTAATAATTAGTCATTACCAAATTCTTCTATCAATCCACCCTTTGACTAAATATTACACACATACACTCAAAATATACATTGTTATAAAATGAAACACACACATCGAAGCATATAACTTGATTTGCATATAAAATGAATCACTAGTACAAAACACACAATAATAACACAATTTGCCTGGCATACTACCAAATTTTACTTCCAATCATGAATCAATTCTTGTTAGGATTTTCGATATGATCTTCATTGAAAAGATAGTATACTAAACATTAATAATTGTCTCATCCAATTCAGGTTCATCAGGATTGAAATCGTCTGCATCGTCCACCAGAGCGGGAGGATATAGGTTGTCGTTCCATTGGTCTGAGTCTGGAATGGGTCCATACCTCACCATCTGTTGGGTCACTGCTTTCTCCAGTGACCTAAACACAAGACCTCTCACACACGGAATTAAGCAACATCCGCATAACATCAACATGAACATCCCAGTCAGAGCCCCCCCTAATAAAGTTGCAACAATAGCTTTCCATTTTCCAAACATGTTATCAAACCAACCGGTTAGTGAGTTATCAATACCAGAGTTCTCAGCCAGTTCGTTCGCCAGCGTGGTGAGTCCCTGAAGAGCTTTGGTCACTGACCCACCAGGTGCTGTTTTATTGGGGATGAATGTACAGCACATAGATCCAAACATAACACAAACCCTGCCCCTCTCAGCCAAAAGCATATCTAAAGCTATTCTATTCTGCCATGCCATTAAGCTAGTTGCCGCTGTCTGCTCAGCCAATCCCTTTATCGCATCACGAGTGTGGTTAATAAATCTTTGCTGGTTGTAGTAGATGTAATTTAAAAGACTTGACTCAAACCCAGCCGCGATCTGATTCCTAGCTTTGAATTATTCTGGAACCCCTCAAGGTACTCCTATCCCATCGATATACACTCTCTCATCAAAGGATCCCGGGAGGAGGTCTCGCTTTCTACGCGACAACCCACCAGTCTTTGACCTGTTAGATTGTTTGATGAGAGTGAAAGGCATTATCAGCTGAGCTAACGCACAGGTTCGAGTCCAATTTACATGTAGTCTGGGCCACAGTCTGTTACCACCACACAACCACCAGATGTCAGCGCGGGCCTGATTTTGGTGCCTAAAATCCTCTGGCTGCAACAAAGAGGAGAGATTAGCCATGGTCTCTTTAGTTGTGACATTCTCTGTGTGGGAGCAGGAGCTAAGATGCCCTACCCTATCTTATTCATCCTAGAAAAACAATAATGAGATTCCCCTGAGACTTCAAACGGAGGTAATCTAGGTCGTGGAGACTTCGTTACCGGGGGATACAGATAGTGCAAGTTAACACAAGACTCATTCACCACATTCCCAGGTGGCTTGAACAATTTAACCATGCAGGATAAACCTGACGGAGAGTTAAAGGCCGTCAAGGGGAACGGAGTAACAGTCCTATTTGGACATAGTTCTTACCGTATACTGTATCCATTCCAACCATAGGTTCGGATCCCGGAACCCAGTCTCCACTTCCACCACTTCTTTTAGGTCCTTGGTCTCCACTACCTGTATCATTTCCATCGAATTGAATGGTTCAATTCCCTGACCTTTAGAGGAATTCACTATTGTATTATCAGTGGTAAGGATGTATTGTGATTTGACCTGCTGCTCTTTTACCCATAGGGGCACTACGGTATCCACTCCATTTTGGTCAAACCCTACATACCATAGACTGAAATCCATCTGCTGTACCTTTTTTATGTTCATCCGTACTTTTAAACTATATTTCTGTCGTCTGGGGTTACACTCATGACTTGGGATATATTTCCCTGCCTTCACAACCGTCCATCTGGACCGTAACGGGTGTTCAAATTTACATACCCTGCACGCTCTGTATGAGCCACAACATGATCCCAGGAGTTACATGGTGACATACAGACATATCGTCCCCAGGTTGTGAGACTCTTAGCCTGCCAATCGGCCAGATTCCCCACTTGGTCTATAAAGAACTCGAATGAGGCGTCCTTTCCTTCAACCACTGAAACTTTCCCTACATCAAGTTGTCTTTTCTGCCTACTTTTGCTTTCCCTGGGCATTACCTTCCTAAATTGAGTTAGGTTAACTGCTACTTCTGGCGGGTCAGGCGGGTTTGGGTGTGCTAGGAATATGGCTCCCACAATCAGACAGCCACCTACTGTCAGGAAACATGTAAATTCCCACCCTTGTCCTGCGAACATGTCAGACGCCAGAGGCCAACCCATTGCTTTACCTTTTATCGAACTAACACAGGGATGATCAGACAGGGTAAGGGAATCTTTATTAAGGAGCCAACCCCCGAGCCCTAGTGGTGATCGGTTCTTTCTCCTAACTCTGTGTTTGTTCGTCAGGTGTGGCTGGGTTTACCTTTTTGCAGTGTGTGACATGCACCCAGGTGGATCTTTCCGCAATTCTTACAGCGAAGGCCGTCACCAACAGGACCTGATATGGACCTTCCCAACGGGGCTGCTTCCAGTCCTTTTTCTTTAGGGATTGGATCCACACCCAATCACCTGGTTGGATAGAGTGGGTTACCTTCTCCTTTAGTTTTCCTGTGGGGCACAAAACCTTTGACATACGGGTGTGGTTAATAAACAACCTTCTCATGTGTTCGGCTAGGGTGCGCTCAGTTTCTATCTCTGCCTGCTCTGGTCCGACTAACTCAGGCATTCTGTATGGTCTCCCAAATACCTTCTCGATGGGGGATAAACCATCTTTATCTAGGGTTACTCTAATGGTGATCAACACTATTGGTAGGCATTGTACCCAATTTCTTCCCTTCACTCCGTGATAACTCTATAAAATCAATTTCCAATTGCTGGACTGGATATTTTGCCAGGGGATATTCCCCCTGGGGTGCTCTCTCTAACTTGGTGATTATTCTGTGCACAGATGACACATCTTTTAATAGTTCGTTATACCATAGGCCACAAAGTGTTTCCTAACCTGCTCTACCATCCCCTCTGTTGACACATGGCTTTACCGATGTGTCAATATTTCCGCATATCAAAACAGTGACTTTAATAGATCTCGTAGGATTGCCCCTCTTCTTTACTTGATCAAGAACATAGGAAATATCTGTTTCCCCATATTGTTCCAGTCACCATTCTTAATGTCATATTTCACTCATTTGCCAATATAATCCCTTACTCCGTGTAAGTAAGCAGTGATATTTTATCCCAGGCATCTATTTAAAAAAATGTTTGATACGTTGTCTCCTACTGTCCCTTAACATATACTGTAGGGGATTTCCATCAATCCTGGGAAAGAAAGGAAAACAAAAAAACACTCCCTCAGAACTGTCACGGACGTTGAAGGACGGGTCAGACCAAGGCGCAGCGTGAAATGCATCCATGTTTATAAAACCGTATAAACATTAAACCAACAACAAAAGTCAACGAAACGTGACGGCGGAAGGCTATACACACAAGCCCAAACTCACCGAACACAAACAAGATCCCACAACACAGGCAGGAAAACTGGCTGCCTAAGTATGATCCCCAATCAGAGACAACGAGCGACAGCTGCCTCTGATTGGGAATCACACCCGGCCAAACATAGACGTATAAAACCTAGATCTAAACATAGATCTACCATAACATCGAACTAAACATGCACACCCTGACCAAACTAACTAGAGTTATATAGGTCAGGGCATGACAAGAACACATCGGATAACTCCACGTTTCATTAAATTCACTAAACCTATAAATAGCAAACCCATAACCATTTACCGGTAATCTACTAATTTAAACCTGTTGCATTAATTTATAAAAATATAAACCTATTGTTTAATAAATCCAGAACCTACGAAAATGTTTTACCATGCCATCAGCCTAATAGTAAAAACGATCTCCCTGTCACGGTCGTCGTAATGAGTGGACCAAGGCGCAGCGTGATATGCGTCCATCTTTTAATGAGTACCTTACAAACATGAAACAAAACAACAAAACGAAACGTGAAGTCCTCGGTCATAAACACAAATCTACACGGAACAAGATCCCACCAAAAGACAAGTGCACAATAGGCTGCCTAAGTATGGTTCCCAATCAGAGACAACGAGCCACAGCTGTCTCTAATTGGGAACCACCCCGGCCAACATAGAAACACATAAACTAGAACAAGAACATAGAAAACGAAACATAGAACCTAACACCCAGAAACTAACACATAGAAACTAACACCCTGGCTCAACATATAAAAGTCCCCAGAGCCAGGGCGTGACAGTACCCCCCCCCCCAAAGGCGCGGACTGCGACCGCGCCAACTAAACCCAACAGGGGAGGGGCCGGGTGGGCATTCCGCCTCGGAGGCGTGACCACCACCCTCTAACTAACCCCCCGTAGCGCCCCTGGTCTGGTCCCGCTGGCTGGAGCTGGACTGGACATCGGTGGAGCGGATTGCTTAGGCTCCGGTGTGGAGCAGCTGACCGGTACCTGACCAGGCACCGGTGAAACAGGCACGGGCTGTGCCGGACTGACGACGCGCACCACAGGCTTGGTGCGGGGAGCAGGAATGGGCCGGACCGGGCTGACGACGAGCACCACAGGCTTGGTGCGGGGAGCAGGAACGGGCCGGACCGGGCTGACGACGCGCACCACTGGCTTGGTGCGGGGAGCAGGAACGGGCCGGACCGGGCTGACGACGCGCACCACTGGCTTGGTGCGGGGAGCAGGAACAGGCCGGACCGGACTGGTGACACTTACCACTTGCTTGGTGCGAGGAGCGGGACTGGGTTTCCTCATAAACCTCCGCTCCCTCTGCTGCCTACTCAGTTCCTCTCGCCGTGCCTCTACTCTCTCCTTCTCCCTTATCGCCTCCAGTAGCTCCTCCCTCTGACCAACTAACTCCTGCTCCCTCATGACCAATAGCCCCCATAACCTGGTGGCCTCCTCTCCTATTCTGCAGATACGCCCTGTAGCTGCCTCCAGCAGCCCTGTCGTCCATGCCGTGTGCCCCCCCAAAAATGTTTATTGGGGGTGCCTCTCGCCTGTCCGACGACGACACTGTTGGCGCCGTACCTCCTCTCTCGCCAGGGCTTTAACCTTTGCCCATGGCCCTTTGCCCGCGAACATGTCCTCCCAGGACCACCATTGGCCCACCTGGGCCATCGCCAACTTCTCCAGCTCCTTACCCGGCGTTTGCTCCGAAACACGCTGCTTGGTCCTGTTTTGGTGGGATCTTCTGTCACCGTCGTTGTAATGAGTGGACCAAGGCGCAGCGTGATATGCGTCCATCTTTTAATGAGTGCCTTACAAAACACGAAACAAAACAACAAAACGAAACGTGAAGTCCTCGGTCATAAACACAAACCTACACGGAACAAGATCCCACCAAAAGACAAGTGCACAATAGGCTGCCTAAGTATGGTCCCCAATCAGAGACAACGAGCCACAGCTGTCTCTAATTGGGAACCACCCCGGCCAACATAGAAACACATAAACTAGAACAAGAACATAGAAAACGAAACATAGAACCTAACACCCAGAAACTAACACATAGAAACTAACACCCTGGCTCAACATATAAAAGTCCCCAGAGCCAGGGCGTGACACTCCCATTGTTCAATGTGAACTGTCTGCATAACTCACTTTTTTTTTTACACAGGAAACCCTGTACAATCTCTATCCTCTACCGCTGTCTTTCCATCTAACATTGCTTTAACAGATAACCAATTATTTTTAAGTTATAGTCAAAACAAACAAAACATCTATTCCCAGAGATGCAACTTAAACTACTATGTTATACTATCCACCATGTGTTGCTAGGATAATCTCTTTCGTATAAATGTATCAATTAGACCAGTTAGTCGATGTTATCTTACATACTCTGCTTTCTTCCAACACTGCTTCATTATTCTTAGTGTTTGTTTAATAATCCTATTATTCTCTGAGTTCCCTTACTTCACTTCCCATGAATATAAGACATTCGCTTCTCTAGGCGTCGTAAACTACATCCTATTACCTCTGTTATCAACTAAAATTATAGCCACCTCTTATGAAACCCCCAATCCGTCATTGTTTAGAATACAGCAGATCTAGGCATCTGTCCTTTCTAAGTAGGCTACAAGTAACACCGAACACTTGCTGTATTTTACCATCATATATTGAATTCATATCCATATTATCAATATCCAATTTATTTATAGACATTACTCTAGCAAACCCTTAGGCAACGAAATAAACAAATAAATAAATGACTACCACGCAAACGTTTCAAACCTTCCCTTATACATCCCCAAACCAGATACTCTGTGGTATCCGTTCCAGCAACACATACCAGCAGATGATGTACACTCATAAAGACAGATTTATTCACTCTATGTGATTAAAATGACAAATAAATCCCACTACTATCACAATGGTTTGTCGTCTTACCATCTGATACAAAATGACATTCCTTAATGGAAACCCTAAATTGGCTTTGTACAATATTATAACTTACGTCTTTAACCACATTACTTATACATTACATTTACATTTTAGTCATTTAGCAGACGCTCTTATCCAGAGCGACTTACAGTTAGTGAGTGCATACATTATAAAACATTTTAAAAATCATACTGGCCCCCCGTGGGAATCGAACCCACAACCCTGGCGTTGCAAACGCCATGCTCTACATCCCTGCCGGCCATCCCCTCCCCTACCCTTGGCCAATTGTGCACCGCCCCATGGGTCTCCCGGTCGCTGCCTGCTACAACAGAGCCTGGATTCAAACCAGGATCTCTAGTGGCACAGCGATGCAGTGCCTTAGACCACTGCGCCACTCGGGAGTTTATGGTCAGTTGATTCAGAAAACCCATATTAATTATGTCTCACCCATGACGTATGTCTACATTTGGGTGAGCAAGTTAATATATTATTATTATTCCAATTATTATTTTATGAAATCTCTAGCCTCTCATTCAACACAAATCCCCTTCATCAAATATACTCCCAGCAGAACTGACAAAAAACAGACCCTTTGTTCTGGCCTCCTATCTCCCCGAGAGTTGGCATGAGATACTCAACTCCCTTCAGGTCTCTCTTACTCCTCTTTTCTCTCCTGTTCTGCTCTTGGTGAACGGCATACCTTTTAACCTCAATCAGTGTTGCTGTGCCCCAGCCAATCAGGGTATTTTTCATTGTTTGAGAAATTTCAGGCCTTATTCCTCTTAAAAAGGCTATTTTTAATTGTTGATGATACGGCCCATCTGCTACCTGTTTGCACTCATGGATTTTAGAAAAATCAGTATGTCTATGGTAGTAATCTCTGAGATTGTTACATAGTTGATTAAGTTTATCTCGATACTCTCCGTCTACCGCCCACTGTAAAATAACTCTGTCACCCCTTCCTGGGTTCCAGTCTCCCTTCACAGCTGCCCAATCCTTTCCTACCACTATCTGTCTCACTGCCCTTTCCAATTCCCCCGTGTTTAACTTAAACCTTGCAGTGAGCCCTTCCATATCTCTCCTGAATCCCTCTATTCCTGTTTTCGGGTGTACCACCCCTTCTACGGCTCGGACCACATCTCTCTGCGTCCATGCCCTGTATACATCTAAGGTTGCCGGGGATCCCTCAGCCCCTGCCAATGGATTGGGTAAGGCTATCATTGGGTACCGGTATCATTAGGTCTCACACGTATACAACCTTATATGATTATTAGTTAACACTATCGGTAACCTGGAGTTTGTAAGGCTCCAGTTTTCACTGAAACTGATAGAGTTACGGCTAATCTACAGTTGTTTATGACTTTTGACTTGTTTAATGTATCTATCTCTCACGATAATAGTTATTTCCCTCCTTGAAGTTTCACCCCCGTTTTATATTTATCTAGAATACTGGCGCATTGGGTTTTCTCTAGATGAACATCTAAAAACGCCAAAGTTTACTTCCTTCCTGGGTACTATTGACAATCCCAGATTGAACACAACACAAGGTTAGTTTATTTTTGGTAATGGCCTCAATTACCTGGAGTCAATTTCGGACCCCCACTCCAGTTTTGATCTTACACCCAGCCTTTCCCCGTTTTATATTTATCTAGAATACTAGCTCATTGGGTTTTCTCTAGATAAACGTCTAAAACGGGCTACCGCGATGTCGATCCCATTTTTGATTATTTGACGGAAACTCACTACAGCAAATTTTAACTATTAATTTTTACTGTAGGTTACAGATTCAATTCCCCAAAACCCATGAATAAAGATTACTGAACTTTCAATTTTGGTTAGATCTCGTCACCATTCCTGTCGTGAACCAAGTCACCACCGGCCTGAATTAAACCATCAATCTCAGATGTCAGGTCTTTGTCTCACGGATCCTAGATCCGCCCGTGCACGGTTTCGGGGTTCCCTGGGATGACAACAACGGGTCTTGAGATCCGGCTCGAAGGACCAATTGTCACGAGAATTTTGTTATCTCAATGGTTGGTCAACTACTTCTCAAATCTTTGAATAATTCCCAGAGGTTGTAAATCTCTAGTTTAAATAATGAATTAACAAAGACTCCTTTCTGCAATGGTCAGTATGTTTATTCAGAGAGCACTCTGTCCCAAAATGGGCGCACAATCTTTTTATACACATACATCAGAGGAAAAATCCCACCCCGCTTTAGGCGGGCTGTATTTTTCCACTGTACACATCTTGTAAACTCACACCTGGGTTCAGCTCATGTGGTTATCCTCTGCACTCCTGACCATCAGGCCACACACACACACACACACATGTTCTTATCATAGCCTACTCCTTTCTCGGGCAGGCTGCATTTTTTCTCTATTCCCATACACAGTTATCGCTGTTCTCACAATATTCTGCAAGCCTCTCACTCCCTTTTCCTGTGTGGGGACATCTGTTTTTGAAACCTGTCTCCTGTTATTGGTTTCAATCGTTTTGCACTTCTGCTTGCCTAACTACAAAAATAAGACAACTGCCTCATTGTACTACACACATTATCAGATTATAGTCTTATGATTCTAACACATTTCCCAAAGTTTCGGGGTGTAATAATTAGTCATTACCAAATTCTTCTATCAATTTGGGATATGTATTCCGAGTATATCCACATCACCATCAGACCATTTTATTGGTAAACTACATGGTAATGTAACATTTTTATTTTTTAGTGATCCAATACGTAATATAGTACATTTATCATAATTTGGTTGTAATCCAGAGAGGTTAGAAAATGTATCTAGATCCTCTATGAGGCTGTGGAGGGATTCAAGTTGTGGATTTAAAAGAAAACATGAATCATCAGCGTACAATGACACATTTGTTTTTAAGCCCTGGATTTCTAATCCCTTGATATTATTGTTGGATCTGATTTTAATAGCTAACATCTCGATGGCAATAATAAATTGATATGCCGATAGTGGACAACCTTGTTTCACTCCTCTTGACAGTTTAAAACTTTCTGAGAAATAGCCATTATTTACTATTTTACACCTAGGGTTACTATAAATGATTTTAACCCAATTTATAAGAGATTTTCCAAAATTGAAATGCTCCAGGCATTTATATATAAACCCCAGTCGTACTTTATCAAATGTCTTTTCGAAGTCTGCTATGAATAGTAGGCCTGGCTTCCCAGATTTTTCATAGTGTTCTATTGTTTCCAGTACTTGCCTTATATTATCTCCAATGTATCGCCCATGTAAAAAACCTGTCTGATTAGAATGAATAATGTCCGACAATACCTTTTTAATTCTATGCGCTATATATTTTGCTAGAATTTTTGCATCACAACACTGAAGTTTAAGGGGCCGCCATTTTTTTAATGGACTGGATCTTTATATTTTCCACTTGTATCCTGTTTCAGTAATAATGAAATCAGGCCTTCTTCTTGAGTGTCTGATAATCTACCATTTACATAGGAGTGGTTAAAACATGCTAATAACGGTCCTCTGAGTATATCAAAAAAGGTTTGGTATACCTCGACTGGTATGCCATCCAACCCTGGAGTTTTCTCGGACTTAAAGTCTTTAATTGCATCCAGATGTTCCTCCTCTGTAATTTCACCTTCACATGAGTCTTTCTGTATGGCTGTTAATTTTACATGATCAATAGAAAAAATTGTTTGTAGTGTGATTTCCTTTACGGTCCATTGAGCTATTTAAAACGGTATTATAATCTCCCACCATAATAATAGAGTCTTGAATTACTTGCAAGGTCGATAATTTATTATATATATTTTCAAAGAAGTGTGGATCATCATTATTTGGTCCGTAAAGGTTAATGAGCCATATTTGTTTATGGTCCAATAACATATTTAAAATAATCCATCTATCTTGCGTATCTGTTTGGACAATTTGCACATTCGGATCGAAATTACTGTTAATTAATATCATCACCCCTTTTGAGTTTCTTAGCCCATGGGTGTCACGCCCTGGCTCTGGGGACGCTTGTATGTTGAGCCAGGGTGTGAGTTTTCTTTGTTTGTTCTAGTTTTGTATTTCTATGTTGGCCAGGGTGGCTCCCAATCGGAGACAGCTGTAGCTCGTTGTCTCTGATTGGGAGCCATACTTAGGTAGCCGTTTGGCATTGTTTTACGTGGGATCTTGTTCCAGTGTAGGTTTGTGTTTGAACCGAGGACGTCACGTATCGATTTGTTGTTTTGTTCGGGTGATTATTCTAATAAATAAAAGTATGTTCGCCTTCCACGCTGCGCCTTGGTCCTCTGTATCCGACGATCGTGACAGAAGATCCCACCAAGACTGGACCAAGCAGCGTGTCCAGGAGCCAACGCCAGAGGTATCGCTAGCGGATATCCACCTCGACTGGGTCAAGCCGCGGGAGGAGGAGAGAGGCTGGACTTGGAAGCAGAGGAGCGAAAGTCTGGCGAGAGCTATGGAGGCCTGGCCCATGGGGAGGAGAGACGCCCAGAACATTTTTAGGGGGGGGCTCACGCCGTGGACGACGGGGCAGCAGGAGGCCGCCAGGTTACGGGAGTCACTGGTCACCAGGGGGAAGGAGGATGTAGAGGCACGGCGAGAGGTACTGGGGTGTGTTGCCAGTCCGGTCCGGCCCGTTCCTGATCCCCGCGTAGGGCCAGTGGTGTGTGTTCCCAGTACGGTCCGGCTTGTTCCTGTCCCTCGCACCGAGCCTGTGGTGCGCGTCGCCAGCCCGGTCCGGCCTGTTCCTGCCCCTCGCACCAAACCAGTGGTGTGCGTCGTCAGTCCGGCACAGCCCGTGCCTGTTCCACCGGTGCCTGGTCCGGCACCGGTCAGCTGCTCCACGCCGGACCTAGAGCAATCCGCTCCACCAGTGTTCAGTCCAGCTCCGGCCAGCAGGGCCAGACCGGACCAGGGGTACTTTGGGGGGTTAGAGAGGGAGTGGGGATCATGCCCGGAGCCGGATCCGCCGCCAAGGCGGAGTGCCCACCCGGTCCCTCCCCTGTGGTGTTTGGTTGGCGCGGTCGGAGTCCGCGCCTTTGGGGGGGGGGGTACTGTCACGCCCTGGCTCTGGGGACGCTTGTATGTTGAGCCAGGGTGTGAGTTTTCTTTGTTTGTTCTAGTTTTGTATTTCTATGTTGGCCAGGGTGGCTCCCAATCGGAGACGGCTGTAGCTCGTTGTCTCTGATTGGGAGCCATACTTAGGTAGCCGTTTGGCATTGTTTTATGTGGGATCTTGTTCCAGTGTAGGTTTGTGTTTGAACCGAGGACGTCACGTATCGATTTGTTATTTTGTTCGGGTGATTATTCTAATAAATAAAAGTATGTTCGCCTTCCACGCTGCGCCTTGGTCCTCTGTATCCGACGATCGTGACAATGGGAGAAGTATATTTCGCCCCCCCATTCCTTTTTCCACGCAACCTTATCTAGAATTGTTGAATGGGTTTCCTGTAAACAATAGATATTATATTCCTTCTCTTTGAGCCATGTAAATATTGTTCTTCTTTTGTTGATATCTGCTAAGCCATTACAATGATAACTGGCTATACATATTTCACCACATACCATAATGAGATACAAGTTTCAAATCTATTTGTCATTATATATGTTTGTAAATTTACCAATAGAAAATACCATAGTGATTGAGTGTCCATATAGTTATACCATGATATTTGCAATGTTACTAAATAACCCTCCAATTGTTCTCTACTAATTCCCCAGCTAAAACCCCTCCCCATCCCAAGTTGGGCCGTAATCCCAGTGATCAGGATACCACCCCTGTCCCCCCGGATCCCTATGCCCCCGAGTGGCCAGGACCCATCCATCGAAAACATCACATAGTGCCACCCACAAAACAGAAGCAGGTCAACCGCCAAAAGCATTTCCAATGCTCTCACCTCAATATATTTATATAGCTATTTAAAAAAAGATCTATTCAAATATCTTGCATATCTTATTTTTCCATCATTATCAATTAATGTGCGTAATAATGTCGGCATTCATGCGTAGGATTTTAACCTATAACCCAAATTGCCATTGTATTACATAATATTTTTAACAAGCAACTACCACTTCAGCAAACAACCAATGCGATTCAACCCCCCCCCCCCCCCCCCGCAATATATGCTGGACTAAAACTCACACACACACACACACGCTCACACACTCAACCCCCCCCCCCCCCCACAACCAGCCACAAGATCAGATGCTCAATGGTTGATACAACCCAGAGCCCAACTCAAGAAAGGACCTGATTTACGAATGCATATACAGTTACAGCTGTTTGAGAAAGCATGCAAGATTGAGCAAAAGTGAACAACAATGTGAGATTTGATTAATCTATTTAATCTATGTTAAATCCTAGGTGATGGAGATCAGATCCACCCTCTTCACCTGAGACACAAACACTCTGGTCCCCCGTTGTAACCATTTTCCCAAGCATCTCCGTGCAGTCATACCTTTGATTATTTTGTACCACTTGGGCCACAATAGTAAGCCCCCTCTCTGATTGTCCGAGTGTGACTCCCTCCCCATGGGTTACTGCAGCCAGTGTTGCCAGCACTGCCACTACCTGGGTGGGGGTACCCCACCGGAATCACCACTGGCTAGCTACAAGGTCGTCAATGTTCTCATTAGCAGCTTTGAGAATTTCCTTGTATATTATGCTCCCCCATTGGGGGCTCTGGCTTTGTAGGACCAACCCTGCCAGGCAGGCTCAGAATCTTGAGGGGGCAGTACTGCTCAAGTAGGTCTCTGTCTGCATTTATTTCAATTCAATTCAATTTCAATTTAAGGGCTTTATTGGCATGGGAAACGTGTGTTAACATTGCCAAAGCAAGTGAAGTAGATAGTAAACAAAAGTGAAATCAACAATAAATATTAACAGTAAACATTACACTCAGAAGTTTCAAAAGAATAAAGACATTTCAAATGTCATATTATGTATATATACAGTGTTGTAACAATGTGCAAATAGTTAAAGTACAAATGGGAAAATAAATAAACATAAATATGGGTTGTATTTACAATGGTGTTTGTTCTTCACTGGTTGCCCTTTTCTTGTGGCAACAGGTCACAAATATTGCAGCTGTGATGGCACACTGTGGTTTTTCACCCAGTAGATAAGGGAGTTTATCAAAATTGGGTTTGTTTTCGAATTCTTTGTGGATCGCTGTAATCTGAGGGAAATATGTGTCTCTAATATGGTCATACATTTGGCAGGAGGTTAGGAAGTGCAGCTCAGTTTCCACCTCATTTTGTGGGCAGTGTGCACATAGCCTGTCTTCTCTTGAGAGCCAGGTCTGCCTACGGCGGCCTTTCTCAATAGCAAGGCTATGCTCACTGAGTCTGTACATAGTCAAAGCTTTCCTTAAGTTTGGGTCAGTCACAGTGGTCAGGTATTCTGCCACTGTGTACTCTCTGCTTAGGGCCAAATAGCATTCTAGTTTGCTCTGTTTTTTTGTTTGTTCTTTCCAATGTGTCAAGTAATTCTCTTTTTGTTTTCTCATGATTTGGTTGGGTCCAATTGTGTTGTTGTTGTTGTTGTCGTCCTGGGGCTGTGTGGGGTCTGTTTGTGTTTGTGAACAGAGCCCCAGGACAAGCTTACTTAGGGGACTCTTCTCCAAGTTCATCTCTCTGTAGGTGATGGCTTTGTTATGGAAGGTTTGGGAATCACTTCCTTTTAAGTGGTTATAGAATTTAACGGCTCTTTTCTGGATTTTGATAATTAGCGGGTATTGGCCGAATTCTGCTCTGCATGCATTATTTGGTGTTTTACGTTGTACACTGAGGATGTTTTTGCAGAATTCTGCATGCAGAGTCTCAATTTGGTGTTTGTCCCATTTTGTGAATTCTTGGTTGGTGAGCGGACCCCAGACCTCACAACCATAAAGGGCAATGGGTTCTATAACTGATTCAAGTATTTTTAGCCAGATCCTAATTGGTATGTCAAATTTTATGTTCCTTTTGATGGCATAGAAGGCCCTTCTTGCCTTGTCTCTCAGATCGTTCACAGCTTTGTGGAAGTTACCTGTGGCGCTGATGTTTAGGCCGAGGTATGTATAGTTTTTTGTGTGCTCTAGGGCAACGGTGTCTAGATGGAATTTGTATTTGTGGTCCTGGCAACTGGACCTTTTTTGGAACACCATTATTTTTGTCTTACTGAGATTTACTGTCAGGGCCCAGGTCTGACAGAATCTGTGCAGAAGATCTAGGTGCTGCTGTAGGCCCTCCTTGGTTGGTGACAGAAGCACCAGATCATCAGCAAACAGAATACATTTTACTTCAGATTCTAGTAGGGTGAGGCCGGGTGCTGCAGACTGTTCTAGTGCCCTCGCCAATTCGTTGATATATATGTTGAAGAGGGTGGAGCTTAAACTGCATCCCTGTCTCACCCCACGGCCCTGTGGAAAGAAATGTGTGTGTTTTTTGCCAATTTTAACCGCACACTTCTTGTTTGTGTACATGGATTTTATAATGTCGTATGTTTTTCCCCCAACCCCACTTTCCATCAATTTGTATAGCAGACCCTCATGCCAAATTGAGTCAAAAGCTTTTTTGAAATCAACAAAGCATGAGAAGACTTTGCCTTTGTTTTGGTTTGTTTGTTTGTCAATTAGGGTGTGCAGGGTGAATACGTGGTCTGCCGTACGGTAATTTGGTAAAAAGCCAATTTGACATTTGCTCAGTACATTGTTTTCACTGAGGAAATGAACTAGTCTGCTGTTAATGATAATGCAGAGGATTTTCCCAAGGTTGCTGTTGACGCATATCCCACGGTAGTTATTGGGGTCAAATTTGTCTCCACTTTTGTGGATTGGGGTGATCAGTCCTTGGTTCCAAATATTGGGGAAGATGCCAGAGCTAAGGATGATGTTAAAGAGTTTAAGTATAGCTAATTGAAATTTGTGGTCTGTATATTTTATCATTTCATTGAGGATACCATCAACACCACAGGACTTTTTGGGTTGGAGGGTTTGTATTTTGTCCTGTAGTTCATTCAATGTAATTGGAGAATCCAGTGGGTTCTGGTAGTCTTTAGTAGTTGATTCTAAGATTTGCATTTGACCTCTCAGATAGGGAAGCTGAGAGGTCAAATATACTGTTTAGGTTTTCTACTGCCAAGTTTACACCTTCACTATTACAGTGGAACGTTTTGTCCAGGAAGTTGTCTAGAATGGATTGAATTAGTTGTTTCCTAATTGTTTTTTGGTAGGTTTCAACACTACTTTCCTTCCATCTATAGCATTTCTTAATTTTATTCAGTTCCTGTCACGATCGTCGTAATGAGTGGACCAAGGCGCAGCGTGATATGCGTACATCTTTTAATGAGTACTATTAATAATAACAAAAACAACAAAACGATACGTGAAGTCCTAAGGTTAACAAACACAAACCTCTCCAGAACAAGAACCCACAAATGACAAGTGCAAAACAGGCTGCCTAAGTATGGTTCCCAATCAGAGACAACGAGCCACAGCTGTCTCTAATTGGGAACCACCCTGGCCAACATAGAAATAAACGATCTAGAAAGAAACACATAGAAAACAAAATATAGACACTACACACCCTGGCTCAACATTTAAGAGTCCCCAGAGCCAGGGCGTGACAGTTCCTTTGGCTTTGATGCCTCATGATTGAGTATTGCTCTGTTCAAGTAGACTGTGATTTTGCTGTGGTCTGATAGGGGTGTCAGTGGGCTGACTGAACGCTCTGAGAGACTCTGGGTTGAGGTCAGTGATAAAGTAGTCTACAGTACTACTGCCAAGAGATGAGCTATAGGTGTACCTACCATAGGAGTCCCCTCGAAGCCTACCATTGACTATGTACATACCCAGTGTGCGACAGAGCTGCAGGAGTCGTGACCCGTTTTTGTTGGTTATGTTGTCACCTCCAGGTAGGTGTTTGTCCCCCTGTGTGCTGAAGGTGTCAGGTTCTTGTCCAGTTCTGGCATTTAGGTCGCCACAGACTAGTACATGTCCCTGGGTCTGGAAATGAAACAGTGACTTTAATAGATCTCGTAGGATTGCCCCTCTTCTTTACTTGATCAAGAACATAGGAAATATCTGTTTCCCCATATTGTTCCAGTCACCCTTCTTAATGTCATATTTCACTCATTTGCCAATATAATCCCTTACTCCGTGTAAGTAAGCAGTGATATTTTATCCCAGGCATCTATTTAAAAAAATGTTTGATACGTTGTCTCCTACTGTCCCTTAACATATACTGTAGGGGATTTCCATCAATCCTGGGAAAGAAAGGAAAACAAAAAAACACTCCCTCAGAACTGTCACGGACGTTGAAGGACGGGTCAGACCAAGGCACAGCGTGAAATGCATCCATGTTTATAAAACCGTATAAACATTAAACCAACAACAAAAGTCAACGAAACGTGACGGCGGAAGGCTATACACACAAACCCAAACTCACCGAACACAAACAAGATCCCACAACACAGGCAGGAAAACTGGCTGCCTAAGTATGATCCCCAATCAGAGACAACGAGCGACAGCTGCCTCTGATTGGGAATCACACCCGGCCAAACATAGACGTATAAAACCTAGATATAAACATAGATCTACCATAACATCGAACTAAACATGCACACCCTGACCAAACTAACTAGAGTTATATAGGTCAGGGCATGACAAGAACACGTCGGATAACTCCACGTTTCATTAAATTCACTAAACCTATAAATAGCAAACCCATAACCATTTACCGGTAATCTACTGATTTAAACCTGTTGCATTAATTTATAAAAATATAAACCTATTGTTTAATAAATCCAGAACCTACGAAAATGTTTTACCATGCCATCAGCCTAATAGTAAAAACGATCTCCCTGTCACGGTCGTCGTAATGAGTGGACCAAGGCGCAGCGTGATATGCGTCCATCTTTTAATGAGTACCTTACAAACATGAAACAAAACAACAAAACGAAACGTGAAGTCCTCGGTCATAAACACAAATCTACACGGAACAAGATCCCACCAAAAGACAAGTGCACAATAGGCTGCCTAAGTATGGTTCCCAATCAGAGACAACGAGCCACAGCTGTCTCTAATTGGGAACCACCCTGGCCAACATAGAAATAAACGATCTAGAAAGAAACACATAGAAAACAAAATATAGACACTACACACCCTGGCTCAACATTTAAGAGTCCCCAGAGCCAGGGCGTGACAGTTCCTTTGGCTTTGATGCCTCATGATTGAGTATTGCTCTGTTCAAGTAGACTGTGATTTTGCTGTGGTCTGATAGGGGTGTCAGTGGGCTGACTGTGAACGCTCTGAGAGACTCTGGGTTGAGGTCAGTGATAAAGTAGTCTACAGTACTACTGCCAAGAGATGAGCTATAGGTGTACCTACCATAGGAGTCCCCTCGAAGCCTACCATTGACTATGTACATACCCAGTGTGCGACAGAGCTGCAGGAGTCGTGACCCGTTTTTGTTGGTTATGTTGTCACCTCCAGGTAGGTGTTTGTCCCCCTGTGTGCTGAGGGTGTCAGGTTCTTGTCCAGTTCTGGCATTTAGGTCGCCACAGACTAGTACATGTCCCTGGGTCTGGAAATGATTGATTTCCCCCTCCAGGATGGAGAAACTGTCTTCATTAAAGTATGGGGATTCTAGTGGGGGGATATAGGTAGCACACAGGAGGACATTTATCTCAGTTGAGATAATTTCCACATGGCTGATTGCGGAGGATAGGGGCCGAGCGCGTGCCTGCATCCCACACCTGCCGCAAGGGGGAAAGGACGGCAGGGAGAACACAGGACCAACCACAACAACCGTCCACCAAAACAATAATTGCTTGACAATCACCGGCTGACAAAATTTCATGACCGCCACAGCCCTTGGTGTGTTGGACACGGTCACTCATATATAGAAGTCTTTGTCTGCATTCCTGATTTCTGTAACTGTTGGTGGTGACACTACAATAATACACATTTACAATAGGTACATATCTAAAAATACATATAGCCTAATGATATATATACTGTACAGTGGGGAAAAAAGTATTTAGTCAGCCACCAATTGTGCAAGTTCTCCCACTTAAAAAGATGAGAGAGGCCTGTAATTTTCATCATAGGTACACGTCAACTATGACAGACAAAATGAGGAAAAAAATCCAGAAAATCACATTGTAGGATTTTTTATGAATTTATTTGCAAATTATGGTGGAAAATAAGTATTTGGTCAATAACAAAAGTTTCTCAATACTTTGTTATATACCCTTTGTTGGCAATGACACAGGTCAAACGTTTTCTGTAAGTCTTCACAAGGTTTTCACACACTGTTGCTGGTATTTTGGCCCATTCCGCCATGCAGATCTCCTCTAGAGCAGTGATGTTTTGGGGCTGTCGCTGGGCAACACGGACTTTCAACTCCCTCCAAAGATTTTCTATGGGGTTGAGATCTGGAGACTGGCTAGGCCACTCCAGGACCTTGAAATGCTTCTTACGAAGCCACTCCTTCATTGCCCGGGCGGTGTGTTTGGGATCATTGTCATGCTGAAAGACCCAGCCACGTTTCATCTTCAATGCCCTTGCTGATGGAAGGAGGTTTTCACTCAAAATCTCACGATACATGGCCCCATTCATTCTTTCCTTTACACGGATCAGTCGTCCTGGTCCCGTTGCAGAAAAACAGCCCCAAAGCATGATGTTTCCACCCCCATGCATCACAGTAGGTATGGTGTTCTTTGGATGCAACTCAGCATTCTTTGTCCTCCAAACACGACGAGTTGAGTTTTTACCAAAAAGTTATATTTTGGTTTCATCTGACCATATGACATTCTCCCAATCCTCTTCTGGATCATCCAAATGCACTCTAGCAAACTTCAGACGGGCCTGGACATGTACTGGCTTAAGCAGGGGGACACGTCTGGCACTGCAGGATTTGAGTCCCTGGCGGCGTAGTGTGTTACTGATGGTAGGCTTTGTTACTTTGGTCCCAGCTCTCTGCAGGTCATTCACTAGGTCCCCCCGTGTGGTTCTGGGATTTTTGCTCACCGTTCTTGTGATCATTTTGACCCCACGGGGTGAGATCTTGCGTGGAGCCCCAGATTGAGGGAGATTAGTGGTCTTGTATGTCTTCCATTTCCTAATAATTGCTCCCACAGTTGATTTCTTCAAACCAAGCTGCTTACCTATTGCAGATTCAGTCTTCCCATCCTGGTGCAGGTCTACAATTTTGTTTCTGGTGTCCTTTGACAGCTCTTTGGTCTTGGCCATAGTGGAGTTTGGAGTGTGACTGTTTGAGGTTGTGGACAGGTGTCTTTTATACTGATAACAAGTTCAAACAGGTGCCATTAATACAGGTAACGAGTGGAGCACAGAGGAGCCTCTTAAAGAAGAAGTTACAGGTCTGTGAGAGCCAGAAATCTTGCTTGTTTGTAGGTGACCAAATACTTATTTTCCACTATAATTGGCAAATAAATTCATTAAAAATCCTACAATGTGATTTTCTGGATTTTATTTTCTCAATTTGTCTGTCATAGTTGACGTGTACCTATGATGAAAATTACAGGCCTCTCTCATCTTTTTAAGTGGGAGAACTTGCACAATTGGTGGCTGACTAAATACTTTTTTTCCCCACTGTATATATACACTATACATACAAAGTATGTGGACACCCCTTCAAATTAGTAGATTCGGCTATTTCAGCCACACCCATTGCTGACAGGCAGGGGTGCAACTTTCACTGGGGATGGGGGGGACAAGACTCCCACACATTCTGAATTGCATTTTTGTTATCCCCAGTTTTATCATTGCACTATGATACAACAATAGGTATCGGTGGGCTTTAGGACCATGCAGACACCACATAGCGGACCATCACGGAGAGATGAACAGAGGCAGGTGCTGTGTGTTGCGCTTTTTCTCCAAGTTGTAAAAACCAGCAGAGCAGAAACTGGCTACTCTTTATTTGACTGATGCAAGGTAACTGCTGTTCGACTTAACAGGAAAAAAAGAATTTATTCCCAGTGCTGAGCTAGTAGTGTAGCTAACTGACTTGTAACGTTAGCTAATGTTTCATACCCTCTCGACTGAAGTTCTGCCTGAAGTGAATGAACTAGCTACAGTAGCTAGCTAGTAGCTACCACAGCCAGTTCAGCTCTAGTGTCACGATCGTCACATGATGAAGCGGACCAAGGCGCAGCGTGATATGCGTACATCTTTTAATGAGTACTTATACACTAATACAAAACAACAAAACGATATGTGAAGTCCTAAGGTTAACAAAACACAAACCTCTCCGGAACAAGATCCCACAAATGACAAGTGCAAAACAGGCTGCCTAAGTATGGTTCCCAATCAGAGACAACAAGCCACAGCTGCCTCTGATTGGGAACCACCCCGGCCAACATAGAAACACATGAACTAGAACATGAACATAGAACACTAAACATAGAAACTAACACCCTGGCTCAACATATAAGAGTCCCCAGAGCCAGGGCGTGACAGTACCCCCCCAAAGGCGCGGACCTCGGAGGCGGATCCGGCTCCGGGCGTTACCACCACTCTCTAGCTACCCCTCCGTAGCGCCCCTGGTCTGGTCCCGCTGGCTGGAGCTGGACTGGACATCGGTGGAGCGGATTGCTTAGGCTCCGGTGTGGAGCAGCTGACCGGTACCTGACCAGGCACCGGTGGAACAGGCACGGGCTGTGCCGGACTGACGACGCGCCCCACTGGCTTGGTGCGGGGAGCAGGAACAGGCCGGACCGGGCTGGCGACGCGCACCACAGGCTTGGTGCGGGGAGCAGGAACAGGCCGGACCGGGCTGGCGACGCGCACCACTGGCTTGGTGCGGGGAGCAGGAACAGGCCGGACCGGGCTGGCGACGCGCACCACTGGCTTGTTGCGGGGAGCAGGGACAGGCCGGACCGGGCTGGCGACGCGCACCACTGGCTTGGTGCGGGGAGCAGGGACAGGCCGGACCGGGCTGGCGACGCGCACCACTGGCTTGGTGCGGGGAGCAAGAACAGGCCGGGCCGGGCTGGCGACGCGCACCACAGGCTTGCTCGCTAAAGTGTTTTAGGGAGCGTTTGACAGTGATGAGGGGTGGTCGTTTGACCACGGACCCATTACGGACGCAGGCAATAAGGCAGTGATCGCTGAGATCCTGGTTGAAGACAGCTGAGGTGTATTTAGTATTTAGTATGTTAGTCAGGATGATATCTATGAGGGTACCCATGTTTACGGATTTAGGGTTGTACCTGGTATGTTCGTTGATAATTTGCGTGAGGTTGAGGGCATCTAGTTTGGATTGTAGGATGGCCGGGGTATTAAGCATATCCCAATTTAGGTCACCAAGCAGTACGAACTCTGAGGATAAATGGGGGGCAATCAATTCACATATGGTGTCCAGGGCACATCTGGGGGCTGAGGGGGGTCTGTAGCAAGCGGCAACAGTGAGAGATTTATTTCTGGAAAGGTGGATTTTTAGAAGTAGAAGCTCAAACTGTTTGGGCACAGACCTGGATAGTATGATAGAGCTCTGCAGGCTATCTCTACAGTAGATTGCAACTCCACCCCCTTTGGCAGTTCTATCTAGACGGAAAATGTTATAGTTGGCGATGGACATTTCAGCATTTTTGGTGGCCTTCCTGAGCCAGGATTCAGACACTGCTAGAACATCAGGGTTGGCGGAGTGTGCTAACGCAGTGAATAACTCAAACTTAGGAAGTAGACTTCTGATGTTTACGTGCAAGAAACCAAGACTTTTGCGATTACAGAAGTCAGCAAATGATAGCGCCTGGGGAGTAGGAGTGATACTGAGGGCTGCAGGGCCTGGGTTAGCCTCTACATCACCAGAGGAACAGAGGAGGACTAGAATAAGGATACGGCTAAAGGCTTTAAGAACTGGTCTTCTAGTGCGTTGGGTACATAGAATAAAGGGGGCAGATTTCCGGGTGTTGTAGAAAAGATTCAGGGCATTATGTACAGACAAGGATATGGAAGGATATGAGTAAAGTGGGGGTAAACCTAAGCGTTGGGTAACAATGAAAGAGATAGTATCACTAGAGGCACCAATTGAGTCGGTCTCTGCGTGTATGGGGGGTGGGACAAAGGAGCTATCTAAGGCAGGTTTAGCTGGGCTGGGGGATCTACAGTGAAATAGTACAATTAGAAATAACCGAAACAACAATAAGCTAACCATGTTTGGGCTGAGGCTAAACATAAACAGGATGTAGTACCGTAAAAAGGAACAGTCCAGCAGACATCAGCTGTATAGCTGAGTTATCATAAGGTCCGGTGAACAGCAATAGGATAGTTCGGAGGCTGCTAAAGCACTAGTAGGTAAGAGGCCACGGCTAGCGTGTGCTAGCGGGCCGGGGCTAGCAGATGGAATCTTCGTGGTCGACGTCGTCGTAACCACAAAAGACGATTTCGGCGGCAGACCAGTCGTGTAGGATCGGCGGGGCTCTGTGTCAACACTAGGTGGTCCCGTCCGGTTGACAGAGAGGTAGATAGCCGGGAGATGGGCCTAGCTCAGGATGATTAGCCAGACCACAGCGTCCATTTAGTTGAAGCTAGCTGGTAGCGATGAATCCGGAGTTAAAGGTCCAGTGATTCAGTGATTCCAGCAGAAAAACTGATATGTTCTGGGTCGATAACGCGCTGTGCAGACTGGCCGAATATCCGGTGATTAATATCCAGTGATTAAATAAATCCCGCAGAAAAAAAATCCAATGTTCTGGGTGAAATACCGCTAACTGTGGCTAATAGCAAGTAGCTAGTTAGCTGGCTAGCTAGTTTCAACTGGAGATTCTAGATAAAAGGTAAGTCAATAATAGAATCCGTTCCACATTGAGTGAGGGGGGTTGCAGGAAAGTATATTTTGTAGAAGGATGAAAAGTCTGATAGGGAAATATGTACGAAAAATACAAAAAAACAGGGTATTTACAGGCTATTTACAGACACACGACAAAAACAGAACTGCACTACTTCGCCATCTTGGAATCATCTTGAGATGATGGGTAGGCCTACAGTAGCTACATGACAAAGCTTAAAGCTACAGTCTGGGATCTGGGAATAATGGTCATTTCAATTATTGAAATGTTCGAAGGGGTTGAGGTCAGGGCTCTGTGCAGGCCAGTCAAGTTCTTCCACACTGATCTCGACAAACCATTTCTGTATGGACCTCGCTTTGTGCACAGGGGCATTGTCATGCTGAAACCGGAAAGGGTCTTCCCCAAACTGTTGCAACAAATTTGGAAGCACAGGATTGTGCGTTAAGATTTCCCTTCACTTGAACTGGGGAGCCTGAACCATGAAAAATAGCCCCAGACCATTATTCGAGCACACAGACCAGAAATGTGACAAACTGACTTGATGGAAAGGTGGCATCCTATGACGGTGCCACATGGACAGTCACTGAGCTCTTCAGTAAGGCCATTCTACTGCCAATGTTTATCTATGGAGATTGCATGGCTGTGTGCTTGATTTTATACACCTGTCAGCAGGGGCGCAACTTTGGTTTTAGAAATGGGGGGGACATAACCTGGGGGTCCTCCCTCAGAATGTTTTGGGGCATCTAAAGGTCATTTCCTGCATTACTACACAATCTAATATTAACCCTTTAGGGTCACTTTTATTGTAAATAAGAATATAATATGTTTCTAAACACTTCTACATGAATGTGGATGCTACCATGATTATGGATAATCCTGAATGATTTGTGAATAATGAGGGTATAATCATGGTGGCATCCACATTAATGTAGACGTATTTAGAAACATATTCTATTCTTATTTATAATAACATTGACTCCAAACTGACACAATACATTATTTACCATTCATTTCTATTGGGCACAAAATAATCTGAAACACAATTAAAACAAACAGCAAATGCATCCAACACATGTGTAGAGTTACAAGCTTAATAGCATTAATAGCAGGACACTGTAAAGTCCATTATTCCACTTAAGAGTTATGAATTAGGCTGTTTGAGAAGGTTTGAATCCTAAGCAACCTGCATACACATTGTTTGAAGTAATAGACCAACAAAGCTACTGTAGTAGGTCAAAGCTGTGTGCTGGAAAACCTTGGTAGAGCATGGGTGGGGTAGGCATTGTGGTGCTCATGTGAATTTCCTTCAAACCAATGCCTTCTCACTTAAAACGTAGTGTTTTGCTTTTACTTTCCATGGTTTTTACACCGGAAGGTGATTAGGCAACATTATTATACAACATTATATATAATACAGCATAAGACAGCAATACAAGTAAAGTAAAAATACACAAGAATGACAATGGCAACTGAAATAATGTAGTTATAAGTATTTATTTAATATTAACAGCTGATTTTCCAGAGGGAACTGAAAAATCAACAGGTTCCGTCAATCAACTGGTGTACGCATTTCAGGGAACACAATCTGCCACCCTGCAGTTAAGCAGTGTGTCCATGGGATGTACCTTAGGGGTGGAGGGCATCTGACGGATGAGGGCAATGACGTATTCCTTGACAGTTGAGAGTTGGTCTCTCCAGTCTCCACCGTTCTCTCCTCCGTAGTAGCAAGACGGAGAATGGTGCAATTGCAGCACACAATTCTGGGCTTTCCTGCATGTGGGCATTCCTGCATCTTCATACTTCTATTGGTCCATTTTTAAGGTAGGACTCCGGTACACAGGTGGGATCTCTCCAGTACAGTATGTGGCAGTAATGCACCATAACATTGGATGCCAACCGCCGATAAACCCCACAGAAGAAGAGGAGGGGGCGACAACGCCGGCAGCTAGCTAGCTAGCTAGGGACAATGGTAGACAGTGTCCTTTGCCCTCGCCTGTTGGGCACTGTTTTCCCACAATTCTCTTAACGATGGCGAGGACAGGTGTTCAGCAGGCGTTAGCGAAGGACACTGGGTGCTAGACAGTTAGCTAGATAACTAGGACTACGGTACACAGCAGGCTGGATAGCTAGCTAGCTAACGATAGGAACATGCAGGAATGCCAGAATTGCGGGCCTCAATCACTCACAATTTGTTCTTTAATATGTTTAATTTCATAAAAAATTGGATGTCAAAAGTTTACTTATTTGTTAAGAATGAGGGATAACGAGTTTGACGACAGATGGGAGAAATAGATACGGTTTGAGGCTCAGTATTGGGACATTAACTACTAAATGTGCTTATGACATAACTGTATGTATGTTGTGTTGTGAGTATTGTACGTGATATATCCCTGAACCCCGGGCCTTTTGCATTTATTTTTTGTATTCATTTTTCTATGGTGAATTACATAAGTGGAAAAATCAATAAAAATCCAAAGGACAAAAACAAATTATTGGTTGTCAAAATTAGCTCAACCGCCCAGTTGAGCAGCCTGTTAAAGGGTTAAGAGCCACCTAATAATTGAAAATAAGCACACACCGTGTGTGTGTTTGTCGAGACTGGGAGGGGGGTGTCAAAACTATACACGAAAGAGAATGAGGCAAACCCAGGACCTTCAGATCCCATGGCAGTCTGGTAATGACAGGAAGCTTTTGTTGTTGTTCATTCCCTCAGTACTGATTGAACATTTATTTATCTTGCTTGGTTAAAAAAATAGTCTAAAACAGTTGGTGTTGAAAACAGTCACATAGCTAACCAAGTTAGCAAGCATGGAATTTTCTTTTGACTGTGCAAAGGTCGCGCAAGCAAGCAATGATGTTGGTGTTGTTTAATCTGGTTGCACCCGCACCCCTGGCTACGTTTTACTTGGATGGAGTCTTCAGGTTTTCGGGAATATATTGAAAAGTAAATTTACACTGTGTTAATCAGTCAGCACAAATGTGGATTCTAATGACAAGAAGAAAATTGCATTGACAGAGGAGGAAGCGTACTAAATCAATGCATAAGGTAAGGGCTCTAATGTTAGATAGCTAGCTATACTGAACAAAAATATAAACGCAACATGCAACAATTTCAAAGATTTTACTGAGTTACAGTTCATATAAGGAAATCAGTCAATTGAAATAAATTCATTAGGCCCTAATCTATGGATTTCACATGACTGGGCAGGGGTGCAGCGAGGCACACCCACTGGGGAGCCAGCCCCTGCCAATCAGAATTATTTTTTTTCCCACAAAAGGGCTTTATTACAGACAGAAATACTCCCCCCACCTCCCTCAGACGATCCCGCAGGTGAAGGAGCCGGATGTGGAGGTCCTGGGCTGGCGTGGTTACACGTGGTCTGTGGTTGTGACGCCGGTGCGACGTACTGCCAAATTTTCTAAAATGACATTGGAGGCAGCTTATAGTAGAGAAATTAACATTAAATTCTCTGGCAACAGCTCTGGTGGACATTCCTGCAGTCAGCATGCCAATTGCACGCTCCCTCAAATCTTGAGACATCTGTGGCATTGTGTTGTGGGAAAACACTTCACATTTAAAGTGGCCTTTTATTGTCCCCAGCACAAGGTGCACCTGTGTAATGATCATGCTGTTTAATCATCTTTTTGATATGCCACACCTGTCAGGTGGATGGATTATCTTGGCAAAGGAGAAATGCTCACTAACAGGGATGTAAACAAATTTGTGCACAAAATTTGAGAGAAATAAGCTTTTTGTGCGTATGGACAATTTCTGGGATTTTTTATTTCAGTTTATGAAACATGGGACCAACACTTTACCTGATGCGTTTATATTTTTGTTCAGTTTACATTGCTAAGCAATCCAGGAGTAACGTTAGTTCATGTTAGATGAACAATGCCCATTACACATTAGCAGTGTGGCAGTTTCCAATAGTTTGGTGTTGACTATGAACTTTACTTAGCTAGCTAGTGTCAAGGCCAACAGTTTACTCAGATGATTTCAGCCATGTGAAAAACCTTCCATAGCAAAATATAGCTAGCTTCCTTTGCTTGTAGATTTCCTCTCAGACGACTGGCGTTAGCTAGCTACTAGCGCTGTTGCTGCGCATCTCAAGTTCTTTGGTCTGGTTTTAGAACTCTGAGATTCAGCTGAAAAGATGTTAGCAAAAAGTGGCAAGTCTAATGATCACTTTATGGATGCTGTAGTGTTGTTCCTATCCGACGCCTAGATATTGAGCTAGGTCGGGGCAAGAAATTGTAATTTTTTTTCATAATGCTAACGACCCTGTTAAAAATCCTGTTAAAAAATCTGGAATGTGGTTCTCGGTAACGGCCGGACGGCTCATGACGAGAGGCGGGGGGTGTGTTGTGTACCTCCAGTCTAGTTGATTTGCAAATGTTCATCAACATTGGTGTCATATTGGCTTAGATATGATGGTAGGGAGATTTTAATTTAACATTGAGTTTCAACCAATACATATACTACGATAGCCCCCACAGTAATACAGTACATTACCAGTCAGTTATACTTGGACCTGTCTTTCTAGTCCAGAGGAGGAAGGAGGGCAGAGGCTGATCAGAGTGACAGAGACAGGGACATCATCAAACAGAGATGTAATATGTCCCTGTCTCTGTCACTCTGATCAGCCTCTGCCCTCCTTCCTCCTCTGGACTAGAAAGACAGGTCCAAGGAGCAGGATCAGAGCAGTATGTATAACTGACTGGTAATGTACTGTATTACTGTGAACATAGGTAAGTTAAACACACCTGAAACAACCTGTTTAAGCTCCTCCATGGCACCACTTCATAAACACACATCTCAGCTACAGCTGACAGAAGAGCACTTATACATTTCACAGATATCACTGACTTGTCACGTACAGCCCACTGTATGTCAGTTAATGAATTGGAGCAAGGAAAAAAAAAACTATCTGACTGATAGTCTTTCAAATTAACAAGACTATTATATTAAACAGTGCCAAGCAGCATACTTTACACAAACATTTAGTTCTGTGTAAAACAACATTGCTCTCTTTGAAAAATGTAACAGTAAATTCAGTGGCCATAGCATGATTTTAATTGGCACCTCATCTATAGATGTATGTGTCTGGGAAGTATTACATCATGTAGCTATGCTGCCTAGCTAACTGAATCTAATAATGTTTATTTTCTTTTCTTTTTGCAGATGCTCTTATCCAGAGCAACTTACAGTTTAGTGAGTGCATACATTATTTGTATTTTTTTTAAAATTCATACTGGCCCCCCGTGGGAATCGAACCCACAACCCTGGCGTTGCAAATGCTACATCCCTGCCGGCCATTCCCTCCCCTACCCTGGGCCAATTGTGCGCCGTCCCATGGGTCTCCCGGTTGCGGCCAGCTACGACAGAGCCTGGATTCGAACCAGGATCTCTAGTGGCACAGCTAGCACTGCGATGCAGTGCCTTAGACCACTGCGCCACTCAGGAGATAAATGAATGGTCCATCCTTCTCATCCTGCAGTGAGTGATAGGAAAGAGAGAGTTTATGAACCGAAACAACAATAGAGTGGTGAATGGAGCAAAATCCTTTCGCTCGCGCTCTCTCTCAATTACATAAATGCAACCCTCAAAATAATGTTGACCTTGACAGGGGAATCAAAGCCCTGAGTCATGACCATGGCAGGGTTAATTTAGCTCATGAGGAAAAATGGGTTAGAGGATCCTTCAGCTGTTTTTGATGTTATACAAGAGGCCTGTCAACACTTTTCTCAGGTCTGAGAAAAAAACACGGAGACAGTCAGAGTGAAATCTGAGCCCTGAGAAAAAGTTGTGGAGAATTTACTGAGTAGGAACTCTGAGTATACGCCAGGGATTCTCTATAGTACTGCCAATCACACTCTGTTGTATTGGCCTGACTGGTCCTGAAAGTGTGTATCTTGAGATTGTACTGTATGTATGCGTGTGTGTGCATACATCCATGTGTATGTGCTCGAGCTTGAGTGTGTGCCTGTGTGGATGCTACTGTACATTAACTGCATCTGTCGGCCTCTAATTCTGTCCTTGTTCATAGCCTTTCGACACACCCCCATAACGAAGATAAGCCCTGCCAGGCTGAGGGAAGTCTGTGGTGAAGTGGCCTGATGTGGGAAGGTTTCTGAGGTAAATGTTAAGGTGGTGAAAGGTAGGCAGGCGAGAGGCTCTGAGATCAGTCCTTTAGGAGTCAGAGGTTTGTGTGGACCAGGACATTGTGCTACTGGGTCACAATGTGGTGAGAGATCTCTGAGGAACACAGGAAATGTGCCTAGTCAACAACATGAGGAGCAACAGGGGACAGTGTTGACCTGGTGGTCTGACCTCAACAAAAGTTATAGTTGAGAGCTCAAATGTTATATAATATATAATATAATATATAATATAATATAATATAATATAATATATAATAATATAATATAATATAATAATATGTTCAGGTTATCCGCAGAAATACCCTACATGTAGGCCTACATATCTGCCTCAGCACCCCAATTGTGATTGAAGTTGCTCCCTCCCCTTGATCTAGTCATGTGGAACAGCTCTATCTAGTGGTAAATTAGCTAATGTCATTAAATCATAGAGTGAACATCTAGAGTTGAACTCTGTATTTATACCAGAGTTGTGGACTTGAGTCACACGACTTGGACTGGAGTCTGACTCCAGTCACAAATTTGATGACTTGAGACTGGACTTGATAGAAACTAAAATAACTTGATACTTGATTTGGACTTGGAGCCTCAAGACTCGGGACTTTGAATTTATTTGCCAGGTTCTGTAATGTTTTATCTCTCATTTTGTTGCACAGAGTCTACGTGGATTACTCTACAGGCAGCCAGAGACAGTAGCCACAGCATCGCCCTTGCAAAGAAATCTGAAACAGATTGGCTAGTGAAATGCACACTCTGAACTCTGATTGGACCAATAAACTGTCAATCAACACAGGTCGGGTGGTAAACTAGTGAACAGATTGCCGATTTGCTGTACCGATATAGGATCGGGTGCAGTGCAAACGTCAAATTATAGGAAGAGAGGATTGCCATAATAAATAAATATGCAGCGCCAAGAATACTTTGCAAGCTCATCGGCAATGGGGCAACAATTATTAGCATAGGTCTACTGGTATTTTGGTATGTAACAACTGCTTGAAATTGATAATTTACTTATGCATTTGGAATTTGTTTAAAATGAATTATTACTGTGGCAAAGATGCACCTGCGCTCTACAAACTCCCGCCAGTGGAGAGTGCTTTTTTTTATTGTGCACATGAACATTCACAAGACTCATGAGGTAAAAGTTATGTTTATTTAATTCAATGTATGCTTTCCTTTGTTCCAGTGGAGGCTCCTCAGAGGAGGAAGGGGAGGACCATCCTCCTCAGTGAATAATTTATTGCCACTGGGGCCAGCCGGTGTAACTGCTAAACGGCTTGCTGCTGACTGTACACTGTACTGATTGTAGCGGGTTCAAATGCGTTAGTTCTAGTAGCTATGTTGACAACGATGTAGGATGATGTAAGCTGTGTGTAGCGGTTAGTGGTTATGATATGAAGGTTTGGCTTGGAAAGGTTTTTTCGCCTGGTCACAGAAAGCTGATATGTTGTGCACTGAAGTCCACAAGCGACGGGAAAAGGTGAGAGGAGGAGAGCGCATAGATGCGAGAAGGAATACAACGATCATTCATACTGTTTGTATGTGGCTGCTATGAAAGTGAACTGTGTTTGCGTGTGATCAGGGGTGTATTCATTCCGCCGATTCTGTTAAACAGAAGCAAACGGAACGAAACAGAGATAAACTTACCAGAATTTGTCCAATAGAAACTCTTGTTTGCAACTTTTGGACTAATGATTACACCCTAGATCAGCTAGATGCAGGCAAGCGTGTGCAAGGCGGTATTGAATGTGTCAATGTCTGTCACCTTAATTACTCAAATTTCTCTCAACTTACATTGTAAACTTTCATTCATAGGCTAAATTGTAGCAAGCAACCTCATGATGGGCATATGGAACATTTGAGTATCATGTAGTAGCTTAAACCTATAGATGTTAAATTGAGCTGGGTGAATGGAATATTAATGTCAGTCATCCAATATGCTGTAATTGAAATACGGCCATGCTCCCTCATCTTAAAAGGCACCGACTTCACAAGTTACGTCGGAGTTCCGTGTGTTTGTTGCCACTTTCAAAACAACTGGGAACTCTAAAAAATACGAAATCAAATCATGATGTCAGTGATCTTCAGGTCAGAAAGTCGGATCTTTAGAAAGAGGCCTGAGTTCCCGATTTGGAATTCCGAGTGGGATGACCGTTCCAAACGATTTTTCCCAGTCGGAGCTCGTTTTTTCAGAGTTCCCAGTTGTTTTGAGGGCACTGAAGTCGGAAATTTCCGAATTCCCAGTTCCGAGTTGTTTTGAACCCGGCATTTGTCCTATGTTTCTGTCATTCTGGTTGTGCATAATAGGAGTTGGCCATATATCACACCGACTCGGGCCTTATTACTGAAATATATCGCGCTTTCACCATTGCATCACCAAGACCTGTAAATAAATCTACACTCTGAGCACTTCAACCTGCCTTGCCTTCTGCTGATTTCATGCCCTTACAACTGCCACAAGGTCCCTATTTTACAATTACATAGGCAAATCAAAATGTGTTGTATACAAAATAATTAAAAGGGCTGTCTGGTAGCCTCAATAAATAGACAAAGATTTGTTGTTGAACAAGTCATTGCATGTATAGATTTTTTATTTTACTTGACTTGAGACGACTTGAAAACTTGTGACTGGACACTACTTGCCCTTAGAATGCACGACTTGGACTTGATTTGAGTCTTGACCAGTTCTACTTGGGACTGGACTTGAGACTCGGACCTTGTCACTTGAGACTTGCTTGTGACTCAAGTAATAGTGACATGGTCCCACCTCAGATTTATACTGTATTTTTATAAAACATTTGTGAATTCCAGTGGGATCAAATATTCTGGTCCACATATAGTTACAACCTTATCAATAGGCTAATAAATTACATTGACCAAATTGACCATAAAATCATTTCACACTTGCATAATGTTATTAAAATTGTATTATCCATCACCGCTGTGTAGTGTGCTCTGCCGTAGCAACATTGATAGAAGTGAGATTTCTCATCATGCGTTTTATTTCCTGTAACCTGTCTGCGACCCCACTGTTAGCAACTGCACGTGTCGTGAAGAACATAATCAAAGGATCTGCCGCTATGTCTGAAAAAACGGAGGTTGATTTAACCGGAGCTAAGCAAAACACCGGTGTATGGCTAGTAAAGGTATGTTGCCTAAAATCTATTTGAACGGTAAGTCATATCAATACACATATTGGGCACACCTGTCGGAATAGAATAGCCTAGCATTTAGCTAGCTAAACTACCACCTCCGGTCTCTTTTTAACTTTTGTTTGACTTGATCAGGTTCCCAAGTACCTGGCCCAGCAGTGGGCCAAAGCACCAGGAAAAGGAGAAATTGGAAAGCTCAAGATTGTAAAGTAAGCACTGACCTTAAGTTATAACTCCACATCTGTTCATTACTGAAACATATGACTTCTTTTCAGAGGGGTTCAACATTACCAAACATAGACATTTTGACTTTTGCAGTGGACATCATACTCAATTTTGTAGTTGGTGATGCTAGTTATAAATGGTCCTAAATTCAGGAATTGGCTGTCTAATGAGACAATTAGTGTAGCCTATGTTGTAGTTTCCTGAAAGTAAATTAATTTCCCCCCATAGGATACAAGGAAAAGCAGATGTAAGTATGTTACTTGTTGCCACATGGTGTCACTGTAAACCCATACACTGTACCTCGTCCTCAATAATACCTCAAACCTTTGGAAGAATTCTACAAAATAGTAGCTGTATTATTAGAACATAATTTTCATTATTGGAAGTCATGTTTATAGATTCATAGACTATGATTAGTTGAATCAGATGTTTTACTGCTTGGTTGGAACAAAAGCCTGCATCCATGCTGAGATGTTAGCTGATCCATAGGTCTGTGGTGTTTGCCTTAGGTGTTGTTCACACTGAATGAGGACCTGACCAGCCTGTCTGCCATGGGGGAGAAGGCAGCGTCGGTACGAGCCCCCAGGGACCACCCATTCACCATGCATAGTGTGGGGGGGCAGACCCTGGCTGTGTTCACTGAGACCTCTGCAGGTAAGACTACTGCCATGCTCTAATACTGGTAAAACACCATGGAGATATGTTTCATTTTGAGTTGACGGAATATGGTGCCTTTGAGTTGATTAATCATAAATATTCAAGAGATGAGATTAATCAGATTAGATTTGGGTGGTCATGCTCAAGCAATGGAGAGATTCATCATCAAGACTTCTCACTTGGCTTATTTCAGTTGACTTGTCTTGAAAAGCTGTAGCTGAAATGTTGACAAACTGATTTTATACTCTCCTGATTTTGCCTTGCTCTATTGTATACAGTTATTATGATTACTCTAATACACTGATTTATTCATTTTTTAACCCTTAAAAAAAAATAACTTTAATCATCAAATTGATTTACCCAACGTTACTTTAAACAGCCTACTGTAGAGACACAGGAGAGGAGTGCTCTTTGATCATTGGATAAAATACCATAGAACAAAAATAAGTTGATTTAAGATCACTTCATTAGTCAAACCGAAATTTGACTAACGCTTTTAACCCCTCAGAAAGACACAGATACATATACAGGTTTTTGTAGTGGTGCAGGGGGCTGCCACACTGAGTGCCAAGGGAGCTGTTGTTGTGGGGGGTTAATTGCCTTGCTCAAGGGCATAACAGCAGGCAGTGGTATACAGGATTTGAAATCAGCAACCCTTCCGCCTGCCAGCTCACTTCTCATTGAGGGAATTGACATAGTTGTGAATTCTAACAATTCATTTTCTGATCTAGAGAGCACTTAAAGGATGTTATCAATGTATCTGCCATACCATACAATAAAAAAAGGGTTAGGGATGGGTTGAAATTTACAGAATGGTTACCTGAAGGAAAATGGGTTTAGTATTTTTTTTATCTAGTCCAGGGGAGGGTCATGTAATTGATGAAATGTAAATATTCTCAGTGTTTTAGAATGAGTTGCTTATTAGGCTATATATGGATGTGTGCCCGATGTCACCCCTCATCTCTGATTCTCCGCTGGGCGCGCAATATCAAGTGCGCCTATAAGCTATTTAGTGTGGTCTCAATCAAATGATTCATAGCCTATAGGCTATAGCCTACGAAGTGCATGCTCGGAGAAGGATAGATCAAAGTTATATTTCTAAGATAGCTGCTGGGATGATGTAAATACAACTAGGCTGTATTACACACTGCAATGGATATTCCAACTCTGAGCCCTGGCTTGTTCTGCTCTTGTTGATCAAAAACTTGTTTGTGTGCTGCCTAACCAATGGCTGTGCTACAGTATCTCACAAAAGTGAGTACACCCCTCACATTTTTGTAAATATTTGAGTATATCTTTTCATGTGACAACACTGAAGAAATTACACTTTGCTACAATGTATAACAGTGTACATTTGCTGTCCCCTCAAAATAACTCAACACACAGCCATTAATGTCTAAACCGCTGGCAACAAAAGTGAGTACACCCCTAAGTGAAAATGCCAAATTGGGCCCAATTAGCCATTTTCCCTCCCCGGTGTCATGTGACTCGTTAGTGTTACAAGGTCTCAGGTGTGAATGGGGAGCAGGTGTGTTACATTTGGTGTCATCGCTCTCACACTCCCTCATACTGGTCACTGGAAGTTCAACATGGCACCTCATGGCAAAGAACTCTCAGAGGATCAGATTTTTTTTTTGTTGCTCTACATAAAGATGGCCTGGGCTATAAGAAGATTGCCAAGACCCTGAAACTGAGCTGCAGCGGTTTAACAGGACAGGTTCCACTCAGAACAGGCCTCGCCATGGTCGACCAAAGAAGTTGAGTGCACGTGCTCAGCGTCATATCCAGCGTATGAGTGCTGCCAGCATTGCTGCAGAGGTTGAAGGGGTGGGGGGTCAGCCTGTCAGTGCTCAGACCATACGCCGCACACTGCATCAAATTGGTCTCTTCTCTTTAGAAGCCTCTTCTAAAGATGATGCACAAGAAAGCCCGCAAACAGTTTGCTGAAGACAAGCAGACTAAGGACATGGATTACTGGAACCATGTCCTGTGGTCTGATGAGACCAAGATAAACTTATTTGGTTCAGATGGTGTCAAGCGTGTGTGGCGGCAACCAGGTGAGGAGTACAAAGACAAGTGTGTCTTGCCTACAGTCAAGCATGGTGGTGGGAGTGTCATGGTCTGGGGCTGCATGAGTGCTGCCGGCACTGGGGAGCTACAGTTAATTGAGGGAACCATGAATGCCAACATTTACTGTGACATACTGAAGCAGAGCATGATCCCCTCCCTTCGGAGACTGGGCCGCAGGGCATTATTCCAACATGATAACGACCCCAAACACACCTCCAAGACGACCACTGCCTTGCTAAAGAAGCTGAGGGTAAAGGTGATGGACTGGCCAAGCATGTCTCCAGACCTAAATCCTATTGAGCATCCTCAAACGGAAGGTGGAGGAGTGCAAGGTCTCTAACATCCACCAGCTCCGTGATGTCGTCATGGAGGAGTGGAAGAGGACTCCAGTGGCAACCTGTGAAGCTCTGGTGAACTCCATGACCAAGAGGGTTAAGGCAGTGCTGGAAAATGATGGTGGCCACACAAAATATTGACACTTTGGGCCCAATTTGGACATTTTCACTTGCCAGCGGTTTAGACATTAATGGCTGTGTGTTGAGTTATTTTGAGGGGACAGCAAATTTACACTGTTATACAAGCTGTACACTCACTACTTTACATTGTAGCAAAGTGTCATTTCAGTGTTGTCACATGAAAAGATATACTCAAATATTTACAAAAATGTGAGGGGTGTACTCACTTTTGTGAGATACTGTATGTAGGCCTATGGTGGCAGTTCAGGAGGAGAGTGAAAGGTTTCTTCTGAAAAGCCTATGTTCTGTTCAGTTTGAGAAGGAGAGCGCGAAGATGAGGTCATCTTTGATAGCCTGCTACAACTATAATTGATTTTATTAAAAACAATATGTTTCTTGCCTATGATGTATTTATCAGAGTTATTGACCTCACAATAAGCCAGATTCGTGTAACTTACATTATGGTGCTGAAACTTGAAGCAGCAGCCGTGGCACAATCAATCGAAAATGGGACAGCTCATGGTACTGAAAGTAGGCTAATTCGAGTAGGCATAATTCATTTCAACCGTCTTCATTTTAATTAGACTTTACTAACAACAAGTGGGCTTTGTGTTGCAGCCGATTTCTTCCTATTTAAGAAATGAGGTAGGCCTACCTGTTTGACAGACTAAATTAGGCTATAGGCTGCTATATCCATAGATTTGTCAGTCAATTCCTCCACCCACCTTGCACTTTTTAAATAGCCTACCTCTGTGTCAGGCTGTTAAGTTAAAACCAAGATTCGAATTGAGGGGGTATGCGAGGGTAGGCCATAGGTCTACCTTTTATTAAAGAAAATGGCAAAAAGCACAGGCCTACCCCTTGTTAGCTTAAGAGTTTGAAGAAAATGAATCTGATCCGATTATACAGTGGGGAAAAAAAGTATTTAGTCAGCCACCAATTGTGCAAGTTCTCCCACTTAAAAAGATGAGAGGCCTGTAATTTTCATCATAGGTACACGTCAACTATGACAGACAAAATGAGATTTTTTTCCAGAAAATCACATTGTAGGATTTTTAATGAATTTATTTGCAAATTATGGTGGAAAATAAGTATTTGGTCAATAACAAAAGTTTCTCAATACTTTGTTATATACCCTTTGTTGGCAATGACACAGGTCAAACGTTTTCCTCTAAGTCTTCACAAGGTTTTCACACACTGTTGCTGGTATTTTGGCCCATTCCTCCATGCAGATCTCCTCTAGAGCAGTGATGTTTTGGGGCTGTCGCTGGGCAACACGGACTTTCAACTCCCTCCAAAGATTTTCTATGGGGTTGAGATCTGGAGACTGGCTAGGCCACTCCAGGACCTTGAAATGCTTCTTACGAAGCCACTCCTTCATTGCCCGGGCGGTGTGTTTGGGATCATTGTCATGCTGAAAGACCCAGCCACGTTTCATCTTCAATGCCCTTGCTGATGGAAGGAGGTTTTCACTCAAAATCTCACGATACATGGCCCCATTCATTCTTTCCTTTACACGGATCAGTCGTCCTGGCCCCTTTGCAGAAAAACAGCCCCAAAGCATTATGTTTCCACCCCCATGCTTCACAGTAGGTATGGTGTTCTTTGGATGCAACTCAGCATTCTTTGTCCTCCAAACACGACGAGTTGAGTTTTTACCAAAAAGTTCTATTTTGGTTTCATCTGACCATATGACATTCTCCCAATCCTCTTCTGGATCATCCAAATGGACTCTAGCAAACTTCAGATGGGCCTGGACATGTACTGGCTTAAGCAGGGGGACACGTCTGGCACTGCAGGATTTGAGTCCCTGGCGGCGTAGTGTGTTACTGATGGTAGGCTTTGTTACTTTGGTCCCAGCTCTCTGCAGGTCATTCACTAGGTCCCCCCGTGTGGTTCTGGGATTTTTGCTCACCGTTCTTGTGATCATTTTGACCCCACGGGGTGAGATCTTGCGTGGAGCCCCAGATCAAGGGAGATTATCAGTGGTCTTAAATGTCTTCCATTTCCTAATAATTGCTCCCACAGTTGATTTCTTCAAACCAAGCTGCTTACCTATTGCAGATTCAGTCTTCCCAGCCTGGTGCAGGTGTACAATTTTGTTTCTGGTGTCCTTTGACAGCTCTTTGGTCTTGGCCATAGTGGAGTTTGGAGTGTGACTGTTTGAGGTTGTGGACAGGTGTCTTTTATACTGATAACAAGTTCAAACAGGTGCCATTAATACAGGTAACGAGTGGAGGACAGAGGAGCCTCTTAAAGAAGAAGTTACAGGTCTGTGAGAGCCAGAAATCTTGCTTGTTTGTAGGTGACCAAATACTTATTTTCCACCATAATTTGCAAATAAATTCATTACAAATCCTACAATGTGATTTTCTGGATTTTTTTTCCTCAATTTGTCTGTCATAGTTGACGTGTACCTATGATGAAAATTACAGGCCTCTCTCATCTTTTTAAGTGGGAGAACTTGCACAATTGGTGGCTGACTAAATACTTTTTCCCCCCACTGTATAAAGTGATCTATAACAGTGCTTTGGTCCGCAATGCTTTATGCTAGAAATAAGCTGTAAAATACCTGGGAAAGACGTGACTTCGATGCTTATGGGAAATCATTGTTTAGTTTCTTTGACATTGAGGCTGAGCTACAACCTTCTATAGCAGAGGAGACAACATTTTTCTTTGCTTGGGAAGTAATCTTTCGTTCCAAGATGGCGTAGCAGTGCGGTCGCTTTTATTTTTCGTCCTGTGTATTCTTTAACTAAATATACTTTCCTGCAACCCGCCTCACCCAACGTGGAAAGGATTCTATTATTTCTTTATAACTTTCATCAAGAACCGTAAGCTGAAAATAGTGGCTACCTGTTATTAGTCACCGTTAGCGTCTTCACCATTGTCCGTGGCCTACACTATCCACCAGCCAGCTCTAGCTCTAGCCTGGACAATTCGTCGGCCAGTCTGCACAGCGTGCTATCGACCCAGCGTGCTATCGACCCAGAGCTTATTGGACTTTCTGCCGGAATCACTGGACCCTAGCGCCGGATCATCACAACCAGCTAGCTAGCTAGCTTCAACCTGTTGTTGGCTGATTACCATTACCATTGCCCTATAGCAAGCACCAGTTAGCCTTGAGCTAGCCTCAGGCCCATCTCCCGGCTATCTACCTCTCTGTCAACCGGACGGGACCTCCTAGTGTTGACACTGAGCCCCGCCGATCCAACACGACTGGTTTGCCGACGAAATAGTCTGATGTGGTTTCAACAGGCTTCCCGTTGCGACGACCACGAAGATCCATCTGCCACCCCCGGCCCGCTAGCACACGCAAACCACAACTGTGCTCCCTGCTAGCTGTGCCGAAGCACCAATTTGAACTGCTCTCGGACTCACATATTGCTGTTCACTGGACCTTATGATCACTCAGCTGCACAGCTGATGCCTGCTGGACTGTTCCTTTACACGGTACCCTGTCCTGTTTATTCTGTTTAGTCTTAGCCCAAACGTTATCGCTATTTCCAGTTGTGTCTTAGCTCTCTCTAATAACACATGTGACTGCTTTATGCCTCTCTCCCATGTCAATTATGCCTTGCCTATTGCTGTTTGGGTTAGTTCTTATTATACAATTTCAATGTAGAACCCCTAGTCCCTCTCAAACTGCCTCATACAGTTCCTTTGTTCCCCCCCCCATACACGCCGAGACCGGCTCAATCGATGCCTCCAATGACGCTATCTCTTTCATTGTTACACAACGCTTAGGGTTACCTGAACTGTACTCATATCCTTCCATATCATTTTCTGTACATAATGCCCTGAATCTTTTCTACAACGCCCGGAGAACTGCCCCCTTTATTCTATGTACCCAACGCACTAGAAGACCAGTTCTTAAAGCCTTTAGTCGTATCCTTATTCTAGTCCTCCTCTGTTCCTCTGGTGATGTAGAGGCTAACCCAGGCCCTGCAGCCCCCAGTATCACTCCTACTCCCCAGGAGCTATCATTTGTTGACTTCTGTAACCGTAAAAGTCTTGGTTTTCTGCACATAAATATCAGAAGCCTCCTTCCTAAGTTTGAGTTATTCACTGCGTTAGCACACTCCGCCAACCCTGATGTTCTAGCAGTGTCTGAATCCTGGCTTAGGAAGGCCACCAAAAATTCTGAAATTTCCATCCCCAACTATAACATTTTCCGTCTAGATAGAACTGCCAAAGGGGGTGGAGTTGCAATCTACTGTAGAGATAGCCTGCAGAGCTCCATCATACTATCCAGGTCTGTGCCCAAACAGTTTGAGCTTCTACTTCTAAAAATCCACCTTTCCAGAAATAAATCTCTCACTGTTGCCGCTTGCTACAGACCCCCCTCAGCCCCCAGATGTGCCCTGGACACCATATGTGAATTGATCGCCCCCCATCTATCCTCAGAGTTCGTACTGCTTGGTGACCTAAATTGGGATATGCTTAACACCCCGGCCATCCTACAATCTAAACTAGATGCCCTCAATCTCACACAAATTATCAACGAACCTACCAGGTACAACCCTAAATCCGTAAACATGGGTACCCTCATAGATATCATCCTGACTAACTTACCCTCTAAATACACCTCCGCTGTCTTCAACCAGGATCTCAGCGATCACTGCCTTATTGCCTGCGTCCGTAACGGGTCCGCGGTCAAACGACCACCCCTCATCACTGTCAAACGCTCCCAAAAACACTTCAGCGAGCAGGCCTTCCTAATTGACCTGGCCCAGGTATCCTGGATGGATATAGATCTCATTCCGTCAGTAGAGGATGCCTGGTTGTTCTTTAAAAGTAATTTCCTCTCAATCTTAAATAGACATGCCCCATTCAAGAAATACAGAACTAAGAACAGATATAGCCCCTGGTTCTCCTCAGACTTGACTGCCCTTGACCAGCACAAAAACATCCTGTGGCGTACTGCATTAGCATCAAATAGCCCCCGCGATATGCAACTTTTCAGGGAAGTTAGGAACCGATATACACAAGCAGTTAGGAAAGCAAAGGCTAACTTTTTCAAACAGAAATTTGCATCCTGTAGCACTAACTCCAAAAAGTTTTGGGACACTGTAAAGTCCATGGAAAATAAGAGCACTTCCTCCCAGCTGCCCACTGCACTGAGGCTAGGAAACACTATCACCACCGATAAATCTACAATAATCGAGAATTTCAACAAGCATTTTGCTACGGCTGGCCATGCTTTCCACCTGGCTACCACTACCCCGGCCACCAGCTCTGCACCCTCCGCTGCAACTTACCCATGCCCCCCCCGCTTCTCCTTCACACAAATCCAGACAGCTGATGTTCTAAAAGAGTTGCAAAATCTGGACCCCTACAAATCATCTGGGCTAGACAATCTGGACCCTTTCTTTCTAAAACTAGCCGCCGAAATTGTCGCAACCCCTATTACTAGCCTGTTCAACCTCTCTTTCGTAACGTCTGAGATCCCCAGAGATTGGAAAGCTGCCGCGGTCATCCCCCTCTTCAAAGGGGGTGACACTCTAGATCCAAACTGTTACAGACCCATATCCATCCTGCCCTGCCTTTCAAAAGTTTTTGAAAGCCAAGTCAACAAACAGATCACCGACCATTTCGAATCCCACCGTACCTTCTCCGCTATGCAATCCGGTTTCCGAGCTGGTCATGGGTGCACTTCAGCCACGCTCAAGGTCCTAAACGATATTATAACCGCGATCGATAATAGACAGTACTGTGCAGCCGTTTTCATTGACCTGGCCAAGGCTTTCGACTCTGTCAACCACCGCATTCTTATTGGCAGACTAAATAGCCTTGGTTTCTCAAATGACTGCCTCGCCTGGTTCACCAACTACTTCTCAGATAGAGTTCAATGTGTCAAATCGGAGGGCCTGTTGTCTGGACCTATGGCAGTCTCTATGGGGGTGCCACAGGGTTCAATTCTTGGGCCAACTCTTTTCTCTGTGTATATCAATGACGTCGCTCTTGCTGCTGGTGACTCTCAGATCCACCTCTACGCAGACGACACCATTTTGTATACATCTGGCCCTTCATTGGACACTGTGTTAACAAACCTCCAAACGAGCTTCAATTCCATACAACACTCCTTCAGTAGCCTCCAACTGCTCTTAAACACTAGTAAAACTAAATGCATGCTCTTCAACCGAATGCTGCTTGCACCCGCCCACCCGACTAGAATCACTACTCTAGACGGGTCTGACCTAGAGTATGTGGACAACTACAAATATCTAGGTGTCTGGTTAGACTGTAAACTCTCCTTCCAGACTCACATTAAGAATCTCCAATCCAAAGTTAAATCTAGAATCGGTTTCCTATTTCGCAACAAAGCCTCCTTCACTCATGCTGCCAAACATGCCCTCGTAAAACTGACTATCCTACCGATCCTTGACTTCGGCGATGTCATTTACAAAATAGCCTCCAACACTCTACTCAGCAAATTGGATGTTGTCTATCACAGTGCCATCCGTTTTGTCTCCAAAGCCCCATATAATACCCACCACTGTGACCTGTACGCTCTTGTTGGCTGGTCCTCACTACATATTCGTCGCCAAACCCACTGGCTCCAGGCCATCTATAAATCACTGCTAGGCAAATCCCCGCCTTATCTTAGCTCATTGGTCACCATAGCAACACCCACCCGTAGTCTGCGCTCCAGCGGGTATATCTCACTGGTCATCCCCAAAGCCAACACCTCCTTTGGCCGAAATTCCTTCCAGTTCTCTGCTGCCAATGACTGGAACAAATTGCAAAAATCTCTGAAGCTGGAGACACTTATCTCCCTCACTAACTTTAAGCATCAGTTGTCAGAGCACCTTACCGATCACTGCACCTGTACACAGCCCATCTGAAATTAGCCCGCCCAACTACCTCATCCCTATATTGTTATTTATTTTGCTCATTTGTACCCCAGTATCTCTATTTGCACATCATCTCTTGCACATCATTCCAGTGTTAATACTAAATTGTAATTATTTTGCACTATAGCCTATTTTATTGCCTTACCTCCATAACTTGCTAAATTTGCACACACTGTATATATATGTATTTCTGTTTCTGTATTTTTGATTTTTGACTTTGTTTTGTTTTACCCCATATGTAACTCTGTGTTGTTGTTTTTTATCGCACTGCTTTGCTTTATCTTGGCCAGGTCGCAGTTGTAAATGAGAACTTGTTCTCAACTGGTTTACCTGGTTAAATAAAGGTGAAATAAAAAAAATAAAAAATAAAAATCTAATTCTGTCACTATCAATTGATTAAGCTATTCACTTTCTGTACAAAAGAAGATGTTTAAACCCAGACAGCTTTTAGGGGAACACTTGTAACCTTCTCTCGTTGGGTTAAGCCACGGAAGAAGAGTAGCCAGCAGTTAAAGCTTAACGTTTTCTGTGTCGGTAGGCCTACTCTGTCTGGGGTGGAAAGGTAGGTCCAACTTTTGAAAGTACCATGCTCAGATTCCTAATAACGTCTCAGATTTAATTATTTGCAAACAGGGACAGTTTCGTTGCAAACAAGACTGATTTGGTATTGGAGAAATATGATAATAATAATAATATGCCATTTAGCAGACGCTTTTATCCAAAGCGACTAACAGTCATGTGCGCATACATTTTTACGTACGGGTGGTCCCGGGGATCGAACCCACTACCCTGGCGTTACAAGCGCCATGCTCTAACAATTGAGCTACAGAGGACTACTATAAGATAAACACATTGTCCATTCTTAGCCTGTAAATCAGTAATGTGTGTGATACTAAAACGTTTCTTCCAAGTGCAGTCGCAAAAACCATCAAGCGCTATGATGAAACTGGCTCTCATGAGGACCACCACAGGAAAGGAAGACCCAGAGTTACCTCTGCTGCAGAGGATAAGTTCATTAGAGTTAACTGCACCTCAGATTGCAGCCCAAATAAATGCTTCACAGAGTTCAAGTTACAGACATATCTCAACATCAACTGTTCAGAGGAGACTGCGTGAATCAGGCCTTCATGGTCGATTTACTGCGAAGAAACCACTACTAAAGGACACCAATAAGAAGAAGAGACTTGCTTGGGCCAAGAAACACGAGCAATGGACATTAGACCGGTGGATATCTGTCCTTTGGTCTGATGAGTCCAAATGTGAGATTTTTGGTTCCAACCGCCGTGTCTTTGTGAGACGCAGAGTAGGTGAACAGATGATCTCCGCATTTGTGGTTCCCACCGTGAAGCATGGAGAAGGAGGTGTGATGGTGTGGGGGTGCTTTGCTGGTGACACTGGCTGTGATTGATTTAGAATTCAAGGCACACTTAACCAGCATGGCTACCACAGCATTCTGCAGCGATACGCCATCCCATCTGGTTTGGGCTTAGTGGGACTATCATTTGTTTTTCAACAGGACAATGACCCAACACACCACCAGGCTGTGTAAGGCTATTTGACCAAGAAGGAGAGTGATGGGAGTGCTACATCAGATGACCTGGCCTCCACAATCACCAGACCTCAACCAAATTGAGATGGTTTGGGATGAGTTGGACCGCAGAGTGAAGGAAAAGCAGCCTACAAGTGCTCAGCATATGTGGGAACTCCTTCAAGACTGTTGGAAAAGCATTCCAGGTGAAGCTGGTTGAGAGAATGCCAAGAGTGTGCAAAGCTATCATCAAGGCAAAGGTTGGCTACTTTGAAGAATCTAAAATATATTTAGATTTGTTTAACACTTTTTTGGTTACTACATGATTCCATATGTGTTATTTCATAGTTTTGATGTCTTCACTATTCTACAATGTAGAAAATAGTAAAAATAAAGAAAAACCTTGGAATGAGGAGTGTGTCTAAACCTTTGACTGGTACTGTATATTTTGCTGAAAGGAGGGCCATCCTTTTTCATTTCAGAGAGGTCCGATTTCTCCATGTAACCCTTATTATAAATAATGTTCACTCCCATAGCAGAACAGAGAATAAACTTCTCTTCCCAAAGTCCCCATAATACGTTTGCGTAGTTCGGAGCAATACAAGTCCCCATAGCAGTCTCCTTCTCTTGTTTAATTCCACTCTGTTAATTGAAGAAAGTCAGCAGTGAGCATACTTTCCTATGGCCAATGTTGGAGATAATGCTTTAAAGCCTCCAGACCTTCATTGTGTACAATATTGGTGAAAAGAGATTCAACATCCATCGTTACCAAATAGGAAGATCCAACATCTTTAAGCTCAGATAGCTAATTAAGAGTATGAGTGGTATCTTGAAGGAAAAAGGGAAGTTTGGCACAAAAGGCTTAATGTAGAAATCAACATACTTGGAGGCTGGCTCTGATGTAGTATCATTGTTGCTGATGATGGGCCTTCCAGGAGGATTATGAGCATACTTGTGGACTTTTGGTAACATGTAGTAACAAGCTAACCTAGGGTAGGCAGGGAGAAGAAAGTCATATTCTTGCTTAGTGATCCACTTTTCATATTTGTCATGGCCCAAGATATCACTCCACTCTCATTTCATATTCTCCAATGGGCTAGAAGACAAAGGCAGGTAATAGTCAGTATTTTGAACTGTCTATAGGCTTCCTGCTCATACAGTATTTGTCCCTCTCCCATACAATAACAGCCCCTCCTTTGTCAGCACTGCGAACTGTACGAACAAATTGTGATTCTCAGAAAGCCATTTAATGGTTGAATTTTCTTGTTTAGTGAGATTACACCTTATTCCTGTTCTCAAATAGTTTATCAACATCATGAGACACATTTTTTGTTAACGACAGTAATGGGATACTTTGGGATTTTGACCAGAGTCAGGTGAACTCGTGGATAAACATTTTATGTCTCTGCATGCTTGGCAAATTAAAAGAAACAGAGCGGGACCGGATCTGTTTGGGCCTATGAGACCTGCGCACAGTCTGGTTGTGTGTTCAGGAGTAGACGGATGAGCCATCTTTGTAATGGTCCTCGTCTCTAATGATTTTTTTTCCAATTTCTTACGTCTCAAAAAACAGTTTGTCAAAGTCTTCTTTCAATTTGTTCTCAAAAGAGAGTTTATGTTCCACAGAATCATTGTGGGCAGTTTATGCTTTGATCACCTCTATCTTCCTTTAAGGAATTGATATCTTTGTTTAGCCTACTGTAGCACTTAATGCCTTCTCATGTGCATACACAGTATCAGCACACACACCCACATGTACAACCACACGCACCCACATACATGTTTTAATGATCTATTGGATGATTCTCAGAAAGAACACAACGAGGGCACATTCATAGGTGGATATACTGTACCTGCTCTTTCCATGACAGACTGACCAGGTGAATCCAGGTGAAAGCTATGATTCCTTATACAGAGTGGTCCTCTGTAGCTCAGCTGGTAGAGCACGGCGCTTGTAACGCCAAGGTAGTGGGTTCGATCCCCGGGACCACCCATACACAAAAAAAATGTATGCACGCATGACTGTAAGTCGCTTTGGATAAAAGCGTCTGCTAAATGGCATATTATTGATGTCACCTGTTAAATCCACTTCAATCAGTGTAGATGAAGGGGAGGAGACAGGTTAAAGAAGGATTTTTAAGCCTTGTGACAACTGAGACATGGATTGTGTATGTGTGCCATTCAGAGGGTGAATGGGCAAGACAAAAGATTGAAGTGCCTTTGAACGAGGTATGGTGCTAGGTGCCAGGCGCACCGGTTTGAGTGTGTCAAGAACTGCAACACTGCTGGGTTTTTCATGCTCAACAGTTTCCCGTATGTATCAAGAATGGTCCACCACCCAAAGGACATCCAGCCAACTTGACACAACTGTGGGAAGCATTGGAGTCAACATGGTCCAGCATCCCTGTGGAACGCTTTCAACACCTTTTAGTCCATGCCCCGGCGAATTGAGGCTGTTCTGAGGGCAAAAGGGGTTCAATTCAATATTAGGAAGGCATTCCTAATGTTTTGTACACTCTGTTAATATCAACACACACACACAGACACAGCGCTAATTGCTTACGTTAATGATGTCATTCCTACAGTAGCCATGTGCAGAATGTCAGTAGTAGTTGTTTCATGTAATTTTATGTCTTTAAGGGTTTTATTTTTTTCAGCGCTCTGGCATGCAGCAGGTATTGATTAAGAGGTTGCTTAGCAACAGGCTTGGCTCCAGAACCTGGCAGTGAATAGACGCCGCTGTACGTACTGTACTGTTAGCAAGCCATTCCTCCCTCTTTCACTCATCCCTCCCGCTCTCTCCCTCGCTCTGTCTCTCACACTCCTACGGGATGGGTTTTTCTCAGTACGTTTTTTAATTGAAATTGGTCAGGGGTGAAACTACTTCCATCTAATGTTCCGGTAGTTTCAGAAGGTACGGTGAACAACAGAGCAGCCAGGTCTGGTGAGCAGAGCACAGATATTCTCCCTGTAGAGAGAGACACAGATAATTTTTCATAACACTGTACTCTGCTATTACTGTAGACACGCAGTCAGCCCAGACCTCTTTGACTCTGTCTGGAGATAAGCATACTGCATTACACACAGCAGAAAGAGCCCACCTGTTGTGGAGTGGAGGAGTGATGCTGATATACAGTACACACACCCAGGCTGTCTTCTGAATGCTTTGAGCAAAGTTCACCGCTGTCATGTTCTTTGTGGGTTTGAGTCTGTCTTCGCTGCCTCTCTATCTCTGTGAGGCAGGATCTGATGCAGCTTGTAAGAAATATAGCAGTCTGAATCAGAGGCAGTGAGTGCGTTTGGCCGTCGGCGCGGTTACATTTTAGAGAGAATTTTAGAGGCCCCCATCTTGGCACTGTAGAGACATTTTAGAATTTTGAGCTGAGATTTTATTTTGCAGTTTTAAAGTTAATTTCCTACAATTCTACACATTTCGCCATACAGCTGAGAGAATGTTGCAGGTTTAAAGCTAGTTTCCTGCAATTCTATGCATTTTGCCATGGATAATGCAGTGTTATTTTGCTCAAACATAATATCAAAATGAATACTGCTAAATTCATTGTTTTGGGAATTTTCTATTCTCCCTGACTGTGTAGCTTTTCTTTTGGTGATTGTTAGTTCTCAAAGATTATATTATAAAAAAATATGTAGGTCCTTTATCTTTTCTGCATACTTTATATGTGGTTTTAGTCGTTTAAGTTTACACTTAGTGTTTTTCCATCCCGAAAATTAATTAAACCTGAAAAATCGCTTAGTCGGCCCGCCCAAGGATTACAATGGCAGAAAATCCCTGATAAAGTGATACCATTTCAAGCCCAGAGTTTCATGTATTCATTTTGGACCTGATTCATCACCATGCCTGTTGTGTACAGTAGCCTTCAGTATTCTAGGAATAGGTCTTACCTAGCTCCATTCACCAGAAGTTCTGCAGTCAACTCATTTTTATTAACTATAAAGATCAAAGAAAGCTAAACCCCCTCAGACCTGCTCTCTTCTGTCTCTCTACTGGAGCTGTCATGTGATGGTTGCCAGGCAGAGAACTGAGCTCCTGTCTGTCTGTTCTGTCCATGTCTGTAATGAGAGGAGAAGCCAAGTCCAATGTGGGAGGGATGGCAGACAGTTTCCCTGCCCTCTCCTACTGGCCATGGCTCTACTCTCCAGCTCAGCTCTAGATAGAAGACCTCATTCAATTCATCAATCAGAATAGAACAAATATGCAGTGTCTGATGGGCTGAGAGGCTGGGTGGATGTGCCGAGGTTGGTGTGAAAGCTACTAGCCCAGGTCCAGATGGACATCATCCAGCGAGCAGTGGCAGCAGCGTATTGTTCAGGCAGGAAATGTCATTCTTGCTCAGAGAGACGTTGTCGCCCTTTGCTCTGCTCTCTCACAAAGGAGGCACGTACTGCCAGGAATAATCAGCAGGAAATGTTCACACAGAGACAGTCAGCTGACTGAATAACTGCCTGCCTTCTGTTCCATTGATGGTATTTCCATACATACACTACATGACCAAGAGTATGTGGACACCTGCTCGTCGAACATCTCATTCCAAATTCATGGGCATTAATATAGAGTTTTACTTATTCTCCCTGCCCACCTTTGCTGCTATAACAGCCTCCACTCTTCTGGGAAGGCTTTCCACTAGATGTTGGAACATTGCTGCGGGGACTTGCTTCCATTCAAACACAATAGCATTAGTGAGGTCGGGCACTGATGTTGGGCGATTAGGCCTGGGTCGCAGTCGGCATTCCAATTCATCCCAAAGGTGTTCGATGGGGTTGAGGTCAGGGCTCTGTGCAGGCCAGTCAAGTTCTTCCACACCGATCTCGACAAACCATTTCCGTATGGACCTTGCTTTGTGCATGGGGGCATTGTCATGCTGAAACAGGGAAGGACCTTCCCCAAAATGTTGCCACAAAGTTGGAAGCACAGAATCGTCTAGAATGTCATTGTATGCTGTAGCGTTAAGATTTCCCTTCACTGGAACAAAGGGGCCTAGCCCGAACCATGAAAAAAAGCCCTAGACCATTATTCCTCCTCCACCAAACTTTACATTTGGCACTATGCATTGGGGCAGGTAGCATTCTCCTGGCATCCGCCAAACCCAGATACGTCCGTCGGACTGCCAGATGGTGAAGCGTGATTCATCACTCCAGAGAACATGTTTCTACTGCTCCAGAGTCCAATGGCGGCGAGCTTTACACCACTCCAGCCGATGCTTGGCATTGCACATAGTGATGTTAGGCTTGTGTGCGACTGCTCGGCCATGGAAACCCATTTCGTGAAGCTCCCGGCGAACAGTTCTTGTGCCAGCGTTGCTTCCAGAGGCAGTTTCGAACTCTGTAGTGAGTGTTGCAGCCGAGTACAGACAATTTTTGCGTACTATGCGGTTCAGCACTCGGCGGTCCCGTTCTGTGAGCTTGTGTGGCCTACCACCGTTGTTGCTTTTAGACGTTTCCACTTCACAATAACAGCACTTACAGTTGACCGGGGCAGAAATTTTACGAACTGACTTGTTGGAAAGGTGGCATCCTATGACGGTGCACACGTTGAAAGTCACTGAGCTTCAGTAAGGCCATTCTACTGCCAATGTTTGTCTATGGAGATTGCATGGCTGTGTGCTCGATTTTATACACCTGTCAGCAACGGGTGTGGCTGAAATAGCCGAATCCACTAATTTGAAGCTGTGTCCACATACTTTTGGATATATGGTGTATGTTTTACCATTTCGATATGAAAGCACTTTATGTACAGTGCATTCAGAAAGTATTCAGACCCCTTCCCCTTTTCCACATTTTGTTACGTTACAGCCTTATTCTAAAATTGATGAAATAATTTTTTTCCTTCATCAATCTACACACAATACCCCATAATAACAAAGCGAAAACAGGTTTTTAGAATTCTTTTCACATTTATTAAAAATAAAAAACAGATACCTAATTTACATAAGTATTCAGACCCTTTTGCTATGAGACTCGAAAATTGAGCTCAGGTGCATCCTGTTTCCATTGATCATCCTTGAGATGTTTCTACAACTTGATTGGAGTCCACCTGTGGTAAACTCAATTGATTGGACAGGATTTGGAAAGGCACACACCTGTCTATATAAGGTCCCACAGTTGACAGTGCATGTCAGAGCAAAAACTAAGCCATGAGGTCGAAGGAATTGTCTGTAGAGCTCCGAGATAGGATTGTGTCGAGGCACAGATCTGGGGAAGGGTACCAAAACAAATGTGCAGCATTGAAGGTCCCCAAGAACACAGTGGCCTCCATCATTCTTAAATGTAATAAGTTTGGAACCACCAAGACTCTTCCTAGAGCTGGCCGCCCGGCCAAACTGAGCAATCGGGGAGAAGGGCCTTGGTCAGGGAGGTGACCAAGAACCCGATGGTCACTCTGACAGAGCTCTAGAGCTCCATGGTGGAGATGGGAGAACCTTCCAGAAGGACAACCATCTATGCAGAACTCCACCAATCAGGCCTTTATGGTAGAGTGGCCAGACGGAAGACACTCCTCAGTAAAAGGCACATGACAGCCTGCTTGGAATCACCTAAAGGACTCCCAGACTATGAGAAACAAGATTCTCTGGTCTGATGAAACCAAGATTGAACTCTTTGGCCGGAATGTCAAGCGTCACGTCTGGAGGAAACCTGGCACGATCCCTACGGTGATGCATGGTGGTGGCAGCATCATGCTGTGGGGATGTTTTTCAGCAGCAGGGACTGGGAGACTAGTCAGGATCGAGGGAAAGATGAACGGAGTACAGAGCGCTCCTTGATGAAAACCTGCTCCAGAGCACACAGGACCTCAGACTGGTTCGAAGGTTCACCTTCCAACAGGACAACGACCCTAAGCCAAGACTACTCCGCAGGAGTGGCTTCGGGACAAGTCTCTGAATGTCCTTGAGTGGCTCAGCCAGAGCCCGGACTTCAACCCGTTCGAACATCTCTGGAGAGACCTGAAAAAAGCTGTGCAGCGACGCTCCCCATCCAACCTGACAGAGCTTGAGAGGATCTGCAGAGAAGAATGGGAGAAACTCCCCAGATACAGGTGTGCCAAGCTTGTAGCGTCATACCCAAGAAGACTTGAGGATGTAATCACTGCCAAAGGTGCTTCATCAAAGTCCTGAGTAAAGGGTCTGAATACTTATGTAAATATGAAATTTCAGTTTTTTTATTTTTAATACATTTGCAAAAATTTCTAAACAGTTTTTGCTTTGTCATTATGTGGTGTTTTGTGTAGATTGATGAGTGGGGAATAAATAAATAAAATCCATTTTAGAATAAGGCTGTAACGTAACAAAGTGGAAAAAGTGAAGGTGTCTGAATACTTTCCGAATGCACTGTATCTACTACCCCCCCCCCCCCCCCCCCCCCCCATGTGAAGAAGTCATAAGTATTTTGATAAATCCACTTATAGTGTATCAAAGTAGTCAAAAGTTTAGTATTTGTTCCCATATTACTTTTACGCAATAACTACATTAAGCCTGTGACTCTACAGATGCATTTTCTGTTTGTTTTGGGTTATATTTTGTTCAATAGTAACTGAATGATGACTGTAGTAATTGTCTAAGTGAGTAGATAAGATGTTTCGGAACACTTATAAATTAATCCTGATAATGACATGATTTTAAAAAATCATGAATAAGGATGAGTGAGATGCCGTTCAAAGGCGACAACAAAACATGCTAACCTCTCACCATTACCAATAACAGGGGAAGTCAAATCAAAATCCAATCAAAGTTTATTGGTCGCGCACACAGTTTAGCAGATGTTATAGAGGATGCAGCGAAATGCTTATGTTACTAGCTCCTAACAATGCAGTAAAATGTCAAACAAGTACACAAATAATCAACAATTTATAGGAAAAAAACAAACATAGCATTTTTTGGGGGGTATGATCTTTGAGCCTCTAACATTTTATTATTCAGGATTCATTCATGATTATCGATAATCATGGTAGCATCCACATGAATGTAGAAGTGTTTAGAAACATCTTCTATTCTTACTTACAATTAAAATGACTCCAAAATGGCAATTCATTATTGACCATTCAGTTCCTATTGGGCAAAACATAATCCAAAGCACAACCAAAATAGACTACAAATGCATCCAACAAAGCTTGATGTAGTCATTGCGTGCAAGGAATATAAGAACAAAAACTAAACTTTTTACTACTTTAACACACTATAAGTGAATTTGTCCAATTAGCCTACTTATGACTTCTTCAAATTGGGGGACTAGATATGTAAAGTGCTTTATTTCTAAACGGTCAAACGGATATCTAAATACCCTCAAATAAAAGCTGACATTCTGTACTGTCGCCTAATATTAACAATTATTTCTCAAATATAAAATGCTTTGTATAGAGACACATTTTAAAATGTAGCTTTACTGTCCAAATACATGTGGAGGGGAGTGTATATATTCTGTAGATAATGTACAAGTATATATTGGGCCTGTGTAGAACATAAAAATAGTATTTAGAATGTAGAGATTCTTTAGAATATACAGAGGTTCTTTAGAGTGCTTACTGAAGGCTGGTGATTTATTTGAGAGCGACCGCAGCTACAATGTGATTGATTCAGCTGTGTGTCTCTCTCTCTTTCTCTCTTCCTGTCATCTTTCTTTCTCTTTTCATCTGCCTCATCTCTGCCATTCCTATCTGACTCCTCTCTCCTTGCCTTTTCTCTCTCTCTCTTCCTCTCCTCTTTCTCCCCTCTCTCTCTCTTCCCCTTCTCCCCTCTCTCTCTCTTCCCCTTCTCCCCTCTCTCTCTCTTCCCCTTCTCCCCTCTCTCTCTCTTCCCCTTCTCCCCTCTCTCTCTCTTCCCCTTCTCCCCTCTCTCTGCCTCTTCCCCCTCTCCCATTGCCTAGCTTTGGCCTCTTGTCAGTCTAGGTCGGCTGTAGTTGACCCGTCCATTAGTCATTCCAGGGATCAGGAATGTAAGGATAGTTAGGAATGTTAGTTGTTTCCCTTAGAAACATAGCCATGGAGACACCTACTGCCATAAGGAACAGGCTAGGAGTGTGTGTGTATTAGAGGGAAGAAAGGCAGTGTGGAGACAAATCTGTGAATATTAATCTGTTAATGGGTTGCCTCTGTTTTGAAGTGCGCTCTCTGTCTTTCTCTGACTGTGTCTGTCTGTTTCTCTCTCTCTCTCTCTGTGTTTTTCTCTCGTTCTGTATTAACCCCCACCTCTCGCTCTCCCTGCTCCCACTGCTTCTTCCTCTCCCCCTCTTCCTCCATCTCTCGCTCTCTCTGCCACCTGTGGGTTAGATATTCATCAATCTGAGCTAACAGCTAACAGGCACAGCGGTACCTCATCAAATATGGATGGGTCTGATCTGCAATTAAAAAGCTCTCAGGTTTGATGTCCCCCTCAGCATACTGCTGGCTTCGGGAGCCTCACGTTTTCCCCTATGCCAGAAGGGAGCTTGAGTCTGTTGTGGTGGATCAGAAGGGATGTGTTCAGTAATATGAAACATTGCAAATAGCAATACACCACATAGAGAGGCACACACACACACTCACTGTGTGTGTGTGTGTGTGTGTCATGAGTAGGGGGCTGTAGGTCTGACGAAAGAGCATGCTGCAACAGATGGTTTCTGAGGTGTTTGAGACGCAGGCTAAGTCGAGGTGGGCGTATTATGTGGTCAACACTACAGCTACTGTACTTAAAGCATAGACTGAGTTTGGTTATTTTAGTTCCTAATATTCTGTTCTCATACCATCTGTTGCCTTGTGTCAGAAGGGTTCTGGCAGAGATTCATTACAAGATGGTAAAACAATTAGCACTGGGAGGCAGGGGAATGCCAAGTAGCCTAACTCTCAGTAAAAAGACCAAACTAAAGGAAATGTGTCTGGTTAGTCAGAGATACACCGTATCATACTCTACCACCAGTACTCGGTACAAAAATGTAATGGAATACTGGACCCACTGCTCAACAACAACCCCTTTTTAGCAGAGTTTTGGAAAATAACTACACAATTATTGATTCAATATATTTAGTCTTGTTGTGGAATGTAGAAATGGCCCAAATACATAGTGAAGTAATTGATAGTACTACACATTTAAAAGGTTGAGATATGGATGTAAAAAGAGGTCCACCCTGAGGGAAGAGAGCAGTGTTTATTGAACTGCCTTCCTGACCCACTTCTTCAAATATCAAGTCTCCATGCTCTGGGGAGTATAACTCCCAGAGGCCCTGGGATGAAGAGACACAAGCACAACTGTCAATCACTGATCTCACTCACCAGTGATCACTTCCTATATTAAATGTTGGCTTATAAACATAACGAAATGGGAAACGAGTCTTAGATTAATATAGGAATTCAGATTTGATTAGGATGCTTTCAGGTAGGTTATTATTATATTACGTATGTAGAATCTTAATTTGAGCCAGTTTGCTACAGCAGGAAAAAAATCCTGCAGCAACAGGAAATGTGAATTATTATGTGGATTATAATTAATTGACATTTTTGTAGGGGTTGATACATTTTTCTAAAGGTTAAATCAAGTCTGAAATTTCAAAGTGGAAATTATAAACTTCAGAAGCCTTGTTAAACCTCAAATACACTACATGTTTTACATTTCCTGCATTGAAGGAAAGTTCTGCAACAGGGTGATCATATTAATATCCTACATCTGTACGTCGAAACACTGCATGTCTGTTGAGGGTTTGGTTAGAGGTTACTGCTCTGTGATGTTGGGCACTGATGCATGTTCCAATACACTAAGCTGACTTTACAGTTAATAAGGAAAGTTGAAGTTGCTAACTCTATTATAATTCTATGTCTATTACATTAGTTACCAGTCTATTCTATTAAAGCGCTATGGTCAAATCTATCTGCCTTAATGAACTGTCATAATGTTGATGCAATTAAATATGATATTTCCAAGTCCCCTTGTACTGTATAATAGAGTAGACACAAATGCCAGCATGAGTTGTGGAAAATATTAGATTGCCAATATTCATGACTTTTATTTTGTGTAAAACAAAACATTCACAAATCCAAAAGAACACACATTGTCACTTACTTACTCACTCACAGCACTAACAATCACAAAGTTGGTGTCTGATTTGAAAGTCTTCACTGCACATGCATCATGCTAGATTTGAACCTTTGGGTCTAAATTCTCTGTGCTTCTCTGCTGCAGGGCATTCACACTGACCTCCCTTCCATCTAGTCAGGCAAGTTTCTGCAATAAAACATTCGTTTTTGTCCAATGATCAGCAACAGTCAGTCTGTCTGTCAGTCAGTACAGTGTTCAACTGTACCTCTCCCCTCAGGATCCAGAGAAAGGCTTGGTCACACAACTGAAAACTCAAAACACAGCAACTGAAATCACACACTGTAATACCTCACGGTGCACTCTAAGGCTGGTTTGAAGGGGAAGCAGCCAGGATGGAAAAAGCAGCTTGATGTATGTGTAATACAGTAGGAGACTGGTCCTCTGAGAGGTTATGTTCTGTCCTGCAGCAGTGAGGGTGGTCAAGGTGGTGGATGCTCTCTCTCTTGTATCTCTCTGAGGGTGGACTCCAGACAGAGTGCAGAGGAACAGCTGTCCTGCATCAGTTTCCCCTCATCCCTTCCTCTCCCACTTGTTGCCCTCTCTACCTACCTGTACCTGCCCCCTTCTCTCTGTCTTCCCCTCTCTATCCACCTCCCTGTTCATTCCCTTCCCTTCCTGATCCCTCTCCCCCATCTTTCCCTCTTCCCCACCTCTCCACCCTTTCTTACTTGACAAAGTGCAGAGCCTCTGCGGCCACCACAGATCCCTTGCTGCTGTCCAGAGAGGTGATGAGAGAGAAGCCAGCCTTCAGGGCCAGCATCACCGTCTCTAGCTTCAGACACTCCAGGGTACACAGGAAGGTACTGTCCTGCTTCAGCACCAGCCTGGAGCCAGGGTCCGACTTGATGAAGTGGCGGAACTGGATCACGTTGGACGACACCTCAAACTCCTCCGGGAAGCCGTCCAGCCGGCTCTTTGAGATCTGAACCAGGCGCCCTTTGATCTTGTCGATGAAGGAGGGGTCGCTGCAGTACACCTTGAAGCCCTGCGACCTCTCGTCAGTCACCTCCAGGAAGGCAGGCTCCCGCTGCGCCGCCCGCAGTCCCTCCCACTCCGAAATGGCTTCCACCAATCCGCTGAGGCGGTAGAACTCTGCTTCCCCTCTCAGAAGGCCCACCTCTCGGAAGTCGTCGGGCAGCTGCAGGTCTCCGGTCCGCAGGAAGTTGAGGATGTGTCTGAACACGGGGCCATCACGGTCGATGAAGGGGTTGCCCATGGAGTCAGTGTGCTGGACGGGCTTCCTGCCGCTGGCCAGCTCCTCTAACACTGACCCCTGTTGGCGGCTAAGGGTGGTGCGGTGAGCGGCATAGAGAAAGCCCCCCACGTTGAGGGTGATGGTGCCTGAGGAGGGCTTCTTGATGCTCTTGCTGGGCTGCAGCAGGTCTGGGTTGATCTGTCTCAGTTCACTGTCCATCCTTCTGAGGTTCCATTCCATGCCGCTCCCGCTCAACAACCGCACAGTCTCTTTGTCTGGTTAAGTGTGTAGCATGCAGTAACAAAGTGAGTGTGTGTGAGTGTATGGGAGCGTTACGAAGAGGTACTGGCATAGAGAGGAGCGCACTGGTAGCAGAATGAGAGTCTGCCTTTTCCTTTCTCTCTCGCCTCCCTCTTACATCCGTCCCTCTCGCTCTCCTCCTCTTACCACTCTCGCTCTCTCCTCCTCTTACCTCTCTCTCTCTCTCTGCTGGAGGAAGGGGGGGGCAGTGCCACCCTCCATCAGAGGGTGGGAGGAGAGAGTGCGTGTGCTTTAGAGAGAGAGAAAACGACAGTGTAGAAAGGGTGGCAGGTGCTCTCCTTGCCCCTCTCTCCCTCCTCTAAATCTCCCTCTTCTCTTTCCCCTCTCTCTCCTTCCTCTCTCATCCTCCTCTTTTCTTCCACCCTCTCTCGGTTTCTCCTTTCTCTCTCCATCTTCCCTCTTTCCCCTTCTCATTCTCCTCCAGCCCCCCTCTCTCTCTTTCTTCCATCTCGCTCTCTCTACTCCTCTCTCTCTCTCTCCCAGTCTTCGTAATTAGCCCTCTCCTCTCGCTGATATAAAGGCTCCTCAGCTGTGCTTCTGCACGTGAGACCACAGGAGGCCCTGAACACACACGCTCTATATACACATGCAGATACACACCAACCTCCTACCAACACACACACACACACACACACACAGGAGGTTGTCGTGGCAGGGAACTCGGATAACAAATCTCTCTCCCCAACCCCCAGACTGAGGGGGGAGGTGGCAGTATCTCTGTTATAGAGACTTGCTGCAGTCAGATATGTGTTAGAGACCATGTTTACAGCTTTGTTCAGGGAGGCATTTACTGGCAGCATAGTGGGCACATTCGCTGGCAGTGTGATGGAGAGATGGGGATAAATGGGCAGATTGTGTGTATTTACGCAAATGGCCTGATTTCTCTCCAAGATTACGTGCAGTTGGTTAAGATCTCCCTGTGTGTGTGTTTGTGGGAACAGCCCAATTACTGGTGTATGCAGGCAGACAGTGTCTTTGATTTGTCCACATCCTCCTGTATCCACCCACAGCCTGGGGAGTTGACTGGAACATAATTGGTTCTAAACCGAGTGTAATGTCTCTGTTACTCTGCCAACTGTCTCTGTTACTGCTTTATAAGGAAGACAGAGGCTTGTTTATTATTATGGTCATAGACTTGTAGTGTTAACCTCCAGAGCACGTAGCAAGGGGCTTAATCAATCATGTACACTATATATACAAAGTATGTGGACACCCTTCAAATTAGTGGATTCGGCTATTTCAGCCACACCCATTGCTGACAGGTGTATAAAATCGAGCACACAGCTATGCAATCTCCATAGACAAACATTGGCAGTAGAATGGCCTTACATGCTGACCACCGCACGCGTCGCAAAATAAATGTACACATACATGTTATTCAATCATTGCACCCACACTGCTCGCGCGCATCAACAAGCGTCTGGGTGGCCAGGCGCTAAAATAGAACTTGGTTCTATTTGTGAAGCTCAACGCGCTGCAAGTCCTGTCTCTCCCATCTCCTCATTGTTTTTAGGAGCATCTACCCACGTGGGTGATTGAAAGATGAACTGAGGTCTACGCTCCAGTCCAGTTGGTTGGGGTAATGCACCATAAAGTTGGTTGCCAACTGCCATATAAAGTCCAACGAAGAAGAAGCGTGAAGGAGGAGAGATTACTAGAAAACAAACTTTTACCGTTTTATCTGTGGATTAATTGTCAGAGTGAGGACCTTGTGCATTTCAGATAAAATAACAACCCAATGTTTATATCCCAGGACAAATTAGCTAGCAAAAGCAAGCTAGCTAGCTAAATTGCCATAAATGTTTAATGTTTTTCAACCTGTCCCAAAATTAATATAATTGGTTCAGAGTTTGTTTTGATATTTCAACCTGCGTGTCCTGATCGCGTCTGGTGTGGGGGGACAAAATCAACTTGCGCGCAATGGCGCACGAGGACGGTCTGGGTAGCATGTTACTGAAGAGCTCAGTGACTTTTAACGTGGCACCGTCATAGGATGCCACCTTTCCAACATGTCAGTTTGTACAATTTCTGCTCTGCTAGAGCTGCCCCGGTCAACTGTAAGTGCTGTTATTGTGAAGGGGAAACGTCTAGGAGCAACCAATGGCTCAGCCGCGAAGTAGTAGGCCACACAAGCTCACAGAACGGGACCGCTGAGTGCTAAAAATTGTCTGTCCTCGGTTGCAACACTCACTACCGAGTTCCAAACTGCCTCTGGAAGCAATATCAGCACGAGCTGTTCGTCGGGACATCTTAACACTACAGCATACAATTACATTCTAGACGATTCTGTGCTTCCAACTTTGTGGCAACAGTTTGGGGAAGGCCCTTTCCTGTTTCAGCATGACAATGCCCCTGTGCACAAAGCGAGGTCCATACAGAAATGGTTTGTCGAGATCGGTGTGGAAGAACTTGACTGGCCTGCACAGATCCCTGACCTCAACCCCTTCGAACACCCTTGGGAGGAATTTGAATGCCAACTGCGAACCAGGTCTAATCGCCCAACATCAGTGCCCGACCTCACTAATGCTCTTGTGGCTGAATGGAAGCAAGTCCCCACAGCAATGTTCCAACATCTAGTGGAAAGCCTTCCCAGAAGGCAAAGGGGGGACCAACTTGTCAACACACTGTATTATACACTACATGACCAAAGTAAATACAATGTTTCTTTCTACATGGGCTGACAGTGACAAACTGCCTGGACAATGTGTACTCATGTCACTCATGGTAACTAAGAGTGGTGGGTGTGTTTATTAACAGTTTTGTTCCCTGAGGAGAGGGAGAGAGAGAAACAGAGAAAGTGAGAGCGGGAGTGTGTGTGTCCTGCAGGTGATGGGCTGTCAGTCAGTCAGACAGTGATGTTACTGGACCCACTCTTCTCTCTTCCTTTATCTATCACACACACACTCTCCCTTGGGGGCAGAAGTGCAATTAAAGGAAACAGTGACATCGATGTCAGGTTGTGTGTGTGTGTAACAAGGGGGATGTCATCATGTTGTCTTTTCTCTCAGTGAGAAGTCTGTTTGTTTGATGGAGCTGTCTACAATTGTCTACAGTTATACAGAGGGCTCTGTTGTGTGTATGCTGGTGTTCAAATTTAAATTAAACCTAGCAATCACCCCAGAATCCAGGTGTAGAACATTCCCCACACACTCTTGACAGAGAGACAACCTATCCAATAGAATACCACTCTCTGCCGTCTCCAGAAGTGGAGGCGCGACTTCCATTCACTCACCCCCTTAAATAGACGTACTTGTGGACAATCAGTGTGGCAGTCTGACAAACCTTTCCATTCAGTTAATTTCCTGTGTGTGTGTGTGTGTGTGTGTGTGTGTGTGTGTGTGTGTGTGTGTGTGTGTGTGTGTGTGTGTGTGTGTGTGTGTGTGTGTGTGTGTGTGTGTGTGTGTATAAATGCTGCATTCCAGACAACTAGGAAACGCTGACATTTTCGACTTGGAAACTTGTTGTAGAAAGATGAGCTCTGAGTATCAGAATAAACCAGTAGGAAGCTTTATGCAAAAAATGAGCCTATGATTCCAGTAACAGTTCACCACGGTGACGTCTGAGTGACACATCGGCGATCAACGAGGCGGCTCGACCGTACCATGGTGCTTTTTAATCATAATGTGATTAATGGAATCATCCCCGCATTAGAATTGCAAACAAGGCAGTGGAACAGCGGAGAGGAGATGGTGGGTGGGTGGGTGGGTGGGTGGATGACCTGCGTTCCTTCCCAGCCCTATCACACCATCATTACCTGAGATAATTGTTCAACATCATGTCGGAATCTATTTGATTTCTTGTTCTTTTTTATTTCCTCAAAGTAATGAGAGCAGTAATGGGGATTCCCATCTGTAAAATCACGGTCTCTTTTCATTAAAGATGTTGAATTATTCATAATGTTGCTGGCCAAGTCGGAGCTGGAACGTTATATCACAAACTGCAGTGAAGCTGGCATAGCAACAGTAGCCTTGAGGAACATAAATGGTGTGTGTGGCAGAGGTGGTTAGGTAACCTTGCCTGAGACCTGTAGATTTGCATAAGGCTTCCTAAGCTAATGCCTGGGCATTAGCTCAGCAGGCTAACACGGTTTAGGGCTGGCTGTATAGACAACCAGGGTTCAAACCCTGTTAGTCACATGCGCTCTCTCTCTATGTCAAACACTCTCTGATGTTGGCTGTATTTTAGCAAATATCTCCACTAAGGGTGCTGAAAATGTCTTCTGGTGGGTTTGATACAGGTAATGAAGTTAATTAATAGCCCCTAACAGCAGATTGTTGATAAAGATGTCTTCTCTCTCCCTACCAGGCTGTGGAGAGATTAGTGGTTCTCTAGTATTACGTGTCCGGATCATATCTGAGTGTCCCTAACTCCCTCCCCTCATGGGAAGTCATTTATAGATCTGGTAGTCACAGGGAGATGGCTTTGGGCATGCAGTCAGCTTACATCTCCTCCACTATTGAGACCTGTTGGGCTATTTTTCCAAGGCTGTGTTGTGTAGTATAGTGTGGTGTGGATTGTCAGTAGGACAAAAACAGCAATAGGGCCGACATTAATGAGCAGGTTCATAAGGTGTTTGTTTTTGACGTAGGGTTAAGGTTAGAGACTACCGTGGTCTGAGAGATGAGGCGGTCTGTCTTGTTCCTGTACGCAGGCTGATAGTAGTAGTCGATCTAGTCAACAGGTTTCCTCGCAGGTTCTCTCTCTCTCTTTGTTATAGACTTTGTCGCTGTTCTGTCCCGTCAAGGATGAATAGAGCAATTTACTATCATATTTGCCCGTTTTTAACACATTCCTCCAATAGCCACTTTACTATCTGAGGGTTTTTGGTAGTCTAGCGTCTCTGAGATTCACCAGAGGCTTGAGAAATCTGAAGGCTCACAAATTCATTCTCCTGGAATATTCAGATACAGAGACGGAGGTATCTAGGGAATATTAGTAGGAGAGGGTGGGAGTGGGGGCAGAGTGTGTGTGTGTGTGCTTTTAGATGGAGGGTCCTTAGAGCAGATAAGAGGTTAGAGATGGTGGGAGATGAGTGGGTGGTAGCTTGACTTTCTCGTCCTTCTTTCTCCTCTTCCCTCTCTTTCTCTCTCCTCCCGTTCCTCTCCCTCTTAGCTTGACAGCCTTGAGCAACAAATACTGTGGCCATTCCACCTCTCACTGTGCCTTCCTCCTCCTCCTCTCATTCTGTTCTCCTCTCTTTCTGCGTCCTATCTCTCTCTCCATCTCTGCATGTGCAGCTTTGCTCTCCTACATACCAGCGTCCATTAGGACCTGCACGTTTTAGCCTAATTCATGCCACACTAAACAGGCATAAACCCTCAACAGGAGAACCCTACAGGAGAAGAGGCATGAGCAGTCTGGTGAGAGAGGGATAAAGTAGGGGATAGGTTAAAAAAGAGAAGACCGGAAGAGAGAGAATGGAAAAGGAGAGGGGGAGAGAGAGGGAGCCTTGAGTGGAGTATATGAGAGAGGAGATCTACAGTAAACTATTCTCTCCCATACGGCCCTGACCCAGGTGATCCCAGCCAGTGGCCTGTGAGTAGCTAGAGAGGGAGATGGAGGCAGGCTGCTCTGAAGTTGAGTGATGCGTTTGTGTGTAGGTGTGTTTATAGAGATGCGCCAGCAAGTGTTTCAGCACTTATCATGCAATAATTGCACATAATTGTATCCATTTGTGAAAAAGGTGAGGAATGGATATTAGTGAGTGTGTGAGATCTGTGACATTGGACTGACTGTGAAGTGATTTCTCTGGAGCCATCTGTAAAAGTGCACAGATTTTTAATAGCACCAACAAACACCAACTGAACATTTTGTTTCAGTAGAACAAAACCTGATTAGCTAACAAACGCAAACGGACACCAGTGGTTGTTGGCTGTTCTTGGGCGTTTGTTGGGCAAAGTCTGGACAGAGTGTACTCTTTATCTTTGGATGAACGTTTCTTATACAATGGTGTGAACCTATCCCCGCCCCCTTGTTAGACACAAACACACACAGACACAATTTTGTATTGCTATCCTTGTGGGGACCAAAGAATTGATTCCCATCCAAAATCCTATTTTCCCTAACCTTAACCTAACCATAACCCTAGGCCTAACCTTAACCCCAAACACCTAACCCTAAACCTATACTTAACTCCTAAGCCTAATCGTAACACCTAACCCTAACCTTAATTCTAACCCTAATTGTAACCCTAAACCTAACCCCTATGCCTAAAATTGCGTTTTTCCTCGTGGGGCCCAGCAAAATGTCCCCATTTGTCCGAATTTTCCTTGTTTTACTATCCTTGTGAGGACTAGGATAGTTAAACACACACAATGACAAGGAAAACTCCAAATAGATGAATCACTACATTTTGAAATGGCAAGGTCTTGATGAGCAGTCCAGTGGCAGTTGGTGGAGATTTGGAGTGTTGGCTGTGGAGTACTCAGCTCGGGTGGTTTCTCTATTGATTCAGTCAAGCGGTTCAGTCAAATATAATTTTGGCTGCATGTTCAGTCCAGTGCTGAAGGCTATTAAATAACACTTTTAGTCCTGTTGTATTGAAATAAAGAATACAATGTGATTAAAACCAGCAATCTGCTAATGATTTTTGTGTGTGTGTAGGTCCTTAAAGGAAACATGTATTGTCTTTGTTTCAGATAAGATCAGTCTGGAGGGCATAGTGGTACAGAGAGCAGAGTGCAGACCTGCCGTCAACCAAAACTACATGAAACTGAAGAAGTGAGTGAAACAAAATTCAATAAAATGTGAATAAAATTTGGCGACTGTAAAATAAAGCATCACGATAGGCTATTTCTCCTGGCTTCATTTCTGAGGGAGATTAGTAGATGTGGGAGGAACAGAAGCCATAGCGAACTCCAGGAGAATGTCTAATAATGGTGTATAACTGGTCTCCATTCTGTTTAATGGTAGCAGAGGTTGGCAGGGATTGCTATAGCAACTGTTCCTTGTGTGCTATAGCAAATATTCTCTCTCCCTGTGTGTTCTTTTACATTGTTTTATTAGGGGGTAGATCAGCTTTAATATTGCAGATAGATTGTAGTTTCCATCAATGTAATTGTCTGCATCATTTCCAATTCCCCATATATATTTTTTGTATATATAAATGTGTATATATATATATATATATATATATATATATATATATATATATATATATATATATATATACAGTGAGCTCCATAATTCATTGGACAGTGACCATTGTTTTGTTATTTTGGTTCTGTACTCTAGCACTTTGAGTTTGAAAGGATACAATGACAATGAGGGTGAAGTGCAGACTGTCAGCTTTAATTTGAGGGTATTTTCATACATATCGGATGAACCGTTTAGAAATGACAGCACCTTTTGTACATGGTCCCCCCATTTTAAGGTACTACAAGTATTTGTTAAATTGGCTTCACAGATGTGTGTCGTTAGGCAGGTGTATTCATTTGTGTCGTTAGTGAATGCAGGAGAGCTGTTGATGAATAGTAATGATTCTAGACGTTGCAATTGCCTTTGGAGGTTGTTATTGGGGTGTGACAACATGAGGAAGACAGCAGTGTCGATGCAAATGAAGTTGGCCGTCATAAGGCTCAGAAATGAAAATCAATCATTCAGGAACATTGCAAAAACCCTGGCCATGCCCAAGTCAACAGTTTTGTTCATCATTAACAAGAAAAAAACAACCGGTGAACTCAATTATGTCAAAAGACCCGGTAGACAGAGGAAGACCACTGTAGTGGATGACTGGAGAATACTCTCTATGGTGAAGAAAAACCCCCTGATAACAGCCCAACAGATCAAAAACACTCTCCTGGATGCAGGTGTAGATGTGTCAAAGTCTACCATACGCAGAAGACTACACCAGCAGGACTACAGAGGGTACACTACAAGATGCAAACCACTGATAAGCCTGAAGAACAGAAAGGCAAGATTACAGTTTGCTAAAAAGCACCTAAAAGAACCCCAAGAGTTCTGGAAAAAAATATTGTGGACAGATGAGACAAAGATTAACATGTACCAGAGTGATGGAAAGACAAAAGTGTGGAGAAAAAAAAGAAATGCCCATGATCCAAAGCATACCACCTCATCCATGAAACATGGTGGAGGGGGTGTTATGGCTTGGGCCTGTATGGCTGCCAGTGGAACAGGCTCACTTGTCTTCATCGATGATGTGACTGCAGACAGAAGTAGAACAATGAATTCTGAAGTCTACAGAAATATTTTATCTGCTCAGATAAAACCAAATGCCTCCAAACTCATTGGACGGCACTTAATCACGCAATAAGACAATGACCCTAAACATACTGCTAGAGCAACAAAGGGGTTTTTGATGGCCAAAAAGTGGAAAAACCTTGACTGGCCGAGTCAATCACCAGATCTGAATCCAATTGAACATGCATTTTACATGCTGAAGAGGAGACTTAAGGCAATAAGTCCCCGAAACAAGCAGGAACTGAAGATGGCTGCAGTACAGGCCTGGCAGAGCATCACCAGGGAAGATACCCAGCGTCTGGTGATGGCGATGCATCGCAGACTTCAAGCAGTCATTGCATGCAAAGGATATGCGACCAAATATTAACAATGATTACTTTATTCTACATTATGTTAAACTGTCCAATGATTTTTGATGCCCGAAAATGGGGGGGGACCATGTACAAAAGCTTCTATAATTCGTAAACGGTTCATCCGATATGTATGAAAATACCCTCAAATTAAAGCTGACAGTCTGCACTTCACCCTCATTGTCATTGTATCCTTTCAAACTCAAAGTGCTAGAGTACAGAACCAAAATAACAAAACAATGGTCACTGTCCAGTGAATTATGGAGCTCACTGTATATATATATATATATATATATATATATATATATATATATATATATATATATATATATATATATATATATATATATATATATATACACAGTGGGGAGAACAAGTATTTGATACACTGCTGATTTTGCAGGTTTTCCTACTTACAAAGCATGTAGAGGTCTGTAATTTGTATCATAGGTACACTTCAACTGTGAGAGACGGAATCTAAAACAAAAATCCAGAAAATCACATTGTATGATTTTTAAGTAATTCATTTGCATTTTATTGCATGACATAAGTATTTGATACATCAGAAAAGCAGAAATTAATATTTGGTACAGAAACCTTTGTTTGCAATTACAGAGATCATACGTTTCCTGTAGGTCTTGACCAGGTTTGCACACACTGCAGCAGGGATTTTGGCCCACTCCTCCATACAGACCTTCTCCAGATCCTTCAGGTTTCGGGGCTGTCGCTAGGCAAGACGGACATTCAGCTCCCTTTCTATTGGGTTCAGGTCTGGAGACTGGCTAGGCCACTCCAGGACCTTGAGATGCTTCTTACGGAGCCACTCCTTAGTTGCCCTGGCTGTGTGTTTCGGGTCGTTGTCATGCTGGAAGACCCAGCCACGACCCATCTTCAATGCTCTTACTGAGGGAAGGAGGTTGTTGGCCAAGATCTCGCGATACATGGCCCCATCCATCCTCCCCTCAATACGGTGCAGTCGTCCTGTCCCCTTTGCAGAAAAGCATCCCCAAAGAATGATGTTTCCACCTCCATGCTTCACGGTTGAGATTGTGTTCTTGGGGTTGTACTCATTCTTCTTCTTCCTCCAAACACGGCGAGTGGAGTTTAGACCAAAAAACTATATTTTTGTCTCATCAGACCACATTACCTTCTCCCATTCCTCCTCTGGATCATCCAGATGGTCATTGGCAAACTTCAGACGGGCCTGGACATGCGCTGGCTTGAGCAGGGGGACCTTGCGTGCGCTGCAGGATTTTAATCCATGACGGCGTAGTGTGTTACTAATGGTTTTCTTTGAGACTGTGGTCCCAGCTCTCTTCAGGTCATTGACCAGGTCCTGCCGTGTAGTTCTGGGCTGATCCCTCACCTTCCTCATGATCATTGATGCCCCACGAGGTGAGATCTTGCATGGAGCCCCAGACCGAGGGTGATTGACCGTCATCTTGAACTTCTTCCATTTTCTAATAATTGCACCAACAGTTGTTGCCTTCTCACCAAGCTGCTTGCCTATTGTCCTGTTGCCCATCCCAGCCTTGTGCAGGTCTACAATTTTATCCATGATGTCCTTACACAGCTCTCTGGTCTTGGCCATTGTGGAGAGGTTGGAGTCTGTTTGATTGAGTGTGTGGACAGGTGTCTTTTATACAGGTAACGAGTTCAAACAGGTGCAGTTAATACAGGTAATGAGTGGAGAACAGGAGGGCTTCTTAAAGAAAAACTAACAGGTCTGTGAGAGCCGGAATTCTTACTGGTTGGTAGGTGATCAAATACTTATGTCATGCAATAAAATACAAATGAATTACTTAAAAATCATACAATGTGATTTTCTGGATTTTTGTTTTAGATTCCATCTCTCACAGTTGAAGACTACCTATGATAAAAATTACAGACCTCTACATGCTTTGTAAGTAGGAAAACCTGCAAAATCGGCAGTGTATCAAATACTTGTTCTCCCCACTGTATACAGCTATGAAAGAAATTAAGAGACCACTGCAAAAATATACGTTTCTCTGGTTTTACTATTTATAGGTATGTGTTTGGGTGAAATTAACATTTTTGTTTTATTCTATAAACTACTGACAAAATTTATCCCAAATTCCAAATAAAAATATTGTCATTTAGAGCATTTATTTGCAGAAAATGACAACTGGTCAAAATAACAAAAAAGATGCAGTGTTGTCAGACCTCGAATAATGCAAAGCAAATAAGTTCATGTTCAGAAATCAATATTTGGTGGAATAACACTGATTTTCAATCACAGCTTTCATGCGTCTTGGCATGCTCTCTACCAGTCTTTCACATTGATGTTGGGTGACTTTATGCCACTCCTGGCGCAAAAATTCAAGCAGCTCGGCTTTGTTTGATGGCTTGTGACCATCCATCTTCCTCTTGATCACATTCCAGAAGTTTTCAATGGGGTTCAGGTCTGGAGATTGGGCTGGCTATGACAGGGTCTTGATCTGGTGGTCCTCCATCCACACCTTGATTGACCTGGCTGTGTGGCATGGCGCATTTTCCTGCTGGAAAGACCAATCCTCAGAGTTGGGGGAACAATGTCAGAGCAAAAGGAAGCAAGTTTTCTTCCAGGACAACCTTGTACGTGGCTTGATTCATGCGTCCTTCACAAAGACAAATCTGCCCGATTCCAGCCTTGCTGAAGTACCCCCAGATCATCACCGATCCTCCACCAAATTTCACAGTGGGTGCGAGGAACTGTGGCTTGCAGGCCTCTCCAGGTCTCCATCGAACCATTAGACAACCAGGTGCTGGGCAAAGCTGAAAATTGGACTCATCAGAGAAGATTACCTTACTCCAGTCCTCTACGGTCCAATCCTTATGGTCTTTTGCAAACCTCAGCCTGGCTCTTCTTTGCTTCTCATTGATGAAGGGCTTTTTTCTAGCTTTGCACGACATCAGCCCTGCCCCTAGGAGCCTGTTTCGAACCGTCCTCGCCGTGCACTTCACCCCAGCTGCCGTTTGCCAGTCTTTTTGTAGGTCACTTGATGTCATCCTACGGTTGTTGAGTGACATTCGAATGAGTTGGCGGTCTTCCCGGTCAATAGAGTCGTTTTCGCCCTCTGCTGGTCTGTAGCTTTGTTGTTCCCAATGTCTGCTGCTTGACCTTGTTCTTATGAACCGCCGTGTTTGACATTTTAAGGATGGAAGCAACCTGACGCTCACTGTATCCCTCTGCCAGTAAAGCCAGAATTGAACCCTTCTTTTCCTCACTCAAAACTTTCCTTTTCAACTCTTTTGGCATGGTCAATAGTTACTTTTTGATTAATATTACTTTTGAGGTACTGTTGGCACTGTTTTTGCCATCCAGCTGGTCCTATTGCAAGAGGATAGTGATGACCACAGCAGTGGTTTTTATACTTTTCCTCGTTAAATAACATTTGGTTCAGGTGATCACCTAATCAGTACCTAATTCAGTAGAATGAGGTGTGCCTGTGTTGGCATTCAACAGACACTGGAATGGAATGGCTGTCATCCATGTAGAGATGCTAATTTAAGAAACATTTGCAGTGGTCTCTTAATTTTTTCCAGAGCTGTATATATATATATATATGTATGTGTATGTATATGTATATATACAGTGAGGGGAAAAAAGTATTTGATCCCCTGCTGATTTTGTACGTTTGCCCACTGACAAAGAAATGATCAGTCTATAATTTTAATGGTAGGTTTATTTGAACAGTGAGAGACAGAATAACAAAACAAAAATCCAGAAAAACGCATGTCAAAAATGTTATAAATTGATTTGCATTTTAATGAGGGAAATAAGTATTTGACCCCCTCTCAATCAGAAAGATTTCTGGCTCCCAGGTGTCTTTTATACAGGTAAGAGCTGAGATTAGGAGCACACTCTTAAAGGGAGTGCTCCTAATCTCAGTTTGTTACCTGTATAAAAGACACCTGTCCACAGAAGCAATCAATCAATCAGATTCCAAACTCTCCACCATGGTCAAGACCAAAGAGCTATCCAAGGATGTCAGGGACAAGATTGTAGACCTACACAAGGCTGGAATGGGCTACAAGACCATCGCCAAGCAGCTTGGTGAGAAGGTGACAACAGTTGGTGCGATTATTTGCAAATGGAAGAAACACAAAATAACTGTCAATCTCCCTCGGCCTGGGGCTCCATGCAAGATCTCACCTCGTGGAGTTGCAGTGATCATGAGAACGGTGAGGAATCAGCCCAGAACTACACGGGAGGATCTTGTCAATGATCTCAAGGCAGCTGGGACCATAGTCACCAAGAAAACAATTGGTAACACACTACGCCGTGAAGGACTGAAATCCTGCAGTGCCCGCAAGGTCCCCCTGCTCAAGAAAGCACATATACAGGCCCGTCTGAAGTTTGCCAATGAACATCTGAATGATTCAGAGGAGAACTGGGTGAAAGTGTTGTGGTCAGATGAGACCAAAATCGAGGTCTTTGGCATCAACTCAACTCGCCGTGTTTGGAGGAGGAGGAATGCTGCCTATGACCCCAAGAACACCATCCCCACCGTCAAACATGGAGGTGGAAACATTATGCTTTGGGGGTGTTTTTCTGCTAAGGGGACAGGACAACTTCACCGCATCAAAGGGACGATGGACGGAGCCATGTACCGTCAAATCTTGGGTGAGAACCTCCTTCCCTCAGCCAGGGCATTGAAAATGGGTCGTGGATGGGTATTCCAGCATGACAGTGACCCAAAACACACGGCCAAGGCAACAAAGGAGTGGCTCAAGGAGCACATTAAGGTCCTGGAGTGGCCTAGCCAGTCTCCAGACCTTAAACCCATAGAAAATCTGTGGAGGGAGCTGAAGGTTCGAGTTGCCAAACGTCAGCCTCAAAACCTTAATGACTTGGAGAAGATCTGCAAAGAGGAGTGGGACAAAATCCCTCCTGAGATGTGTGCAAACCTGGTGGCCAACTACAAGAAACGTCTGACCTCTGTGATTGCCAACAAGGGTTTTGCCACCAAGTACTAAGTCATGTTTTGCAGAGGGGTAAAATACTTATTTCCCTCATTAAAATGCAAATCAATTCATAACATTTTTGACATGCGTTTTTCTGGATTTTTTTTGTTGTTATTCTGTCTCTCACTGTTCAAATAAACCTACCATTAAAATTATAGACAGATCATGTCTTTGTCAGTGGGCAAACGTACAAAATCAGCAGGGGATTAAATACTTTTTTCCCTCACTGTATATATGTGTGAATATATATGTGTATATATGTATGTGTGTGTGTATATATGTATGTGTGTGTATATACAGTTGAAGTTGGAAATGTACATACACCTTAGCCAAATACATTTAAACTCAGTTTTTCACAATTCCTGACATTTAATCCTAGGAAAAATTCCATGTCTTAGGTCAGTTAGGATCACCACTTTATTTTAAGAATGTGTAATGTCAGAATAATAGTAGAGAAAATGATTTATTTCATCACATTCCCAGTGGGTCAGAAGTTTACATACACTCAATTTGTATTTGGTAGCATTGCCTTTAAATAGTTTAACTTGGGTCAAACGTTTCGGGTAGCCTTCCACAAGCTTCCCACAATAAGTTGGGTGAATTTTGGCCCATTCCTCCTGACAGAGCTGGTGTAACTGAGTCAGGTTTGTAGGCCTCCTTGCTCACACACGCTTTTTCAGTTCTGCCCACAAATTTGCTATAGGATTGAGGTCAGGGCTTTGTGATGGCCACTCCAATACCTTGACTTTGTAGTCCTTAAGCCATTTTGCCACAACTTTGGAAGTATGCTTGGGGTTATTGTCTATTTGGAAGACCCATTTACGACCAAGCTTTAACTTCCTGACTGATGTCTTGAGCTGTTGCTTCAATATATCCACATAATTTTCCTTCCTCATGATGCCATCTATTTTGTGAAGTGCACCAGTCCCTCCTGCAGCAAAGCACCCCCACAGCATGATGCTGCCACCCCCGTGCTTCACGGTTGGGATGGTGTTATTCGGCTTGCAAGCCGTCCCCCCTTTTCCTCCAAACATAACGATGGTCATTATGGCCAAACAGTTCTATTTTTGTTTCATCAGACTAGAGGACATTTCTCCAAAAAGTATGATCTTTGTCCCCATGTGCAGTTGCAAACCGTAGTCTGGCTTTTTGTATGGAGGTTTTGGAGCAGTGGCTTCTTCCTTGCTCAGCGCCCTTTCAGGTTATGTCGATATAGGACACATTTTACTGTGGATATAGATACTTTTGTACCTGTTTCCTCCAGCATCTTCACAAGGTCCTTTGCTGTTCTGGGATTGTTGCACTTTTCACACCAAAGTACGTTCATCTTTAGGAGACAGAACGCATCTCCTTCCTGAGCGGTATGACAGCTGCGTGGTCCCATGGTATTTATACTTGCGTACTATTGTTTGTACAGATGAACGTGGTACCTTCAGGCGTTTGGAAATTGCTCCCAAGGATGAACCAGACTTGTGGATGTCTACAGTTCTTTTTTCTGAGGTCTTGGCTGATTTCTTTTGATTTTCCCATGATGTCAAGCAAAGAAGCACTGAGTTTGAAGGTAGGCCTTGAAGTACATCCACAGGTACACCTCCAATTGACTCAAATGATGTCAATTAGCCTATCAGAAACTTCTAAAGCCATGACATCATTTTATGGAATTTTCCAAGCTGTTTAAAGGCACCGTCAACTTAGTGTATGTAAACTTCTGACCCACTGGAATTGTGATACCGTGAATTATAAGTGAAATAATCTGTCTGTAAACAATTGTTGGAAAAATTACTTGTGTCATGCACAAAGTAGATGTCCTAACCGACTTGCCAAAACAATCATTTGTTAAAAAGAAATTTGTGGAGTGGTTGAAAAAACGAGTTTTAATGACTCCAACCTAAGTGTATGTAAACTTCCGACTTCAACTGTATATGTGTGTATATGTATGGATGTGTGTATGTGTGTGTATAATAATATTATTAAAATATATATTTTCCTTTATTATTTTACCCTAACCCTACCACTCCTCCGCTAATTGGAGTAAACTAACAACACTTAAGCTTATATATACTATATACATTTTACGGACACAATGTATTTTACAATAGTTATGTTTTGTTTGTTTTTAATCCCATCCTTCAGCTACCCTCAACCCCTCCCATCTATCTCCGAAGACTATCCAGTTTGATTTCTATTTGCCATATATTTTTAACTGTGCGGTTTTACAAAAGTTCTGAACCTACAGTGCCTTCGGAAAGTATTCAGACCCCTTGTTACGTTAGACTTATTCTAAAATGGATTAAATAAAATACAAATCTCAGCAATCTACACACAATACACCATAATGACAAAGTGAAAACAGGTTTTTAGACATTTTTGCAAATGTATAAACATTTTAAAAAACAGATACCTTATTTACATAAGTATTCAGACCCTTTGTTATGAGACTCGAAATTGAGCTCAGGTGCATCCTGTTTCAATTGATCATCCTTGAGATGTTTCTACAACTTGATTGGAGTCCACCTGTGGTAAATTCAATTGATTGGGCATGATTTGGAAAGGCACACACCTGTCTATATAAGGTCCCACAGTTGACAGTGCATGTCAGAGCAAAAACCAAGCCATGAGGTCAAAGGAATTGTGCGTAGAGCTCCGAGACAGGATTGTGTCGAGGCACAGATCTAGGGAAGGGTACCAAAACATTTATGCAACATTGAAGGTCCCCAAGAACACAGTGGCCTCCATCATTCTTAAATGTAAGACGTTTGGAACTACCAAGACTTTTCCTAGAGCTGGCCGCCCGGCCAAACTAAGCAATCGGGGAGAAGGACCTTGGTCAGGGAGGTGACCAAGAACCCAATGGTCACTCTGACAGAGCTCTAGAGTTCCTCTGTGGGGGCGGGAGAACCTTCCAGAAGGACAACCATCTCTGCAGCACTCCACCAATCAGGCCTTTATGGTAGAGTGGCCAGACGGAAGCCACTCCTCAGTAAAAGGTACATGACAGCCCGCTTGGAGTTTGCCAAAATGCACCTAATGGCCACTCAGACCATGACAAACAAGATTCTCTGGTCTGATGAAACCAAGATTGAACTCTTTGGCCGGAATGCCAAGCGTTACGTCTGGAGTAAACCTGGCACCATCCCTACGGTGAAGCATGGTGGTGGCAGCATCATGCTGTGGGGATGTTTTTCAGCGGCAGGGACTGGGAGACTACTCAGGATGTAGGCAAAGATGAATGGAGATAAGTACAGGGAGATCCTTGATGAAAACTTGCTCCAGATCGCTCAGAACCTCAGACTGGGGCGAAGGTTCACCTTCCAACAGGACAACAACCCTAAGCACACAGCCAAGACAACGCAGGAGTGGCTTCGGGACAAGTCTCTGAATGTCCTTGAGTGGCCCAGCCAGAGCCCGGACTTGAACCCGATCTATCATCTCTGGAGAGACCTGAAAATAGCTGTGCAGCAACGCTCCCCATCCAACCTGACAGAGCTTGAAAGGATCTGCAGAGAAGAATTGGAGAAACTCCCCAAATACAGGTGTGCCAAGCTTGTAGCGTCATACCCAAGAAGACTCAATGCCGTAATCGCTGCCAAAGGTGCTTCAACAAAGTACTGAGTAAAGGGTCTGAATACTTATGTAAATGTGTATTTTCCATTTTTTATAAATTAGCAATATTTTCTAAAAACCTGTTTTTGCTTTGTCATTATGGGGTATGGTGTGTAGATTGATAAGGGGAAAAAACAAGTTAATACATTTTAGAATAAGGCTGTAACGTAACAAAATATGGAAAAAGTCAATGGGTCTGAATACTTTCCGAAGGCACTGTGTATACATTTTACAGACACATATATTTTACATTAGTTATCTTGTTGTTTTTAGTCCCACCCTTCAGCTCCACTCAACCCCTCCCATCTATCTCTTAACACCATCAATTTTGTATTTCTATTTGCTATATTTTTTTCAACTGTGCTGTGATGTTTCACAAAAGTTCTGAACCTTTCTATTCTCATAGATTCTACAGATTGTAAATTAAAGATAACATTTTTTGCTAAAGGTATTATTATATTATTGATCGATTGACTATGACTTCACAAATCACCCAGCAGTGCTATTTGCAGAGTTAGCTCCAGGTAAATGTTGCAATTTTTCAGCCATTCCTGGACCTGCGACAAAAAACAAGCTACATATGGACAGTATCAAAACAATTGATCTAATGATTCTCTTCGCAGCAAAATCTGCAGAGCTGGGATGGTTGTATCCCCCATATATACATACAGTGGGGAAAAAACGTATTTAGTCAGCCAACAATTGTGCAAGTTCTCCCACTTAAAAAGATGAGAGAGGCCTGTAATTTTCATCATAGGTACACGTCAACTATGACAGACAAAATGAGGGAAAAAAATCCAGAAAATCACATTGTAAGATTTTTTATGAATTTATTTGCAAATTATGGTGGAAAATAAGTATTTGGTCAATAACAAAAGTTTCTCAATACTTTGTTATATACCCTTTGTTGGCAATGACACAGGTCAAACGTTTTCTGTAAGTCTTCACAAGGTTTTCACACACTGTTGCTGGTATTTTGGCCCATTCCTCCATGCAGATCTCCTCTAGAGCAGTGATGTTTTGGGGCTGTCGCTGGGCAACACGGACTTCCAACTCCCTCCAACGATTTTCTATGGGGTTGAGATCTGGAGACTGGCTAGGCCACTCCAGGACCTTGAAATGCTTCTTACGAAGCCACTCCTTCGTTGCCCGGGCGGTGTGTTTGGGATCATTGTCATGCTGAAAGACCCAGCCACGTTTCATCTTCAATGCCCTTGCTGATGGAAGGAGGTTTTCACTCAAAATCTCACGATACATGGCCCCATTCATTCTTTCCTTTACACGGATCAGTCGTCCTGGTCCCTTTGCAGAAAAACAGCCCCAAAGCATGATGTTTCCACCCCCATGCTTCACAGTAGGTATGGTGTTCTTTGGATGCAACTCAGCATTCTTTGTCCTCCAAACACGACGAGTTGAGTTTTTACCAAAAAGTTATATTTTGGTTTCATCTGACCATATGACATTCTCCCAATCCTCTTCTGGACCATCCAAATGCACTCTAGCAAACTTCAGACGGGCCTGGACATGTACTGGCTTAAGCAGGGGGACACGTCTGGCACTGCAGGATTTGAGTCCCTGGCGGCATAGTGTGTTACTGATGGTAGGCTTTGTTACTTTGGTCCCAGCTCTCTGCAGGTCATTCACTAGGTCCCCCCGTGTGGTTCTGGGATTTTTGCTCACCGTTCTTGTGATCATTTTGACCCCACGGGGTGAGATCTTGCGTGGAGCCCCAGATCGAGGGAGATTATCAGTGGTTTTGTATGTCTTCCATTTCCTAATAATTGCTCCCACAGTTGATTTCTTCAAACCAAGCTGCTTACCTATTCCAGATTCAGTCTTCCCAGCCTGGTGCAGGTCTACAATTTTGTTTCTGGTGTCCTTTGACAGCTCTTTGGTCTTGGCCATAGTGGAGTTTGGAGTGTGACTGTTTGAGGTTGTGGACAGGTGTCTTTTATACTGATAACAAGTTCAAACAGGTGCCATTAATACAGGTAACGAGTGGAGGACAGAGGAGCCTCTTAAAGAAGAAGTTACAGGTCTGTGAGAGCCAGAAATCTTGCTTGTTTGTAGGTGACCAAATACTTATTTTCCACCATAATTTGCAAATAAATTCATTAAAAATCCTACAATGTGATTTTCTGGATTTTTTTCTTCTCAATTTGTCTGTCATAGTTGACGTGTACCTATGATGAAAATTACAGGCCTCGCTCATCTTTTTAAGTGGGAGAACTTGCACAATTGGTGGCTGACTAAATACTTTTTTTCCCCACTGTATATATAACATTCTATTGGTTGCAAGAATTTTGTATAGTCATGTAAATTGAAAAAGTCTAAGTTTTGAGTCTGGCGTCGTTTTGTGTAACAGTTCATAAACCATGGAATCGGTAGATCAAAAATCTCTTCCCAAATATTTTGCAATCTATATGGCACAGCTGTAAAAAAATTTGGTCCTTAAATGTAACTGGTATACTTTTTTTATTTATCACAATTTTCTTAAACAAATTTTGGTCTTTAATGCAGGGCCGGCCGACAAGTTCCTTACTTTTTCCCCCTTCCACTTGCCTCTTCCATTTTTGCGGTAATGCTGCAGTTAGTTGGTTGTAATTTTGGATAGAGCCTCTCTCTGTGTGTTTGAACACATGCATGTCTGCCTTTGTTTCTGTATGTGCACAGCAGTGCCAGTACTGCACGTTATACTAGAAGGCTATATGCATTATTCAACTGTTAAACAGCAGGATGCTATTGTTCTGCTGCGTTTTCTATTCACTGCTCTGCCCACTGGGCTGCTTCTCTCGTTGAGACCCTATATCTTCATTCATTAGAATCATTTCTCAGGTTCTCTCAAACAGTTCTGTGACATTGTTCTAAAATGTGTACTATACTGTATCCCCCTCTCCTCAGATTACAGATTGAGGTGTCTACCAAGCCCCAGCGTCTGACCGAGCAGATGGACAAGGCTGTCACCAACAACTTCAAACCTGTATCCAACCATGTTGCTAACGTAAGAACACTGCCATATCACATGTTAAAAAGCACCGTGTGTGAGTGTGCCTGCTTGCATGCTCCTGAAGATTACATATCTTTGTAGTGTTGGATCAATACACATTTGGAACTGTAACGTGCACTTCTACATTGCTTCCTCCTTGCCCCTGTGTGGGTGTTCTGTGGGCTGTGTGAGTGTGTGTGTAGGTAGAGTGTGAGAAGAAGAAGAAGACTGAAGGTAGGATGGTGAGGGCAGACAGACAGCAGGTGATGGACATGCTCTTCTCCGCCTTTGAGAAACACCAGTACTACAACATCAAAGACCTGGTGGTGGTCACCAAGCAACCAGTGGTTAGTCACACACACACACAGCAACCTGTTCGCTGTCTGTCTGATTTCATTACGATAAGTGAGTATGCGCTGCGAATGGTTCTACTCAGCTCTCCAGGGTAGATTACACTCCACCACTGTAACCCTCGCTCTCCAGGGTAGATTACACTCCACCACTGTAACCCTCGCTCTCCAGGGTAGATTACACTCCACCACTGTAACCCTCGCTCTCCAGGGTAGATTACACTCCACCACTGTAACCCTCGCTCTCCAGGATAGATTACACTCCACCACTGTAACCCTCGCTCTCCAGGATAGATTACACTCCACCACTGTAACCCTCGCTCTCCAGGATAGATTACACTCCACCACTGTAACCCTCGCTCTCCAGGATAGATTACACTCCACCACTGTAACCCTACTCTCCAGTGAGCTTCACAGGGAGAACAGCATGTCAGAGTGAACTATAGTAACCCGAGGCCTGATTAGTTACACTGTAATATGTTGAACAGAATCAGAACACATACTGTAGATCTGTATCTGGAGGAGAAATGTCAACCATTACCCACTATTGACATCTAGTGGACATTATCAACTACAACAAATGGCTTTTGACACTAGGAATAACAGATAGACTCGCCTCACTGGTAGATGAGTCCAGTCCTAAACTGCCAGTCTCCTATAAACATATATAAAGGAGACCCAGAGAGATGTTTGTCTGTGTGTTTTCTGTAGACCTACTTGAAGGAGATCCTGAGGGAGATAGGAGTGTACAACGCTAAAGGAACCCACAAGAGTACATGGGAACTGAAGCCAGAGTACCGCCACTACCAGGGAGGAGAGGAGGAGATAAAGAGTGACTAGGCCAGAACAGAGCACCCTGTCTGGGATACAGACATTGACCTGAGGGCCTACCATGACAGAAGTGGAGAGAGTCTTTGTTATTTTGTCTTTCACTTTAAGTTTGATCTTGACTGATACCCAAAACTACATAATCACAAAGGGTCTACTTTTTATCAGCTGTTGGTAGGATGGTGTGTGGGATCTTGCACTATGAACCATACTGTGTGAAGCACTTGCCTTAAAGCAACACTAATTTGGATGTGTTCTTTTCTATGTCGTTTGGTGCAGCTTGTAGAAATTGTTCTATTTTCTTTTTCACTTTAGTTACAGAAGCTGCAACTTTGCACTATCATTTGTAAATAATTTATAAAATAATGTAACTACCGGTTTTGGAATATTTGACATTTTCTATCACTGAATGTGTACTTACTTGACAGAACAAGCTTTTGAGGGAAACTACACAATATATATTAAAGTATGTGGACACCCCTTCAAAAGAGTGGATTCGGCCATTTCAGCCACACCTGTTGCTGACAGGTGTATAAAATCGAGCACACAGCCGTACAATCTCCATTGACAAACATTGGCAGTAGATTTCTGCCCTGGTAGAGCTGCCCCGGTCAACTGTAAGTGCTGTTATTGCGAAGTGGAAACATCTAGGAGCAACAACGGCTGAGCCGCGAAGTGGTAGGCCACATAAGCTCACAGAACGGAACCACCGAGTGCTGTCCTCGGTTGCAACACTCACTACAGAGTTCCAAACTGCCTCTGGAAGCAACGTCAGCACAATAACTGTTCGTTGGGAGCTTCATGCAATGGATTTCCATGGCCGAGCAGCCGCACACAAGCCTAAGATCACCATGCGCAATGCCAAGCATCGGCTGGAGTGGCGGTAAAGCTCGCCGCCATTAGACTCTGGAGCAGTGGAAACGCGTTCTCTGGAGTGATGAATCACGCTTCACCATCTGGCAGTCCGACGGACGAATCTGGGTTTGGCGGATGCCAGGAGAACGCTACCTGCCCCAATGCATAGTGCCAACTGTAAAGTTTGGTGGAAGAGGACTAATGGTCTGGGGCTGTTTTTCATGGTTTGGGCTAGGCCCCTTAGTTCCAGTTAACGGAAATCTTAACGCTACAGCATACAATGACATTCTATACGATTTTGTGCTTCCAACTTTGTGACAACAGTATGGGGAAGGCGTGGAAGAACTTGACTGCCCTGCACAGAGCCATGACCTCAACTCCATCGAACACCTTTAGGATGAATTGGAACGCCGACTGCGAGCCAGGGCGAGTTGCCCAACATCAGTGCCTGACCTCACTAATGCTCTTGTGGTTGAATGGAAGCAAGTCCCTTCAGCAATGTTCCCAAAAGAGTGGAGGCTGTTATAGCAGCAAAGGGGGGACCAACTCCATATTAATGCCCATGATTTTGGAATGAGATGTTCGACGAGCAGTGTAGTGTATTTTTTCAACAAAAAGACCAATGGTGTAACATCAAATGATATTTGATGAATCTAATGACTGTTGCATCTACATTTTCTGACAGAATAACACTACATCTGTTTAGGTTTTATCCAGTGTTTTATTTATTAATCAGAAAGTCCTAAGCTATCCCACTACTTTTAGTAAGGGTGTCACATCTAATGTAACTGTAAACCAAGCAAATGGAGGCCTGATAGTTAATTAATCAACAATAAATAACCAATTAATGAATAACCAATCAGTGACCTGAAACACTGTCTTCGCAGAGTTAAACAAATCATCCAGCAGCAAACTGTGTGTGACATATAGAATGTCCCAGTTAGAAATGTAACATATTGTGTATTCTGCATGACAGAGAGGCATATCTGCTCTAATCTATACATTTCTATCTGAATGTTCTGATCGGTACTTCCTGAATATACCAGTTAACAGAACACTGCAATACTCAAAGTTGAACACCATAATCAATAAGATCAATAGAAATAATACCGTAATACTGTCACAGCACCCCTTCTGTCAACCCCATAGACATGACTTGGTTTGGGCATCATATAATACACTACCAGTCAAAGGTTTGGACAAGTAGGTGTGTCCAAACTTTTGACTGGTACTGTACTTCCATTCCAAACGTAATGCAGAAGAGTCGTCTGGTTGGTCACTGGTCGTGGATCAGATGAGATGCAGCAGCCAATAGAAACAAAGTTCTGATTCCAGAGTATTACTATGAAAGAGAGGAGGAAGGACAATGATTATAACATACAAGTAGACTGGTTATAACATAATTAAGTGTTATTATTACACGAGTAGACCGGACTAAAGGGACTCACGCATTTCTCGATCTCCAGGCCGTCTTTGAAGAAGGTCATGAAGGGAGTGATGCCGTCCTCACGGAAGTCCAGCAGACCAACCATACCATCTGGGTTCATAGACTCACCTGTAAAAAACTACAGGGAGAGGGGATGGAGAGAGAGTGGTGGAGAGTGAGGTGGGAGCAGGAGGGTAGCGAGTGAGGGAGAGAGATTTGGGAAACAGAAATAAGGGGAAAAGGAGCGACACCAAATGAAAGAGAACCGGCGTAATGAATACACCCCAGGTTCTCAAGTCTATGAATACCCAGCAAGCTTGGGCAGAACATGTGTAACTGACTGGGCTGTTGGGAGTAGTAGATGGTTGGTTACCTGGTAGTTCTTCATGTTGCCCATGATCTTCTTGATCTCCTCCTGAGCTCCAGTCATGAAGGGCTTCACTCTGTCTGGGTTGTTCTCCTCCAGCTTAGCCTTGATCCTGCACACACACACACACACACCTTAAATTGCATTTAATTTCAAATAGGGACATTTTTAATCTACATAAGTACAATTACAGCTTTGCAGGCGCAAAGGGGGACTGATAGGGCTAACCCGGCCTAGTCCTTTCACATACATCACACCACACACCCCTCGCTAACACACTCACGCCTTCATGTAGTCCTTGATATATCCCTTGTATGAGTCCTTGGTGAAGGATGTCTCCTGCAGTTTGTGGTTGAGAACGATGTCCACTCCACTGACCGTGCTGGACTCACAGCTGTCATCCTGCACCTCCGCCGACGCATTCGCCCCCAGCAAAGAGTCATCGATGTTCTCCGTTCTACTGACCATCTGAAGGGAGGATAGGGGGAGGACCGGAGGCAGATAGGAAGGGGGGGAGAGTGAGTGCTGAGTCACTCAGTGGTTGGGTCTCAATACTTTAAACACCTTATTGTACTTCAAGACCATCTGATAGGACTAGTCTTTGTAAACTCTGTTTTAGGGCAAGCTATGAGATGATACCCAACTTAATTACTGGCTCCAAATCCTGATACACCTCACCTGTCACCCCCAAAACTCAGAGAGCATATACCTGCATTGGAGACGCACCTTTCCCTCAACTTCGAATAAGATTCCATTTGGTGATTCTTTGATCTTGTAAATGTCTGAGAACATTTCATCCCCTGCAATAAAAACAGAATTAATTGAAACCATATTAATAGTTTACAGTTACAAAGTTGTCATGTGGTTGGCCTCAGGCCTTGTACAGACTTTCCCCAGGCCAGGGCCCTGCTGCCGCCGGATAACATAGCTGAGCATGCCCACTAATCCTATTTGTTAGACGGCTGACAGACCGGCTACAGACGCTGCTGTGGTACTAGCAAGAGCTGCTAGATTTACAAAGCTAACATAACTGGATTAGAAGCATACTGTCATGCTAATAGTATGTGTGCAAATGACCAGTGGGTGGAATGTCGACTGTACAGTGATTGAGTGTTTTGGTGTTCGTTGACCGCACCTTTTGACAGCGCACACATAGAAAGCAGCTGCAGACTGGCTATAGCACAAGCTAATATCCACATACCGGTATGCCATGTACCGTTAGCTGCACCTGTTGAGTTTATTATAGGACGCGCACAATCTAGCTCATAGGCGTCACCATAAGTAAACCTTCACCTGTTGTTACATTATCAAACGGTCCCATTTTCTTTATTAAAAGCCTCAGTGTGTGTATTAGTGTAAAATAGGTTAAGGTAAAATCATACACAACTGAAGGTTACGTGTGGGCCTGTACAAGGCCTTTGCCTTTGGCAGGTTTCACAGCGCTGGGAACCTTGAAAGACCCGGTCAGTTAATTCTAAATACAGATACCATGATACAGCATAATTTCAAGGAAAGACATTCACGGGCATATGATATATTCGTCCATACCAGTGATGATGTCCTTGTAGATGATCATTTTGTCGGATTGAAGTTGGGAATTCGACACAAAGACGGTGTCCCCCCCACCTAACTGACTCAATTTAATCAGAAAAGAGCGTCACGCGTCCAGCGCGGTGTTGTGGACGGTTTGATGACGTTATTTATAATTGTGCCCTCTGGCGGAGAGAAATATATCTACAGAACGATGAAAATGCATTTCAATGATTCAAGAAGTAGGTGCTATGATCGTTTGAAATTGCCACAGTTCGTTTTCAAACATTTTGTAACCTTTTATTGCCTTAATTCAACTGAGACTGGAGTCATGTTTGCTTTTCTATTTATTGGTTATAAAGGAACATTGGACGAGTTTAGGGCAGGTACTGCTTACATCAGAAAGCTGAGTTCATCATTACAGCATTGAAATTGTTGTTCTCTTCACATAGGGAAGAGCAGGATGCCACTGAATATGTTACAGAGTCCATGGCCTGAGGGGAGACTCATTTAGACCACAGCCCCCTCCTCCAGCTCTAGAGACAACACATTAACTCATAATAGCCATTATGGTTAATGGGTTCCACATTACAAATAAGTTGCTGGTCATTATGGTAAAAATATACACTCATTTAATGAGAACTGCTCCAATCGTTGACAGTGTATTTGAAGTAGTAGACTCCTCTCACTGGTGATGTGAAGATAACTGTATTAAAGGAGAAGCAAGGTGATATCAGCACTGTCCGTCTCTCATTGACACTTATAGTAATGTTAGACTGTAGATAGATTCAGAGTGAGTAGGTTAATGTGATCAGTGCCTGTAGTTGGGTTGTAAGCCTTGCCAATGTTGGTGATAATTCTACTGTAGACCACTGTGTAAGTGTGGGTCCTACAGCTTCTAGGCCTAAACCAGCGGAGAAGGCCAGCTTTGGTCTATTGGTGAACAAAGGGTAATTTCAGACAGTGTCTACATTTTTTAAAACCATAGATTAGGCTTAAACTAAGAATATTCTCAACTGTGTCACAATTCCATTACCTGCATTCTCTCTCCAGTTCATCAACCGTTCTCTCACTGGCTGTCATTCTGGCCTCCATGGCAGATAGCTCCAATTCTTGTGCTGGGATTAGAAGAACCACACAAACAATGGACTTTGTCCTGTACAAAATACAAATAATTTTATACTGAACAAAAATATAAATGCAACATGCAACAATTTTACTAAATAACAGTTCATCTAAGGAAATCAGTCAATTGAAATGAATTAATTAGGCCCTAATCTATGGATTTCACATGACTAGGCAGGGGCTCAGCCATGGGTGAGTTTGGGAGGGCATAGGCCCACCCACATGGGAACCAGGCCCACCCACTGTGGAGCCAGGCCCAGCCAATCAGAATTCGTTTTTCCCCACAAAAAGGGCTTTATTACAGACATAAATACTCCTCAGTTTCATCAGCTGTCCGGGTGGCTGGTCTCAGACGATCCTGCATGTGAAGAAGCAAAATGTGGAGGTCCTGGGCTGGTATGGTTACACATGGTCTGCGGTTGTGAGGCCGGTTGGACGTACTGCCAAATTCTCTAAAATGACATTGGAGGTGGCTTATGGTAGAGAAATGAACATTCAATTCTCTGGCAACCGCTCTGGTGGACATTCCTGCAGTCAGCAATGCCAACTGCATGCTCTGTCAAAACTTGCGACATCTGTGGCATTGTGTTGTGAGACAACTTCATATTTTAGAGTGGCCTTTTATTGTCCCCAGCACAAGGTGCACCTGTGTAATGATCATGCTGTTTATTCAGCTTCTTGATATGCCACACCTGTCAGGTGGATGGATTATCTTGGCAAATGAGAAATGCTCACTAACAGGGATGTAAACACATTTTAGAGAAATCTGTGTGCATATGGAACATTTCTGGGATCTTTTATTTCAGCTCATGAAACATGGGACCAACACTTTACATGTTGTGTTTATATTTTTGTTCAGTATACATTCTTCCATTGAAAGGTGTATTTTACCTGCATAATTCTCTCTCTCTCTCTCTCTCTCTCTCTCTCTCTCTCTCTCTAGTTCCTCCACCATTCTCTCACTGGCTGTCACTCTGGCCACCATGGCTGACAGCTCCACTGCGTGTGTTGGAATTATGGGAAGAAATCAATTATCTCAACTCCACTTGATAAACCACATTAACTTCCATATTCATACAAGGTACAATACCTGCACTCTCTCTTTCTCTCCAGTCTGGCCTCCATGTTCCTCAGCTCCACTCTCTTGCACCACCATGTCTATCAGCTCTTTCAGCTCAGTCCAGATGTCAGCGGTGGTGGTGGTCTGGCCGCTGGTCGTCTGCTTGTGGGTTAGTCCCTCTACTTTCGATCTGAAACTCACTCAACCTGCTCTGCCCCCTGTTGAGTGATTTAATCTCTCTGACTCCTCCACTTTCTCACTGAGCCCATGCTCCAGACAGACAGAACAGCATCACCAGCAGAGCTACAGTGGTCCCCATTCTGAAATGACACCTTTACATTTCAATCAAGCTGTAAAGCTACTCTTCCGCAATACGGATTGAATAGAGCCCTAAAACTTGACGCAACATTGCTAAAAAAAAGTGCACCCTACTGGAGCAAAAAACGTACAGAACCTGGTATTCCCAGGCGGTCTCCCATCCAACTACTAACCATACTCGACGCTGATTGGCTTCTGAGATCAGGCGTATTCAGGCTTGTCTGGCTGTAAGGAGAATCGGATAGACTATAAACAGTTGAGGAGCCTCGGCGATATAGACCCAATCGATTTCCGATGACAAGGCAAAGCAGGACAAATTCTACAACCTCGTTCACATTCCCCATAAACACTTCGTTATATTGCACTGTATGTCATGCATTTCAATGGGGACGTCGACAACGGAGTGAAGTCGCAATGGCCCCTTGCGGTTGAAGGCTCCTTGCGAGACGGACAACGCATACTTTGAAATCTTCCAAAAGTAGACCAATTATTTCGAAACGAGCCAAACGAACATCCTTCAATATCAGATGCTTTCAACACTGTTATTTCCCCGGGTAGGGAGTGCACCGTTCCAAGAGGCCCTGGATTGGTGAAAATAATGGGCAAATCCAAAGACTTCTGACAAATGCATGAATATCAACAGTATTGTAACGACCCGGTATTGTGTTCTGTGTTCGTGGGTGTGTTATCGTTCTCATGGGTGCTAGCAGGGGTTAAATATGCCAGGACAGATGGAAAGGTTGGGGGGGGTATGATGGGTAATCCCGCGGGGTTTTGGAATGCTTAAATAGGGGTTACGGTCTCATCTCTCTCTCTTCTGTTTTGGACCCTTGACTTGACATGTTATATTTGTGTATGTTCGAGGTTTAGCGGCGTGGGCTGTGGCCTGAACAATAGCCCATTCAGGAATAAACCTGTGTTCTGCCTGTACACCTGGTGCCCGTCTCTCTTTTACTTTATGACCCAGCTGGGTCATTACATTGGTGTCAGAAGTGCTTTCGAACGACGGGATAGATCGAGATTAGGCGAGTTAGCTGTTTCAGTATAGGCCGTGGTTAGCTTTAGCGTGACTCGCATCTACGGTCATGATGATCGGCGCTAGGCGGAAAATTAAGGAAGAGTCGGACAAAGTGTCCGTTGTGGACTCGGGTGTACCCGGTCGGGAGGGTCAGGCGACGACGGCTGTAGAAGAGCTGGAGAGCCACATGGCGGAAGTTAAATTGTCAGTCAGCAAGATGGCAGAACGGGCAGGTTTTCCTTCAAACCGCTCGACCAGAACAGACGTCACGGCGACGGAGATATCGACGTCACCGCGTGCGGAAATGGCTGGGCCTCCTTATGTAAACAGAGATGGCAGCGCCCTATTGCCATTAGCCACGGTAGCGGCTAAACTTCCAAATTCAATGGACAAGGTAAATGGGAAGTTTTTTTCACTCAATTCGAGTTGTTGGCTAGAGCCGGGAGGTGGTCTGACGAGACGAAAGGGTTACAGCTTGCCCTGAGCCTGGCAGAGGAGGCGTCGGAATGCCTGCTAACGCTAGCCCCGGACGAGAGGGGCGACTATGGTGCGCTAGTGGAGGCATTGGGGGGCCGTTTCGGCAGCGATGCACAGCCCAACATGCTGCGGATTGAACTGAGTAACAAAAAGAGACTTCAGGGGGAATCATTAAAGGCGTTGGCAAGTGATATTCTGAGCCTCACCAGGCGGGCTTATGCAACTATGCCGATTGGGGTGCAAGACGAGCTGGCACGGGACAGTTTTATTAGAGCACTCTCCCCCACCGAACTGGGTAAGCATGTTCAGATGTCGGACCCAGCATCTCTGCGGGCTGCAGTGGAGATAGCCAGGAAGAGGGAGCTGATCTGGGGTGAGGGAGTGAGAGTGGAGGTTGCCAGTCAACCAGAGGTGAGAGCAGCGGCGGCCAGGGTGCCGGGGGTCACCAAACCAGAGTGGGTCGACGAGTTGGGCGGGTTAGTCAAGACCGCTTCGCTTGTCATTGAGAGGGGCTCCAGACAACATCGCAGTGTCAGCTCAACTCCCATTGTCTGCTGGGGTTGTGGCCAGCCTGGCCACATTCAGCGGGAGTGTGGCAGATTCTCCCATCACCAGGGAAACGACAGCGGGTTCTCGCGCAGGGGGCAGCGTGGGCCCACCCCTCCGCCCCCGAATCCACAGTAAGCAGAAGAGGTACCCGGCAGCGCAGGCAAGAGGGTGGGGACCTGCTTCCCCAGGGTGTAGCTGCCACCGTGTTTCCTAGTCCGGTAGTTGTGGTGGGACGTACCACCATTGGGGACTTCTGCAATGTCATCGTCAAGGTAGAGGGGGTGGAATGTTTGGCCCTGGTCGACACGGGCTCTACAGTAACCCTGGTGAGACCAGACATATACTACCTGTTGGGGTGCGGGTGGAGCCGACCCTTGTCCAGCTACGGACTGTCACGGGGGAACTAGCCCCCATGTTAGGGAAGTGTCGGTTGTCTGTGACTGTGGGGGGGAGAACTGTGGGGTGTCCGGTGTGGGTAGCAGCAGTACAGGACCCCTGTATACTGGGAATTGACTTTTTGAAAAACTGTGGGGCTCAGTTGGACTTAGCTTCGGGCACTTTGAGGCTGTCGGGGGGGGGGGGGGGGGCACAGTGGGAATGTCGCCTTCGGGAGGGCCAGCAGGGGGCAGGGCTGTCCCTCCGTCTTCCTCCAAGCTTGCCGAAACTCCACTGGTCGTCCCGGCTGCTCCCTTGGTCGTTGTGCCATCCCAGCAGCTGTCTCCGGCAGCAACGACCTTCACTTCCCATAATGGTGCAAGCACAGGCAGCCCAGTAGCCCAAAACACACTGGCTCCTTCACCCCATCAGCCCGACGGGGGGAAGGAGGAAGTTATCGACGCCGTTGAGGCTGTGTGGCTGAAAAACTGTCAAGGTCTGGATGAGAGACAACAGAGACAGTTAAAGCAGCTGCTGTTTGACTTTAAAGATAGCTTCGCTTGGGGGGAAGATGAGGTAGGGCAAACGCACCTGGTTCAGGACGACATCGACACTGGGGACAACCAACCCATTAAAATTCGTCCCAGTCGCATTCCCCTTGCCAAGAGGGAAGCAGCAGCCACAGCTATTGCTGACATGTTGCGGGCTGATTTCATTGAGCCATCAGATAGCCCATGGTCCGCGCCGGTCGTCATGGTGCCTAAGAAAGGGGGTAAACTTAGGTTTTGTGTGGACTACAGGGGCCTAAATTCTGTCACCACTAAAGACTCTTACCCCATACCGAGGATCGATGAGTCGCTAGACCACGTCAGAGGGTCCTCGTGGTTCTCTTCCCTTGATCTGCACAGTGGCTACTGGCAGGTGCCCCTCTCGCCTGGGGCACGGGAAAAAACTGCCTTCTCCACGGATAGGGGCCATTGGCAGTTCAAGGTGCTGTGGTTCGGCCTCTGTAATGCTCCTGCCACCTTTGAGAGGCTCATGGACAGAGTGCTGGCGGGGGTTCCGAGAGACGAATGTGTCGTGTACCTAGACGACATATTGGTGCACGGCACATCGTTTGAGGGGGCACTGGGGGCACTTAGGCGAATGCTGGAGAGGATCTCGGGGGCGGGGCTAAAATTACACCCGGAAAAGTGCCATTTCATGCAAAGGGAGGTGGCGTTCCTGGGTCATCAGCTGGGTGGTGAGGGCATCAGCACGATGCCAGACAAAGTGGAGGCTGTGAGGGGGTGGCCAATTCCAAGGGGAAAAAAAGAGGTTAAGAGCTTCCTGGGTCTGGCATCCTACTATCGTAGGTTTGTGAAAGGGTTTGCGGGGATAGCAGCTCCTTTGAACCACCTTCTCAAGAAGGACACTGTTTTTCAGTGGACCGAAGAGCACCAGCGGGCGTTTGAGGCCCTCAAACGTGCCCTGGTGGAGGCCCCTGTCCTGTCCTCACCAGACCCGAACCGTCAGTTTATCTTGGACACCGACACAAGCAATGAGGTTTTGGGGGCTGTGCTGGCTCAGCGTGGTTCTGACTGGGAACACGTAGTAGCTTATTACAGCAGAACTTTTGATAAGGCTGAAAAACGCTACTGCGTGACAAGGAGGGAGCTTTTGGCTGTCGTGGCAGCAGTACGCCATTTCAAGTACTACCTGGGGGGCCTGCCGTTTGTGGTGCGGACGGATCACTCCGCCCTGCAGTGGCTTCTCTCCTTCAAGGAGCCAGAGGGTCAGATCGCCCGCTGGTTGGAGGAGCTGCAACCCTACGACTTCCAGGTGGAGCACAGGGCCGGCCTTCGCCACAGCAATGCAGACGCCTTGTCCCGCCGCCCGTGTGCTGAGGACGGCTGTGGGTACTGCGCCAAACGGGTGGAGCGAGAGAGGGAACTGTGCATGGAGGAGGGAGTCACCGCCACGTTGAGTCAGCTGAGGGTGACAGAGTGCCGGGAGCTTGAGGCTGTGGACGTCGGGGAGTGGAGACGTCGCCAGGAGGAGGACGCAGAGCTGCGTCCTGTGCTGGGGTGGGTGGAAGAGAGAAGACGACCGCCGTGGGGGGAAGTAGCCCCTCTATCACCAGTCACCAAAGGACTGTGGGCTAAGTTCTCCGTCCTTAGAGTGGCTGAGGGAGTGCTCCAGAGGGGGTGGAAAAAGCCAGCTACTGGAGAAATTACGTGGCAGGTAGTGGTTCCCAAAAGGCTGCAAGGGAGCGTGTTACAGCAGCTTCACGGGGGAGTAGGCGCAGGGCATTTTGGGGTCTCCATAACGTTAAAGCGCGTACGTAAAGGCTTCTATTGGGCCAGGCACAGGAGGGATGTGGAGGACTTTTGCAGGCAGTGCGACGAGTGTGCTGCTAAGAAAGGACCTCCAGGTCAGTCACACGCCCTCCTACAACAATTCCCAGTAGGGGAGCCCATGGAGAGACTGGGGGTAGACATAGTTGGACTGTTTCCAACCACAGACAGCGGTAACAGGTGGATTCTAACTGCTATGGACTACTTCACCAAGTGGCCAGAGGCTTACGCTCTCCCAGACCAGGAGGCAGAAACAGTAGCTGATGCGTTGGTAGGGGGAATAATCAGTCGGTTTGGGGTGCCACAGTCTATACACAGCGACCAGGGGAGAAACTTTGAGTCACGGGTGTTCTCAGAGTTGTGTAGACGGTTAGGCGCGGAGAAGACGCGCACTACTCCGCTTCACCCCCAGAGTGATGGGCTGGTGGAAAGATTTAACAGAACATTAGTACAACAGCTGGCTATCGTTACCTCAAAACACCAGAGAGATTGGGACACCCACTTACCGTTTATTCTTATGGCATGTACAGTGGGGGAAAAAAGTATTTAGTCAGCCACCAATTGTGCAAGTTCTCCCACTTAAAAAGATAAGAGAGGCCTGTAATTTTCATCATAGGTACGCGTCAACTATGACAGACAAAATGAGGGGAAAAAATCCAGAAAATCACATTGTAGGATTTTTAATGAATTTATTTGCAAATTATGGTGGAAAATAAGTATTTGGTCAATAACAAAAGTTTCTCAATACTTTGTTATATACCCTTTGTTGGCAATGACACAGGTCAAACGTTTTCTGTAAGTCTTCACAAGGTTTTTACACACTGTTGCTGGTATTTTGGCCCATTCCTCCATGCAGATCTCCTCTAGAGCAGTGATGTTTTGGGGCTGTCGCTGGGCAACACAGACTTTCAACTCCCTCCAAAGATTTTCTATGGGGTTGAGATCTGGAGGCTGGCTAGGCCACTCCAGGACCTTGAAATGCTTCTTACGAAGCCACTCCTTCGTTGCCCGGGTGGTGTGTTTGGGATCATTGTCATGCTGAAAGACCCAGCCACGTTTCATCTTCAATGCCCTTGCTGATGGAAGGAGGTTTTCACTCAAAATCTCACGATACATGGCCCCATTCATTCTTTCCTTTACACGGATCAGTCGTCCTGGTCCCTTTGCAGAAAAACAGCCCCAAAGCATGATGTTTCCACCCCCATGCTTCACAGTAGGTATGGTGTTCTTTGGATGCAAATCAGCATTCTTTGTCCTCCAAACACGACGAGTTGAGTTTTTACCAAAAAGTTATATTTTGGTTTCATCTGACCATATGACATTCTCCCAATCCTCTTCTGGATCATCCAAATGCACTCTAGCAAACTTCAGACGGGCCTGGACATGTACTGGCTTAAGCAGGGGGACACGTCTGGCACTGCAGGATTTTAGTCCCTGGCGGCGTAGTGTGTTACTGATGGTAGGCTTTGTTACTTTGGTCCCAGCTCTCTGCAGGTCATTCACTAGGTCCCCCCGTGTGGTTCTGGGATTTTTGCTCACCGTTCTTGTGATCATTTTGACCCCACGGGGTGAGATCTTGCGTGGAGCCCCAGATTGAGGGAGATTATCAATGTCTTCCATTTCCTAATAATTGCTCCCACAGTTGATTTCTTCAAACCAAGCTGCTTACCTATTGCAGATTCAGTCTTCCCAGCCTGGTGCAGGTCTACAATTTTGTTTCTGGTGTCCTTTGACAGCTCTTTGGTCTTGGCCATAGTGGAGTTTGGAGTGTGACTGTTTGAGGTTGTGGACAGGTGCCTTTTATACTGATAACAAGTTCAAACAGGTGCCATTAATACAGGTAACGAGTGGAGGACAGAGGAGCCTCTTAAAGAAGAAGTTACAGGTCTGTGAGAGCCAGAAATCTTGCTTGTTTGTAGGTGACCAAATACTTATTTTCCACCATAATTTGCAAATAAATTCATAAAAAATCATACAATGTGATTTTCTGGATTTTTTTCCCTCAATTTGTCTGTCATAGTTGACGTGTACCTATGATGAAAATTACAGGCCTCTCTCATCTTTTTAAGTGTGAGAACTTGCACAATTGGTGGCTGACTAAATACTTTTTTTCCCCACTGTAGGTTGGATGTTCAAGAATCGACTGCGTGCTCCCCAGCGCTACTAATGTTAGGTCGTGAGTTGCGCACCCCAGCCGAACTGACGTTTGGCCACCCTCCTGATAACGACGACGGGGTTTTGCCTGGCCCGAACTATGTTCGTCGTCTGCAGAACCGGTTAGAAGAGGCTCACACCTTCGCAAGAGAGCAACTCGAGAACGCAGGAATGCGCCAAAAGCGGCACTATGACTCACGCGCTAGGGGGAGGCACTTTGGAGCGGGAGAACGCGTGTGGCTTCACAACCCCACGCGCAAGAAGGGGCGGTGCCCAAAGCTGGACAGTGCCTGGGTGGGGCCGTGCCTGGTGATAGAGAGAGTGGGGGAGGTTACGTACCGGGTGGAGGTTCCCCCACGGAGCAGGAAGGTGGTGGTCCACCGGGACCGATTGGCGCCCTACAGAGGGAGGAAAACGGTAAGGAATGGAAGTGAGGACTCTAATGTGAGCACACGGGGACAGTCTAGCGAGGAGACTCTAGCGCAACCTGAGCCTGGAACGGGGGCTGCCTCTTCGGAGGGCGCTGGAAATTACATTGGGGCAGATGAGTGTTCTGGGGGTCCACCAGTGAGAGTCAAGGGGAGGCACAAGAGACTGATGCGACCTCCGGGTCGTTTTAAGGATTTTGTTTTGTAACCCTAGGGGCTAGGGTTTAGAAAGGAGGGGGCTATGTAACGACCCGGTATTGTGTTCTGTGTTCGTGGGTGTGTTATCGTTCTCATGGGTGCTAGCAGGGGTTAAATATGCCAGGACAGATGGAAAGGTTGGGGGGGGTAATCCCGCAGGGTTTTGGAAAGCTTAAATAGGGGTTACGGTCTCATCTCTCTCTCTTCTGTTTTGGACCCTTGACTTGACATGTTATATTTGTGTATGTTCGAGGTTTAGCGGCGTGGGCTGTGGCCTGAACAATAGCCCATTCAGGAATAAACCTGTGTTCTGCCTGTACACCTGGTGCCCGTCTCTCTTTTACTTTATGACCCAGCTGGGTCATTACAGTATGTAAACAGTTGACAAATACAGCACTTTCTTTTTTTGGCAGGAACTGACTCTGATAAGAATGAGCTCAAACAGGACACTGCTAGCAAAGGAAGATGCGATTCTTTAACAACATTAGAGGGGTGCACCGTTCCTGGAGATACTGCAATACCAGGTTGATGCATGGAGTGGACAAAGCAAACCCCTATTCCATCTCCCTGTTCCAAAAATCTATTTAATATATGGTTCCCAGATAGGAAGTGGAATTGCAACGGCCCCTTGCGGTTGAAGGCTCTGTTCTGAGACTGACGCCGCATACTTTGAAATCTTCTAAACTTTGCATCGTCTTCAGTCCAGCCAGAGTCCGTCGAAGAACAGGAAGTTAACAAACCATAGAAGAAGAAGAAAATATGTTGGGTTCGGGGATGGCTTTATGGGATCGCTAGCAACTTGTAAACAATTACCCATTTGTGTACAACAGGTGGGTCTAATCCTGATTGTTTAAAACCGCATTCCAGATGGTGTCTATTCCACAAGTTACCACCGGCTAAATCTATTACATTAAAATGCTTATTTACTCTGTTACATCTGACTGTGCAAACCACTGTTTCATCAACCCAGCCAGGCAATTTATAAACTTGATGTCCACTATAAAAAGCATCTAGACATTGTCTCACATTTCTTTTAGACTAACATTTAGTTTTCAACAGGGGAGATTTGTATAAACCTTGATGTCTGTCTCTCCGACATTTGCAACATTGTTTCAATATTCAAATTCGATCTCCAGCTGTCCAATAGTAATACAATTGTAGGGACTAGACAGAGGCAGGCAGCTTTTCTCAGCCAGTCGAAATCATGAAACAGCTGGCATCATTTTTATGGATATATACAAAGAAATGTCAATTGAAAATAGGTATAACGAACCGAAGTGCAGCTAGTTTGCAGTCTTTACAAGTTCAGTTTGAAGTGATTGTGTTAGCTGTGTTGTTGGCTAGCTCCTCTGAACAACAATGTCCTGAGGAGAGAGCACATTTTCTATGCCAGGCGAAATCGTGCCTCATTAGCTCATTCTTATGAATGTATGCAAATAAATGTCCCTAGAAAACAGCTTAAACAAATGAAAATGCAGCTACTGTTGTTATTCTGTCTGCACTGTTTGACGTGACCATAAATTAGCCGTAGTTGGCTAGCATTCATCCGATGAAGAAGCAAAGCTAAAGTAAAGGCAAATGCAGACATTCCGCACTTAACTTTGCCGACATACCTCACTTAACTCAACCGATCTCAGAACCATAACTCTAATACCCACAAAGTGACAAAAGTTAAATAATTGATTTTGAACACCAAGATCAGGGGAGAGCGCGAACGCAGTCCCCCACTACCAGAAATTATGCAATCGAGATTTCCACATTTGGGAAATTGGCAGGGGTCAGCACAGCCGGAGTACAATGGCTGAGCCTCACCCTGGGTGAACCGCCTTCTTGATCACGGTATCTCCCTTGCCAGGTAAGTATGAGTTGTACACGTTGCTAGAGGGGGACTCATTCCAGGGCAAAGGTTTTTGGCTGACGGTTACCACCTCGACTACTGATAATACCACATCATATCGACCAGGGTTTAATGACGTTTACGAATATAGTTACGGACAAAGCGGTGGAAAAGCGATCCATTTTGTTTAACTATATTATATCGCTGTCTGACTATTTTCCCATCATGCAACACGGTAGAAATTCTATTGACCTTTTTTTTTCTATCTGAACGTCCGTCTGATTACACAAAAGTAGGCGATGTACCAAAATGCTGAAACCACGTTCGTGCACACACAGCCAACCGAATGACACCAAATAGTTCTGGTGTTTTGTATCGTTCCAGACATTGTAGGCATCGTTTCCTCACGTTTGTTTTCTGTGCTCAGTCAAATATGATGCCACCATCGACCACAGGGTGGCATACGACCCCCAGATATGGAGGAGAAACAGTAGCCTGCTACTTCGATATCTTGATAATACGCAGCTGTTTAAAGGGCAAATCCACAGATGAAACAATAACAAAACGTTGGCCCCGCCTCTGTTTTGGATAAAAAGCTGAGGGATGGGCCTGGAGAAATGTAACCACTCTCAGATTAATAGACAGAGCTATGGATGCAAGGACTGACCATCCATGATATAAAAATGACTGTGTTAACCATGTTATGAGGCTATACAGTGTTTGTTTACATTTACAATGTTTGCAAACATTGGAGAAAAACAAGCTTAAACAACATTTATTTTTACTGCTCTAATTACGTTGGTAACCAGTTTATAATAGCAATAAGGCACCTCGGGGGTTTGTGGTATCAATTTTCAATCAATTTTATTTTATATAGCCCTTCTTACATCAGCTAATATCTCGAAGTGCTGTACAGAAACCCAGCCTAAAACCCCAAACAGCTAGTAATGCAGGTGTAGAAGCACGGTGGCTAGGAAAAACTCCCTAGAAAGGCGAAAACCTAGGAAGAAACCTAGAGAGGAACCAGGCTATGAGGGGTGGCCAGTCCTCTTCTGGCTGTGCCGGGTGGAGATTATAACAGAACCATGCCAAGATGTTCAAAAATGTTCATAAGTGACAAGCATGGTCAAATAATAATCAGGAATAAATCTCAGTTGGCTTTTCATAGCCGATCATTAAGAGTTGAAAACAGCAGGTCTGGGACAGGTAGGGGTTCCATAACCGCAGGCAGAACAGTTGAAACTGGAATAGCAGCAAGGCCAGGCGGACTGGGGACAGCAAGGAGTCACCACGGCCGGTAGTCCCGACGTATGGTCCTAGGGCTCAGGTCTCTCAGTTGGCTTTTCATAGCCGATCATTAAGAGTTGAAAACAGCAGGTCTGGGACAGGTAGGGGTTTCGTAGCCGCAGGCAGAACAGTTGAAACTGGAATAGCAGCAAGGCCAGGCGGACTGGGGACAGCAAGGTGTCATCATGCCCGGTAGTCCTGACGTATGGTCCTAGGGCTCAGGTTCTCAGAGAGAAAGAGAGAACGAGAGAATTAGAGAGAGCATACTTAAATTCACACAGGACACTGGATAAGACAGGAGAAGTACTCCAGGTATAACCAACTAACCCCAGCCCCCCGACACATAAACTACTGCAGCATAAATACTGGAGGCTGAGACAGGAGCGGTCCGGAGACACTGTGGCCCCATCCGAAGAAACCCCCGGACAGGGCCAAACAGGAAGGATATAACCCCACCCACTCCGCCAAAGCACAGCCCCCGCACCACTAGAGGGATATCCCCAACCACCAACTTACAATCCTGAGACAAGGCCGAGTATAGCCCACAGAGGTCTCCACCACAGCACAAACCAAGGGGGGGGGGCGCCAACCCAGACAGGAAGATCACGTCACAGTCAAAATATAGTTTTTGTCAATCTGCATTCATGGCCAATATACTACGGCTAAGGGCTGTATCCAGGCACTCTGCGTTGCGTCGTGCTTAAGAACATCCCTTAGCCGTGGTATATTGGCCATATACCACACCTTACTCGTGCCTTACTGCTTAATTATGAACTGGGTGGTTCGAGCCCTGAATGCAGATTGACAAAAACTATATTTTGACTGTTCTAATTTAGTTGGTAACCAGTTTCTAATAGCGATAATGCACCTGGGGGGGGGGTTTGTGGTATATGGCCAATGCCAGAGTGACCCCCTATCCACAAGAAGGGTAGCTAAACAGACAGGAGCAACTGCACACCGCTATCTATTTGGAGTGTGCTGTCTAAAGTGCTGGAAAAAAAGTCATTTATGAACAGATAGAGGAATATACTGGCAAGAATAATATTTTATACGAACTACGGTCTGGTTTTAGAAAGACCCACTATACTGACACGTCTGTTGTTTTAACTGACTTCATCAGGAAAGAAGTGGACCTGGGAAATGTCCGTGGCATGGTAATGGTTGACCAGGGAAAGGCCTGTGGAATGGTAATGGTTGACCAGGGAAAGGCCTGTGGCATGGTAATGGTTGACCAGGGAAAGGTCTGTGGAATGGTAATGCTGGATCTGCAGAAGGCGTTTGACACGGTTGACCATAGTATCATGCTCTACAAGTTAAAAGCCCTTGGTTTTAACAGCAGGGCCATTGACTGGGTTAGACCCTATTCAACGGGTAGAGACCAAATGGTGGAGGTTAATGGTAAACATTCTAGTGTGAAGGGGATTAGCTGTGGGGTCCCGCAGGGGAGGATCCTCGGCCCACTTCTCTTCCTACTGTCCATTAACGATATGAAATCAGCCTGCTCTCCTAATTAGTTTTTGTATGCAGATGACGCCGCTCTACTGGTGTCCCAGAAGAACCAAGCCTCAGTAGAAGAGATCCTTAGTGCAGAGTTATCCAATATCACTAAATGGCTTTCAGATAACACATTTTCTCTGCATCTTGGAAAAACAGAATCCATCTTATTTGGTTCCAGAGTAAAGGTTGCAAGGTCCCCTGGTTTTGGTGTGAAAGTGGGCAACTCAGTGGTTACACCAAAAACCTCAGTCAGCTACCTTGGGTGTGAATTGGATAGGTACCTGACTGCTGAGAATATGGCCCTAAAGGTTTATTTTTAATTTGTTATTATTATTATGTATATTTTTTAACGTTTTATCATTTTTTCCCCCGAATTTCGTGATATCCAATTGGTAGTTACAGTCTTGTCCCATCGCTGCAACTCCCGTACGGACTCGGGAGAGGCGAAGGTCGAGAGCCATGCGTACTCCGAAATGCGACCTTGCCAATCCACACTGCTGGCCCAAAAGGTTTTAACAAAGATAAACCAAAAATGTAAATTCCTAGCTCGGACCTCAAAAAGTATTGATAGTGTAAGAGTCTATCTGGTAAGAACACCTTTTATTTACCGGCGCTGTTGAGTGGAACAAACTATCACAGCAACTCAAAGCCATGTCGACCAGAACTTCATTTAGAAAGAATGTCTAAAGCTGGCTAATGATGGACCAATAGAATGGTTCCTTTTCCATGTCAGTATGTAAGGCTCTAGACTATGATAATGTCCTCCTGTCCTTTGTTGTGTTATGTGGATCCTAGCCCTACTATGTTTAGAAAAACATTTAACAGGACCACAATGGAAATACGTTTTCAATCTTATTTTTGTGTCATTCTCGATGATCGTAAATGCATTCTCCACATGTGTGGTTGTATTGTGTTTTAAACGGTCAAATAAATCTACCTAAGCGATCCTTAAGGTGGGGCGATGGCGTCATCGGCCACTCCACAGTCGAGGAATGAGAGGTGGATACACTATACAAAGTGGATGAGCCTCAGTGATATAGACCGAGTCCATGTCCCACGATATAAAATCAAAGCAGACCAAATTAGCATTCTAAATCTGTATTCGGGACATTTCAACTTCAGGCACACCTTTAAAGTGAATGTGATTCTCCAAGTCATTCAATACATTTTCTCCCTCTTAATTCTGATCATTCTGTTACAATGAGCAGTAATCTATTCTTTATTGTGGGCTTAAATGGCATACTGTTCTATAAATGACTTAATTATGTAGCAAATAAAACACCTCCATCTAGATTCTGTCAGAGGGCGCAAGACGATCCATTAACAAGTAGGCCTATACATTATCAGGACATGACAGGCATAATCACCAGTGCTTTTAATAACAGATCACAAATATTTGGGGTTTTCAGAAGACAAAATGTATCTATAAGGCCTTAGTTTGCTTTGAAATAGATCCTAATTTCTAAAACCATTCATCTGATGAGGAAGATAAGGGAGAAGCTGATAAATCTCCTTCTCAACACATAACTCCACAGCACTCAGAGTAAACACTCGGACCATCACACCGTGAATGTTAGCTCCCGCATTTTATTTTAAACAACAAGAACAGGGGAGAGCGCGAACGCAGTCCCCCACTACCAGAAATTATGCAATCGAGATTTCCACATTTGGGAAGCTCACAGTAGCGCAACGACTGTAGACAGTTACGCGTTCTGTTTGGTCTAGAGTCTACAGTCACTGTAGACTCTAGACCAATCAGAACGCGTAACTGTCTACAGTCGCTTGCGTCACTTGAAAAAAAATCTCATTAGCAGCCTCGCAAAAATCGCATTAGCCCCGTATTTGGACCCGACTTTCGCTCATTACTTTATTCGTATATCATTCATTGTCTTGGGATTTGGTGGAAGTTATCTGAGACCCTTGGAGACCTTAACCAACGTTTTTGTTTTGTGCGAATTGGTCTAGTTTTTCTCTTGATCGAGCCATTTCGGAGACCCACTGTTACGATCTTGCTGAGTTTACTGTCACTGTCAGTTTTGTATGTCAATGAAGATGGCGAGCCCAGTAATCCGCGTAATCAACCCAGATGCCCCTCCATATCGTCAGCAGGCCGTATTGGTGGCGACAAAAGAGGCCCGTTACTATCGGGAGAAAAGGATGCTCTTTCCCAAACCTCCACAGGAGCTGCGGAACCAGGCTACAGCCTTGGCTCATGCAGAGAAGCTCCTTCGAGCGGAGGGTATCCACACTCCTTCGCGTCAGCTGTGCCTGGGAAAGCTGGTGATACCATTTGGCCAGTATGAAAACGCATCTTTTCACTGGCTTGTGGAAAACGATGTGGGCTACTTGAAGTAGTAAGTATATTATATTTAATACCATTGGAGGCAATGCATTTATTATACAATTTTAATGGCATGCTTATAATAAATGGCAGTATACTTGACAAGCACAGATCAGAGGAGACCACTCAACATAGGGAGGGAGAGAGAGTGAACCAGGGAGTGAAAGACTACCTCAATGAATATGCAGAGAGTTTCCCACAAGTCTGCATTCTCCTGGAGGCCAACATCGACAGGTGTATTTACGGTCAGAGAGGGTTTGAGGAAAGCACCTTTCAGGAGATGTGGACTCTCTACAGCAAGTACCCCACCCAAAAGGACAGGCCAGAGCTATTCAGTGAGGAGGAGAAGGAGATAATAAAGAAAGCATACAGTTCTGTGAGGAGGTGGCTGCACACACCAGTGACCCACATCACAAGTGTGCAGATGAAGCGGTTCAGGAAATATATTGTTGACAAGGAGCAAGTAAGTTGTATGTAATGGGAAGAGCAGAATAGCATGGTAAATTATTTTCATATTAGAGATATTTTAATCACTAAATGTTTTTGTTTGCTTTTGATAATTAAAAGCTGGTACATCATAAAATCTATATAGTTACAATAAATTTTGTTGTCCAGCAACCGCAGGCAAGCACCTCCAAGTGTGATCCTTCATCATGGCCAGGGGACGACAGTGAACTGTTAGCTGCAAGCCAGGCTGTTGAAGGTAGGGGAGTTACAGAGTAAACAGACATGAAACCGTAAAAAATTTAAAAATTATACAAAACCACTTTGTTTGGAAAATTCCCACAGACACAATCAAACAGTTCGAGCCCCCTGTCCGGCCCAAGCAGCCCGAGCCCCCTGTCCGGCCCAAGAAGCCCGAGCCCCCTGTCCGGCCCAAGCAGCCCGAGCCCGCTGTCCGGCCCAAGAAGCCCGAGCCCGCTGTCCGGCCCAAGCAGCCCGAGCCCGCTGTCCGGCCCAAGAAGCCCGAGCCCGCTGTCCGGCCCAAGCAGCCCGAGCCGCCTGTCCGGCCCAAGAAGCTTGAACCCGCTGTCCGGCCCAAGAAGCTCGAGCCCGCTGTCCGGCCCAAGAAGCCCGAGCCCGCTGTCCGGCCCAAGCAGCCCGAGCCGCCTGTCCGGCCCAAGAAGCTTGAACCCGCTGTCCGGCCCAAGAAGCTCGAACCCGCTGTCCGGCCCAAGAAGCTCGAGCCCCCTGTCCGGCCCAAGCAGACCGAGCCCGCTGTCCGGCCCAAACAGCCCGAGCCCCCTGTCCGGCCCAAACAGCCCGAGCCCCCTGGCCAACTCACAGAGTCCCCGTCCACAGCACAGGATCATGAGGGTCAGCCTTTTCCCACGGAATCACCTCTGAGTGACTCCCCTGTAAGTAAAATTCACATTATATGCAAACAATGTCAAGGAGAACAATTTGTTTAACATGTTGGTTTTTTTTTTTTTTTTAATTGGTTGTATGTTTTGACATTCATTTGTACTAACCAAAGTAATGTAAAATAATAAGTAATAACTAAGTGTGTTTTGTATGTGTTGTGTGTTGCAGGTGGAGCTAGAGGGTTGGGTGCGTCTGTGGGAAAACCCCAATGGCATCCCATCTGCAGACATTTCCTGGCTCAAAGACCACAATGAAAGAGGGCTGTTCACACCCGTTCAAATCTATAAGGACAAAAGTGGTCTGTTCAGGAGGCGACGGGTGATGAAATCGGACCGCATGTGGTTTTACCCAGAAGAACCTCCCGGCTACGTCAGGGGTGCCCCGCCAACTCCACAACAGTTTTTTCGGAGTCGTGTTTTTGTGTGGCGTCCTGTTGGAGTGTGGAGGTACTCCCTGAAGTGTCCTCGAGGGGATCAGTGTCTGGGTAGAGGACGGAACGTGCACCTCTACAAGTCTGGCTATCACCACCGGGTATAACTCACTTCACCTTTGTTAGAGTTTTTACATTAGTTTATTACTATGTATGTAAACATGCAAGACAAAAAAAGAGCACAGAAAGCCATATCCTGCTATTGGCCTTTTTTTTAATAAGATTTTCTCCCCATATGTACTTTAGGTACGTCACATCTGTGACGTGTCCACCTGGTACACCATGCTCACTGAGGTCCTGTGCTGTGGACCATGTACAAAAGCGGCCAGAAGCGGAGAAGGTGGCACAATGGGTCGGTGGCTTGCGTGGGATGCCGCTATTTTGTCCCAGCTTAGCGAGGCTCACCAAGCTATGTTCCCTGCCATCCTCACCAGCAAGTGAGTATACTGAACATAATGTGTGCGTTTGACAGACCTGGAAGTGTCACTCAAATCCACCTGAACATATTGATTGTGACTCTACTTATAGGCGTGGCGTGGATAGGACTGTTGTGCGCCTTCTGAGGGACCGGACGGAAGGGAACACCATGGTCAAGGTGTGGCGGCAGATACAGGAGAACCACGTTGAAGAGTACCTTCAGCGTAAGGACCTGTACACCACACTCCTCATGACTGTCGTGAAACCTGGAGGGATCGTTTCTGCACTAAGGCACACTTTCCAGGCTCCACCTCCTCCAAGAGAGCTCCCCTCCGCGCGGCTCCTGCGCCACGCCTTCCTGCTGGCGGAGGCCAACAACGTGCAGGATTACCGGAGCCAGATCCTCTCCACTTTTGGCACTGTGCTGAAAATGGATTCCACCAAGAAAGTATGTAAATCATGCAAAACATCTTGCAGTATTGTTTGGTTTTTTATTAAGTTTTAAATTGAACCCATTTTCACATTGTTGTAAAGTGATTAAGAAAAATCACATATCAATAAAATCTAACAGGTTATCTCATTATGCACACTTGACATGTTTTAGGTGGTGAAGAAGCTGTCTGGGGAGGGTGGAGGCTCAGCTGAGTGGTTCACCAGCATCGGAAACGAGCACTCCCAGATAGTTTCATTTGTGCTGACCTGTGAGGAGTCCACAGAGAAGCTGAAACCGATGTGCCTTGGGGTCATGGAGAGGTTCCGGCTGGCCAATCAACCAGTCCCAAAAATTATATACGTGGACCGTGGGTGTTGCCGTGCGCAGGGCCCAACAGCGCTGGGGATTTTGTTCCAGCCTTGGGTGGACAACGGGATGGTTGTGCGTCTGGACATCTTTCACTGGATCCACCGGTTTGATGCAGCCATACGCACAGAGTCCCACTCGAAGTATGCTGCATTCAAGTCTGCGCTAGCTGGGGGAGTGCTGGCCTATAACCGCTCAGACCTGGAGCTGCTCATCAAGGCCATGAGAGCCAAGGACCCGGCAACGCTGATGACTGTGTCAGATGAGGATATTGTCCGCCTCTACATTACCAGGGAGCACCTCAAACACCACGTGCGAAGGGTCACACTGGGAGCTCAGGAAACATTCCGGCTCATCCATCTGGCCATTGAGGAGCTGAAAGGTCCCGCAGGGCTGGACGAGAGCGGAGTGAGCCTTTTCAAAACACCTGGTATAAAAGACCTCATTCAAAAAAGTTATTACAACATTGATACGGATAGAGTTGCATACAAAGTGAACATAACTCACTGTATGCATGCATGTATGTATGTATTTACAGAGGCCATTGATGAGATGTGGGCAGGCCAGCAGCGACACCTGGAGTGCATCCAGGATCCACCAGACATGAACATGTATAGGGTGGCGCGTACCACAACCATTAACAATGTGGACCTACCCTACTACAAATGTCTGCGTGGAAGCAACAGCCTGGAAGGATTCCACAAAGCTCTGCCGAACATGATTCCAGGTACACAGGTGTATTCTCTATACTTGTAACAAATTAAATATGTGACCCTGTCATTAAGCAATAATGACAGGAGAGGGGGTGCGATTGTACTGAATATATCACAGCTGTGATTTGGATATAGCTTTAATACAACCATTCTACAATTGCCATTTATTAGTTAACAGTAATAAGCCACAACAGATTATGATTTGTTTCTTTTTTTAATCATTTATTTTCCTCCGCCAACACAAAAAGATCTGCAACTGGACTTCGGACTTGACTTTTGCCAAGCAACACAAACAAAACATTTATTAGAACACCTGTAAAGCGGAGTGATACATGTAGTTAAAAGTCCCCGTGCAGTAACGCTCAATATAGGAACTCATGGAATGCCCATTGTCCAATCAAACTAATTAGTTGAAAAAGTGGAACTAACTGTTGTATAATACCTTCAATTTTGATTTTCAGGTCCCCACTGTGCAGCACGGCCCTATCAGGTTTACCTGATCAGTGGCATTGCACGGTGGAACTCTGACAGGAGCGGGGATGCCGTGTTTGGTGGCAAAGGACGGCACCACAGGACCTATTCGGCGCCGCTGATTGATCGCCTCAACGCTCGCTGTCAGCAGCTGTTCGGAGAGACTGTGGAGGAGAATTTCCGGGCCCCTGCTGATGTCTCTTCCAACGAGCTGCTCGGGTTGGAGTACCTGTTCAGCCAGAGCACGGGGGAATCTGGGCCCTTCTCTCTTCAGGACATTGTCAACGATGGACCTGGTCCAGAAGAGGAGGTGCTCCGACCTGGGCAGCCTGATCCAGATGACGCAGACGAGGCGTACCAGAGCGATGTGGAGGCACACGACCGTGCGCTGGATGCCGTCCTGCCCCACATCACACTCACCAGCGACGAAACCGCCACTGTTCACCCTCCGGCCTTTGTGAGTAGCCGTGTGTCTGCTAGAATGAAATACAATGCACCAGTTACTGAAAAAGACAACATATTTGAACTTACCACATTCATATGGCTTTTTCTTTTACAGGAGGATGCCTGCAGTCCAAACCCTCTTCCTGGCTTTCCTAAGTTGGAAATGTTCTGCTCTGTGCTGGTGGAGATTGGCCTGGCAGAAGAAAAGCTGTCACTCACCACCGAGCAGAGAAACCAGGTCCTTAAAGCCTGGAATGCCGTGGAGGAGCATGACAAGCAGCCACAAAAGTTCAACCAGTTGTACAGAACACACTGGGGCAACACCCTCTACTGCCGCACAAAAAGGGACGATCTTGTTGACGCTGCTCTGATACAGAGGGTAAAGATGGCCAAGCGCTACGCACCAGCGCAACAGGACATCAGTGCTCAGCACAACAGGCTGATGTACACGCTGGTGAAACTGTTGTGGTTGCGCTCACCTCAAGGCTCTCGCAACAGTCCTGAGAAGAGAACCCTCTTGAAGGCGTACGAGCGAGTCCAGCACCGGATTTTAGTGGAGGATCCAGTCCTGTGCAAAGCAGGCATTCCTCTACCCAAGATTAACAGCAAGACTGTGCAGGACTTTATCCGTCGCCAAGAGAGGCTCCTCAACTTGCACGCCACAAAACAGCCCTCCACCATCACTAAGACCACCTCCATCTCATCTGCAGACCTTCCACCAGCACCACATCAGCCTGCAGTCCTCCCTCCACCAGACTACCCCCTGATGGAATATGTGCCCACACCCAGCACAGCAGGGACCAAGGTGTTAAAGGGAAGGACAGATATGATGGCACCACTCTCCCGGCCTCAGCCACCGATGCCACATTTGCTACTGCCACCACCAGTGAGAAAACCCAACGCCCCCTCTACCATCAACAGACCTGTGCCCTCCCTCTCTGCATCTACAGCAACCCCAGGAATTGCTGGCCCCTCCACATGGCCCATAATGCCTGCTAGTGAGGCAAATCCAGGGATTGATGGTCCACCTAAATCAGTCCCTCCAACTCTGCCCAAAATGCCTACTACAATTGGCACAGCACACAGTAGTACTTCATTCTGGGCAAGAGCTACGCAATTCAAGCGGAAGCATAAGGAACACTCCTCAGAAGTAGGAGCCAAAGTGTCAAGGGTGCAAAATCTCCCTGTCTGTACACTCTGTGGCCAAACAACCCAGGGACATAAAAAATACAAAAAAAAGAGTTTCTGCCCTACAAATATGATGTCCCCATCAAAAGGTCTGGACAACAAAGTGTACAGCAGCTACGAACACTTCACCTCTGTTGTTGACAAGTTGTAGTAATATAAATATGTTGTAATAAATCTGTAAATATGGGACGGTTGCATTGTACATATGGTAAATAGGCTTTGATTTTATGACATTTTATATTGTCTAACTTATATTGTCTACACTGTAGTGCTGTGTTTTTTATAAGTGTTCCCCAATATACATGCACTTTATTCATTAAAGTGGTCAGTGCTACAGTAACAGTTGTGGAATATCAATTAATGAATTGAACAATGGGGTTATATTTGTATGTATCAAAACATAAAGACACAGATAAAGTAACTGAGGTAAGGAAATGTGCCAATAGCACAATGAAATCAGATCATTTTGCACATATTTTAGTAGAAAAGGTAAAGCCACAAAACAACATTAAATTCCTTGGGAAAAAACTAAATAGGAGGCATGGAAGCAGTTATTGCCATCTATCAGTTCAATCTGTCCTGAAGTTCAATTAATTCTGTTTAACTCACACACTGACAAACACCATATAATTACTTAGCCCACGCTCCAAACTTCCAGCCAATCACGATCAGGGGCAATTGCACTACTCTACGGCGCATCCCAGCCGGAGGGCAATGGCTGAGCCTCACCCTGGGTGAACCGCCTTCTTGATCACGGTATCTCCCTTGCCAGGTAAGTATGAGTTGGAGATGGCGGTGGAGGGCTAGTCATTCCAGTGCACACGTTTTTGGCTGACGGTTACCACTTGGCCCCTGATAATAACGCATCATATCGACCAGGGTTTAATTACGTTTATGAATACAGTTGTGGAGAGAGCGGTGGAAAAGCGATTAATTTTGTTTTACTTGGTTATATCACTGTCCGACTATTTTCCCATCATACAACACGGTAGAAATGATCTTTACCTTGACGTTTTAATATCTACACGTCTGTCTGATATCACAAAAGTATGCGATGTACCAAAATGCTGAAATCACGTTCGTGCACATACAGCCAAACGAATGACACCAACTATTTATGGTGTTTCGTAGCATTCCAGGCATTGTAGGTATATATAGTCGTTTCCTGAAGCTTGTATTCTGCTCTCAGTAAAACGTGTTGCAATTACACCATTGACCACTGGGTGGTTTGCGACCCCCAGATTATTTTTCATAATTTTAATACTGAATATTTTAGCTGGCTGTATTTGGTTATCTTTAGGCTACTGCCCAATCTTGTGTTTCATTGTTACAATAAAAGTTTCTCTAGGCCTATATTTTTGTGCAATGTCATTGCAAAGAGCCAATCATCCGATTGTGAGTATATCAATTATTTTCAAACAAGGGACAATATCTGATTGTTTTTACTTTCAACACTGTTTTTTTTTACCGGGTAGGGAGTGCACCGTTCCTGGAGGTACTGGATTTGTGAAAATAACGGACAAACGGACAAATACATTTATATCAACAGTCTGTCAACAGTTCACCATCTAGCTATCATACAGCACTTTTGTTTTAGCATTAGCTGACACAATAAGAATAATCTCAAAAGGGACACTGTAAAACAAAGGAAGCACATGAGATCCGACTCATGATGAAACCATATTTATTTTGACAACGTTAGGTGGTGTGCACTGTTCCTGAAGGTACTGCAATACCAGGTCGATGCGTGGAGTGGACGGAGAAAGCCCCTCTTCCATCTCCCTGTTCCAAAAATCTATATAATATATGGTCTCCAGATAGGGGACGTATCAGGGTATTAAACTGATAAGAACAGAGTTTTATTTTGGTAAAAAAAAAGTATTAACTCACTTACAAAACGAAATCGAAAGATTGTTCAGAAAACCGATTTGGACCTTAAGCCAATTAAGGTAAAGTGTTTACAATACTATTGCATAATCTGCCTACTGCCATAATCAGTTTCATTTCGAATTATTAATGTGCATGTAAACGTATTTGCAAACAATCTCGCAATGTTAGACAACTGCGGGGGTTCAGCCACAAATTTGGTTTGTTTACAAATCGAATGCATATAATGTGGTCCTGAGCACGGCGCTTGTAGAGCACGGCGCTTGTAACGCCAAGGTAGTGGGTTCGATCCCCGGGACCACCCATACACAAAAATGTATGCACGCATGACTGTAAGTCGCTTTGGATAAAAGCGTCTGCTAAATGGCATATAATTATATAATGTTAACATTATCCATCTGTAAACTTTGACACACAGGCAGTAGGCTACTGTGTATAGCCTAAGGTGTGTAGAATACCTACACTGTCTTTTCTGTAGCTTTGTTTATAACTAAATGCATCGATTTAGTGCGTGTTTATGGGCCTAATGGCCCCCAGTCACATGCTAGTCCAAACTAGGAAACTCTGACATTTCCGATTTGTTGAACACTGCACGTGTATAACTACAAAAGAGTTCCATTAGCAGGTGTGATGAGAACTCGATCCGGTGGAAAACACGATCCGAGCGCATATTTCAGAGAGCGCTCCGTAAGCCACGCCCCAGCGGGCAGAGCTAATATGATATAAAAGCCACTCATTTTACAGTTTGTCCGCCATGGTTCTGTGTAGCCTAGTTATGCTAATATATTTGAGACCAGTGTATTGCAGGTCATTTCGTCTTTGACTTAATAAGTAAAATATATTTGAGTAGTAAACAGGGAAACAATAACGAGTCCCAGACAGTTCGCAAAATAGAACATACCAGAGGCATTGTTTACTAGGCTACCTAAATTATTGGGATCATCTGGTTGCCACAAATCTTTGGAATACATTGAGCGCGTTGACAAAACAGTCCATAGAACGCCTTTTCACACGAAGGGTCCGCGGTGGTTCTGTGTAAATTATGCGATTTGTGAGTTGAGGGGGAGCAACAGGCAGGTGGCAAGTAGAGTGGGGCCAGGCACATCCAGGTGTAAGTAAAAATAGCCTATAAAGCCAAAAATAAAAAAATACGATGAAAATTCTGGTTCTTTCAATCACATTCATGTCTCTACACAGCATGTCTTCCTCCATTTCTATCGGTCTTGATTTGAGTTATCACTAGTGAAGTGCAACATTGTATCAAATCAATCAACTGGATCTGTTCGGAAACTGTCTTTAGCGAACAGGCAACATTGTATCAACTTGCCTATTCCTGGCCCAGAGCGTGAGTGAGCTCGGTACAGACTGCTGTTTTTGTGCAAGGGAAAGGAAGGTATTTTGTTTTCACTGTGTGAGGTGAATAAAAAAATTACTGATAAGCTCAGCATATTAGTGGTGGACGTGGTGACTAAGACAATCAGAAATCATTAAAAATATATATATCTCAAACATTTTTTTTAAGTGAAATGCGGCCGCAGTAAAAAGACCAAAAAACCTGCCTCCCGCGACCAATACATTTTCACCCGCAAACATCGTTTAAGTAGCCCAACTTGTTTGTGAAACCGCGAACATGGCAACCCTGCTCGAGTCACGTTACTACGGTAACCTCCAGCACTTATAGCGCAGGTGAGCATTTTTGTGAAACGTGATATTTTGGTTAAGACTCAGGTCACAAAAAATGAAATGAAACAACATACCACTACTTCTTACTAGTTATATATTTGTTTTAGAAACATTACAAAGCATGCTGGAGTAATTTGTGAATAAAAGTATTATGGCTGGTAAAACATCTAAGTGGCTGGTAAAAATGTTTATCTACCTGACTGGTGGACCAGAAATGTAATTTTAGGCCCTGAATCCAAAATTGCCAAAGTTTCACAGACAACGTTTGTTAGGAAGGGTCAATGCTGTTGGTGGCTAGCTGACCATCTTGCTCAATATCCTAGAGGCATGTTAGCTAAAACTATTTAAAAATATTAGCCTAGCTAGCTAAACAATGTAGCTATATTCCGATTTCATACTAGTATTCGCCTAGCCATAGTAGCTATTTTCAAATCATTGTTTGATATTCATGTTGCGCATTAAAACACAAGCAAAATAGCAAAAAAAAAAGTGTCTTTAAAAGAAAAAAATTAGATATTTTACAACTACTGCGCCCCCTCTGCTTACCTCATCAGACCGTCAGTGGGAGGCTCCAGGTGAGCTGTTATGAAAGGTTATAACCACTCCCCACTGAATAAGCTTAATCTTCAATTTGGCCCATCTGTAATGTTCAGTAAAAAAGTAAATAAGCTTAATTCCGAAACACCTCTTTAGTTGTTCACTTGTAACACACATACATTAAATAGATATTTGAAATCGAACAAGGTTATCAGTTATAAAGCAACTTTCTTTCTAAAAGACAGTCTCCAGCATCTTCAATTTATTTAATGACAATAATAATTGTTAACCCCCTATTGTGACTTCTCAACAGAATACCATAGAGGGTGCTTATACAACCATAAAATATAATATTTATTATCTGTCGCCTCTCCCAAATTGTCAGACTTCATAGTTCTTCATATTTGTACCGTTTAGTTTAAGATGGACAAGTGTAGTCTCAATAATTTACACATTATGAAATCAATGTATAGCCTACACACAAAAAACACACCTAAAAGTATACACAGGCAGCAGGAACGCTGTCCCAAACGAATTGAGGTTGGTTTTTAAACAAGGTCTCAATAATCTTAATTAAGACTTAATTACACAAAACAATGGAGTTCAGGCGCTTATGAAGGAACCAGCGCTGTCAACTCTTATTGGAACACATGCACACAAAAAAAAGACCAAAAGAAAGTAGTCCATGTACATTATACACACAAATAAACGGTCTGGGGATTCACACAGGGACGTGCAGCCCTCCGGGTGCAGCAGGGAAGCAAGTGCAACACTGATCAGGAGACTCTGGCCCTGTCTCAAATGAAACCCTATTCCCCCCGTAGTGCACTACCAAAGCACTTAGTGCACTCCACTTGGGGCTCGGATCAAAAAGAGTGCACTATATGGAGAATAGGGATTAATTTGATATTTGCCTACTATAATTGTGCGCAGTTTGAAATCCTATTACTGTTCAGTCCATGACCAGAGAGAAGGCCCATAGCCGTCCAATCAGTGACCAAATCTCAGCCCTATAGTTGAGTTGTCCAGTCAGTGACCTGAGCTCAAGCTCTATAGTTGTCCACATTCAGTGATGACAATCTTCTTGCTGGGTTTGCCAGTCTTGGTGCCCAGCTCTCCCATGCTGCGGACCACATCCATGCCCTCTCTGACGAAGCCAAAGGCCACGTGTTTGAAGTCCAGGTGCTCAGCCTTCTTCAGTGTGATGAAGAACTGGGAGTTGTTGGTGTCTCGGCCGTGATTGGCCATGGACAGCAGCCCTGGGCCCGTGTGGCGCACATCAAAGTTCTCGTCCTCAAACTTGTCCCCGTAGATGGACTTCCCTCCTGTCCCGTCCTGGTTGGTGAGGTCTCCACCCTGAGTACAGAGGAGACAGACGTTAGGAAATACTTATCTGGTGTCCCCACCATGACACATAAAAAAGCTAAGTTAGACAGAGCTGTGGTTTACAAACTGTTTTTGTGTTCCAAGAGGCACTGACTGACCTATTTGGGAAACATGGCATTGAAGGTTATGAACTCACTTTGGTGGGTCTGAGAATTGTCTGGTTTGAGTCCAACCTGGTCATCACTAGTTAACACAGCCACAAAGTCATAAACCCCACCTATTTCTACAATGTATCTTCTTAAAATCTGATTTTAAACCCAACCACACTGCTAATCTTATGCCTAACCTTAAATTAAGACCAAAAAGCACATTTCGGTTTTCATGAATTAGCCAATTTTGACTTTGTGGCTGTGTTATTTAGTGGAAACAGTCCAACCCCACACAGGCACTCCCCTCTCCTCACCTGACACATGAAGTCCGGAACGATCCTGTGGAAGACAGAGTTGCGCAGCCCGAAGCCTTTCTGTCCTGTACACAGCGCTCTGAAGTTCTCAGCCGTCTTGGGGACAATGTGAGAGAACAGTTCTATGGTGACCATTCCCAGGGGCTCGTCGTCAGCGGTGATCGAGAGGTACACCTGGGGGCAGAGTTTCATATAGATTATTTTACAAGCCATCATTTTAGTAAAATTTCAACAAATATTTTAGGCGGAGTGGACAAAAGTCGTAGGCTAGGCGCCCCACCTATACAATAGCAGGCTGGGGAAACACTGACCTGGGGGTTGGAGTCTCTAGAATGTTCCTGGACCCTGGACATCTGGGGGAAGGCCTCTGACTGGCTCATACGGCTCTGACACTCACAGAAGGTTTTCCTGAAACACTCAGCCAGCTCTGCTGTCTTGAACTTGGCTGCCAACTGCTCCACCTTACCCTCACCCTCTTGAGAGAGAAATCAGGATCAATACATCAACTATATAAGAATCAACATTTCTACATAGCGCTGTGTGTGTGTATATATATATATATATGTGGGGGAGCTGTGTGTAGAACTACCTGCAAAGTCAGTAGCGGTCCAGACAAGGGCTTGGTTGGAGGTGTTCATGGGTTTGAGCTCCATGCTCTGGCAGATGGTGTGATTGGCACACACCTTCAGCACCTGCTCCCTCCTCATCAGCACCCGGTAGAACCTCTTATCAGGGTGGAAGAGGATCTTGATGTCGCCCACACCCCTCTCCTTCCACTGGCCCAGGGCTCTCTCCCAGCGGTACAGCTTGGTACGCTCCTTAAACAGGATCTCCTCATCCTCCTCCCCTGACTTAGTCTCCACCTAGATAACACAATTACAAGCAGGTTAATCAGGAGGGTGTACGTTTACAGAACTCGTATAGAAATGTATCAAGTAGAACAGGCAAGATTCTCTGTCATAGATAGAATGTGGAGTCATGACAGCCTCCAACTAAAACACATTTACAGTCAGTTATAATGATCATGTGGAGTCTGCTTGGCACTCAGCATTAAGAAGATAGATTGGGGGTAAGGCCCTGAAATAGACTAGCGTCCTGTTGAGGGGGTGTACTTGTACATCAAGCTGCCTCACGCTTCAGAAACAGGTGATAGGCTCCTGGTCCTATGAGCTGTTTCGGCTCGCACAAGCCATGGCTACTTTACTTTATAATGACGTTCCCAGTAAGGTTAAGTGGAGTTAGATTAATAAATACCTCTGGTAGGGAGACTATGGGTTCAAAGTCAATGTCCAGATTATTAGCGTCCTCTTCATCGCTCCCCTCCTCCCCTCCCTCAGCTTTGGGTGGGGCTGCAGCTCCAAACAACGTAGCCCCGGCATTCGCCCACGAGAAGTTAGAATCTAACAAGGAAACATTTTAAAAGTTAACTGATATGTTTGTATTCACTGAAACATAGCTCACAGTTGTGTCATGTTAACTTGTAAAACCTTAAAATTAAGCACACATATTGAATTTCCTTCAGTCAATTGTATTCAGAAAATGTAGAAGTGCCAACCTTGTTTTCCGAAGGAGAATTCACCCCCAGTGTTCTGTGCCAGTTCAGCGAAGGAGAACCCTTCCCCTCCCAGATCACTCAAGCCCAAGGAGCCAAATGTGTTAGGAGCATCTGTAAAGGAGAAATAAAGGATGAGAAGACAGGTTGCTGTACTGGTGTTAGAAGTGGGATTGTGCTGCTGTGAGGACATTGAGTGTATGCCCAAGAGGGACATGCTCTTCCTGATCAGTGTAGAATGCAAATGGTCTGCAATGATAAATATCTCATACCATGAGTAATGGTTGTAGTAAATGTCGACGTGGAGTCAGAGGTCTTCTTGGTAGACAGGTCTATGGGGCTGCTGCTGGTAGCTGCAGGAATAGAGTCTGACTGATCTGGATCCTGCTCACCACTGCTGGCTGCAGGGTTTGGAGTTTGACAAGAAACACAACTGCTTGCAGACTCCTCATTTCTAACAAGACATGTGTCACACTCCCACTGCCCTGGCTTTTTGCCAAACTGTGCACCAAATCCAAATAAGGGGGTCACCAAAGCTGGGGCACTAGCAGCATGTTTTGCTGAAAGGTTTGGAGTTTGAGCCTGCTCCCCACTGCTAGAGACTGCAGTCTGAGTTGGAGTGGAGTGTGACTGATCAGGAGTCTGCTGCTCCTCTGTAGTGGTCTGGACCTCTGCCTCCTGGATGGTTACCGACTGAGCTGGGAACTCAGCCTCTGCAGTAGAGGACTGAACCTCTGCCTCAGACTGATCTGCAGCCTGTTCTTGGCTGCTGGGGGACTGGTCTGGGAACTGTTGTTCTGGCACTGTGTCGCCGGTGCTGGAGGACACAGCCTCAGATGAAACTGGGTGTGAGCTTCTCTCTGCGTCCTGAAACACAATAACCAAAACATCAACATTTTCTTGAGAGAACTATAGTAGTTTAAATTTCTTATATCCTAATGCCACATAAGATGTTTATCTACGTGTGCAAACAAATTTATATATTATAGAAATCTCAACAGGGACTCCTGTGCTTTACAGACCTCTGGCCTAAAGTCCTCTGGCTTAAAGTCCTCTGGCTTAAAGTCCTCTGGCTTAAAGTCCTCTGGCTTAAAGTCCTCTGGCTTAAAGTCCTCTGGCTTAAAGTCCTCTGGCTTAAAGTCCTCTGCCTCGCCGCCTACACCACAAAAAGTTGGATGCAGCTGCAGGGTCTTGGCTTTCTGCTCCTCATCTGGAGTAGGCCTCTTCTCCCACACCACCTCAACCGCCGGGTACAAACCCTCAGCACCTGCCTCAGGCTCAACACCAATCTCCGCCTGAGCTGCTGAGAGGAGAAGGTTATTGGAGAGGTAACTTTTGAGGAGAAATTTCACCAACCTATCGATGGCTATTCATACATCTCTCTATAGCCACTATGGCCTTGAAACTTACCAGAACCTGCACTTGCAGCCTTTCTCTCAGGAGGATCCTGGTACAGTTTTCCATTCAGGGCTTTAACTGCTGTCTCAAAGTCCTCATCTGCAACACAAACTAACATTAGCAACACAGTCAACTACGATTAGTAAACCTTTGCTCATACAGTTAGAAAAGGTTTGCAAGAGAGCGTTGGTGTCATTTCTCACCGTCTGTCTGGTCGTCGCTAGTGTTTCCTGGTTCATTCTGGTAGCAGAAGAAGGTGAGAGGCAGCAGGAGTTCCCTGGCCAGAAGAGCCTGCTCCGCAGTCGGCTGCCTCTCATACACCACCTCCACGTCATCATCAGCCTTCACCTGGGGGGGTGCTATAACAACACAAAGAGTGAGACAACTCCCTCGGGCGACCCCCTTCCTACAGAACAGTCTACAGAACAGAGACATTGAAGGCAGTAACAGAATTATACAACTTTATTAACCTCCAAGGTGAATTTGTATAATATAATTGCAAAATACTGTACAATAATTGGATCTACAGAACATTTTATGACTTGACTGAATTATGCTGCAAGGTTATTGTTTGGTACTGTAGGGCAGTACATTTAACTTACTATCCTAAAATTGTTCACCTGCTAAAAAGTCACAACCATTTCACTAAAGAGGTAGTTGCATGTCTAGGGTTAGTTCCACACCGAAACACATGCATCTCAAAAATTGACATCATGCATTTCACCACACCGAGCAAGCAGTTTCCTATATCTGAGAATGCTATAACTATTGAGGAAGTGAATCTCAAAGGCATCATAAACATTAGAACCATGGATCTACAGTGTACTGTACATGAGGCCAACCATAGAAGATTCCAGTTTAACCATTTCCTACTGGTTCTCTAAAACCAATTAATATGCCAATTAGCATAATAAAAAATCCCCATAAAAATCTGTCAGTTTAAGCTAGAGACACACTCCATGGCCAAAAGTACATGGACACCCTTTCAAATGAGTGGATTCTGCTATTTTAGCCACACCCGTTGCTGACAGGTGTATAAACACAGCCATGCAATCTTCATAGACAAACATTGGCAGTAGAATGGCCCGTACTGAAGAGCTCAGTGACTTCATAAGATGCCACCTTTCCAACAAGTCAGTTCGTCAAATTTCTGCCATGCTAGAGCTGCCCTGGTCAACTGTAAGCGCTGTTACTGTGAAGTGGAAACGTCTAGGAGCAACAACGGCTAAGCCGCGAAGTGTAAAGTTTGGTGGAGGAGTAATAATGGTCTGGGGCTGTTTTTCATGGTTCCTTCCAGTGAAGGGGAATCTTAATCCTACAGCATACAATGACATTCTAGACGATTCTGTGCTTCCATCTTTGTGGCAACAGTTTGGCCCTTTCCTGTTTCAGCATGACAATGCCCCCGTGCACAAAGCAAAGCCCACACAAATGTTTTGTTGAACTCGGTGTGGAAGAACTTGACTGGCCTGCACAGAGCCCTGACCTCAACCCAATCAAACACCTTTGGGATGAATTGGAATGCCGACAGAGCTAAGCCTAATCGCCCAACATCACTAACGCTCGTGGCTGAATGGAAGCAAGTCCCCGCAGCAATGTTCCAACATCTAGTGGAAAGCCTTCCCAGAAGAGTGGAGGCTGTTATAGCAGCAAAGGGGGGACGAACTCCATATTAATGCCCATGATTTTGGAATGAGATGTTCGACGAGCAGGGGTCCACATACACTACATGGCCAAAAGTATGTTTTCTTGCATTGGATGCGTCTCAATGCACCTGCCTATGTGTCTCAATCCACTGCATCCGCTTATGTTGCACTTCCGCATCTGCGGTGAAAGGTGACAGAGCTAGAGTGATGTTTAGCCCACAAACTATTAAAACCCCTCTATGGAAAGAGGACTCTCACGAACACGATGGTGTTCTCCATTTTGCTCTACGACCCCCACAAGCATCTTGGGACTCGTCTGAAGTAGGTACAGCCGATCTGCCAACTTCTGTCTGTAGTGTCCGAACAGTTTGGGCTACACACTAATATGACCCATCTGTGGAAAGGTGAGACACGAACATGTCGGTTGTTTTGCTCTAGGACGCCCACAGGCCTTATAAGACTTGTCTGAATGTCCCCGGGTACCAGTTGAAAAAATAATCTCAGATATAGGACAGACCCTTCATAAACTTCATTTCAATTATTTTTTGGGGGAGCTATCTGTTATTCAATGCTTTTGTATGTGGCTAATAGCACTAAGGCCAAATACATTTAAAATATATATATTTTACACACACTTCAAGGGTGCTTATAATTCCAAATCAAATTATCCTTGGTATGACCTTCTAAATAGATTACCATCCAGTGGTAGAACACAAACGCTTGTAACATACAGCAGCACATTCTACCTGGGTTTGAACTCTGGGACATACTGTAAATCTCTGGAACGAAACGGAACAGACGTTGCCTTTCACACTGTTGCTACCCATCCTGGACTAAAAATGTTTGTGACGTTGGAGTGTGTGTGACAGTACATTCCTGTCAGGAAGCATGGCTGGAATCTCCCCGTGTCTCCTTTCAACAGAGGGAGAAGAACTCTATCATCGTCAACACTCCAGTGGCCGCTACCAGGAACTTAGTCCTTTCACCTTTCTATTAGCTAAACAGCTAGCCTAACATTCATTCGTAGTAAGCCTAACAAGCAAAGTTTGAAATGTGTTCTACCCTCTTGTGGCTTTGAGTCTCTAGTGATTTGTCAAGGAGTGCCCTCAAACTCAACTCTGGACCTCAAAGCCAGTTACACTGCATTTTTTCATTGTTCCCCTCTAATCAGGAACTGATTTAGACCTGGGACACCTGGTGTGTGCAATCAATTATCAGGTAGAACAAAAAAACAGCAGTCTCCGGACCTTGTAAGGTAAGAGCTGACTACACCTGCTCTAGAGTAATAGTAACTGTTGAGTATAGATGGGCATGCAGCTCGGTAGGTTGTTGTACTAAAGGTTTGTATGTTCCACTCGTTGCGTGCGGGTTAAGACTGGCTACAAAGCAGGCCCAGCCGTGTAGGTGACGTGTCACAGCACACACACAGTGCAGTGTCAGAATACCTGGGGGCTCAAATTGGGTGGATGAGGCGCTGGTCCAAAAAGCCATTGGGTTATCTTTGAAAAGCCTAAAATCCAATCCTACAAAATAATGGTTGGCAGGTGAGACAACCTAGAATTGGGGGTGGGTGGATTAAGAAATGAAAATGTGTTGAAATGAGTCTTCAGTGAGATTCAAGTTGCTGAACGTCATTACATTATCTAAGTGTAATGGATTATACAATCTTTCTATATTCTGTCCTGTCCCCATCTCTGCCTTCATGAAGATGTAGCTGCTATACCTCTTTGAAAATGGAGTGACTGCATTATCCTTAGGGGATTAGATTACTAGGCGAAGTGTACTGGATTACATAATTGGGATTACATCTGCTATCATATCAAACAACCTATATCAAAATACCAGGTGTGAGGAAGTGGATGTAAATTAGGCTAATGGGAATGACTGGGTTAAGTTAAGTGGTCCTCTGTAGCTCAATTGGTAGAGCATGGCGCTTGTAACACCAGGGTAGTGGGTTCGATCCCCGGGACCATCCATACGTAAAAATGTATGCACACATGACTGTAAGTCGCTTTGGATAAAAGCGTCTGCTAAATGGCATATTATATTATTATAAATTCTGTTCTGCTAACCTAACACTGGGTGTGGGCTGGTGGAAGAAGCAATGAGATGAACCAATGGGACATGAATGGAATCACAACGGGGTCAAATTGTGTGAAAACTCCATCATGGGAGGGGGGGGGGGGGGGGGGTCACCATTCAAAAACAAGCAGTTCACACTGAACCACAAGAACAACAAAATCAACCGAGAAAGGAAAACAATAAAAGGCTTACCCTTTTCTGGGATTTTGAATGCAGGTGAGGGCTGGGCGATCCGACCGCTGTCTTTAGCCTTCGAGCTCTCTGAAGAAACATCCTCCTTGGACGACGGGAGGCTGCTGCCGAAGATCTTCTGGAGAGAGTCGGTTCCGAAGAGGAACTTGGGAGGAGACACCACCATCTTAGAGGGGTTGAGAGGGCTGTGTGGTGTGGAAGTGGAGGCCTTGCTGTCAGGGGTGTGGAAAGTCTCAGAAGACAGCTCAGTCCGTTCTCTGGTGGTCTCCTCCAGGATGGCCACAGCAGCCTGTCCACACACTGTCGTCCCTGTGGCTGGAGCTGTTGCTACCTCCTGAGGGGCCTCACAGGAGGCTATGGGAGTGACCAGAATCTCATTCTCCTGGGCAGTTTTAGCTTTGTCAAAGATGTCTCTGAAGGAGTTGGCTACATCCTGCAGTTTGAACCTCACCGCTAACTGTTCCACATTTCCCTCCGCTACCTCAGCAAAGTCAACAGCACTCCAGACCCAGGCCTTCTCAGCACCCTTCATGGGCTCCAACTTCATAGAAGATGTGACCCAGTGGTTGGCGCAGATCTTCAGGACTTGGTCCCGCCTCATGAGGAGTCTGACTTGTTTGGTGTCGTAGTTCTGCAGTATCTTGAGGTCTCCGATGCCCCTCTCCTTCCACTGGTTCAGGTCTTTGTCATAGCGGTACAGCTTTGCTCTGTGGCTGAAACATATGTTTTCATTCTCCTCTCCAGTGGAGATCTCCACCAGGTCTGGCAGGGGAACAACAGGCTCAAAGTACAAGCCATCCCTCTCCTCCTCCTCCAGGGTCGCGTCCTGCTCCTCGTCCACAGACACCCCGCTCTGGTTCAGCTTGGCCGCCGACTTGGCAGGACTGATGACAGGCTGGAAGCTGAAGTTAAAGCCAGCTGTGGATTCTCCAAAGCAGAAGAGGTTCTTCCTGATTGGGCTGCTTGCTAGGGGTGAGGCGTAGACAGATGTGTCAGCACTGTCGTCCAGAGCCTCCTCTCTCAGGTCATAGTTGTCCCATTCTAAGGTAGGGCCAGTGCTCTCCGCGTGGGGCTTGATGATCAGACCTGAGGTGTTACTGGCTGTCGTGTTGTTAGCTTGGCTGTCGTCCTCCTTGATCTTTGTTTTGTCATCAGTCAGGAAGGATTTAAGGTCTTTCAGACCGGACTTCATCTCCTCTGCCTTCTGGATGAGATGTGCAGTTCTGCCTGTGTCGACAAGCTTGTGAGGAGTCTGCAGTGGGATGTCCAACAGGAGCCTCTGACACTCCTCAAATTTCAGCTTGAACTCCTCAGCCAGCTCTGGGGTTTTAAACTTGGCGGCGAGTTGCTCCAGTCTGGCATCTCCTTCTGAGAAGTCATTAGCCAGCCACATCCAGGCTTTGTTGGAGCCAGCCAAGGGCTTCAGGTTCATGGTGGTGGTGATCCAGTGGTTGGCACACACCTTCAGGACCTGCTCTCTCCTCATCAGCACCCTCAACCTGCCGTTGGTGGCGTTCTTCAGGAACTTGAGGACCCCAACACCCCTCTCCTTCCACTGGCTGATGTCTCCGTCAAACCTGAAGAGCTTTACTCTCTGTGAGTAAAGGGCCTGTTCATCCTCCTCTCCTGTGACCAGGTCCACTTTCTCAGGCATCTGGACCACAGGCTCAAACTGGATATCGTCATTCTCCTCTGTTTTGTATATGTCCTCTTCATCCTGGTCAGCAGATGTGTCTGCCCACTGGTTTGACTGAAGGGATGTGAACAGCTGCTCGCCAGCATGGGTGAAGCCTTTGAAATTGGAGTCGGTCGGTTTAAACTTGAAGTCTCCTTGTGAGTTCTTAGCCAAATCTGCAAAACTGAAGTCATTGGGTTTGCCAGTGAAGAGGAGATTCTCATCCTGATTGGTGTTGTCCACCGACAGCACTGATGCAGATACACTGACGCCAGATTCCTTCTCTTTCCCTCTGTGCTGCTCTGCGATATTCTTCAGGAACATGGACGCAGACCCTGAAGCAGGAGTCTGAGTTTCAGCTGGTGGGGTTTCCTTTGCAGTTTCCTGAGTGCCAAACTTAAAGCCACCTGCTGGGACGGGCATGGTGAAAGAGAAGCCTGCAGCATTGGGGCCACTGCTTTCAGCCTGAGGGGTCTCAAACTTGAAGGATGCAGTGCCTGCGGGCTGAGTAGATGTACTTTGACTTTCAAAGCTAAAGTTGAAGGATGAGCTGGAGGGGGTGGCTGTGCTCTTAGCATTGGGTGCCTGACAGGAGACACATTGACTAGCAGAGCCGTCGTTTCTGACTAGACATGTGTCACAGTCCCACTGTCCCCCCTGTTTGGAAAACATGGCCCCAAGAGAGGGGGTGCTGCTAGCATTGGGTGTCTGGCAGGAAATACACTTAGAGGCTGATGCATCATTCCTCACTAGACAGGTATCACAGTCCCATTGTCTGTCCTTCTTAGAAAAAAGATCACCAAAGCCCGACACTGTTGGCTTTGGTGGTGGTGCTACCTCTACTGTTGATTTTGCAGTGGGATTTGGAGTTTGACAAGAAACACAACTGCTTGCAAATTCCTCATTTTTAACAAGACATGTGTCACACTCCCACTGCCCTGGCTTTTTGCCAAACTGTACTCCAAATCCAGAACTAAATGGAATGGTTGAGGGCTTTGATGCTGCTGCTCCATCTACAACAGTTTTGGCTGCTTGGTTTGGAGTTTGACAAGAAACACAACTGCTTGCAAATTCCTCATTTCTAACAAGACATGTGTCACACTCCCACTGCCCTGGCTTTTTGCCAAACTGCACTCCAAATCCGGAACTAAATGGAATGGTTGAGGGCTTTGATTCTGCTGCTACTTCTGCTGTGGTTTCTTTCTTCTTACCAGACTGGGCTCCAAAACCAGCAGCAGGTATAGAAGTGGTGCCACTCGTTCCAAAAGTAAAGGAGGAGGGTATTTGAGCTCCAAAAGCCCCAAATCCCTTTCCAATAGATCCTGCGCTGCTGGTGTCTTTTGGCGAGTCAGCTCCAAATCCAAAAGTAAATCCTCTCACTGAAGCTGCCCCACTAGTCAAGCCTTTGGTTTCAGTAGCCGGTTTGCTGTTGGTCTCTGACGGGGAATTAGGGTTGGCTGTCTGACAGGCAACACACTGCATAATTGTAGCAGCATTTCTTACACAGCACACGTCGCAATCCCACTCCCCGTCCTTCTTTGCAAACTGGGCAGCAAAGTTTGTCGCCTGAGGAGGAGATGAATTAGGAGAAGTTTCTTTCCTACCTGGCTGATCTTGCCGCTTTTCTGGAAATTTGGGAACGATCTTCTGAGCCTCTTCAAACTTTGTTTTGAAGAGCAATGCCTCGTCTGCCGTTTTGTACCGGATGGCCAGTTGCTCAGGCCTTGGTTCCTCATCTGCATAATCAATGGCATTCCAGACCCAGGACTTGTCAGAGCCAGCATTTGGTTTAAGGAGCATATCTGGCGTGATGTAGTGGTTAGCACAGATCTTCAGAACCTGCTCCCTCCTCATCAGCAGACGCACTTTCCCTGATGTATTGTGCTTTAGGATTTTGACTATGCCGATGCCCCTCTCCTTCCACTCTTTAGTCTCTGCATCAAATCTGAACAGCTTGGCCCTGTTACAGAACATCTCCTCTTCTTCCTCCTCTCCAGTCTTCACATCTACCTTGTCAGGGAGGGGCACAATGGGCTCAAAGTGAGGCCCATCCTCATCCTCCTCCACATGAGTGCTGTCGTTATCGCTCTCCGGTCCTTTCTCCACCGCTGTGTTTTCCAGCCCAAATACCGGCTTGGTCAGATCAGTGAAACTATTTGGCTGTTCAATTTTTTCAAACAGGTTTGGTTTGTCCCGACTCTGGGCTGCATCAGTGAAGGAGAAGCCTACTGCGCTTTTAGTGCCAAAGCTAAATATCCCTCCCTGGCTAGGAGGCTTCACCTCTGAAGGGCCCTCAAATTTAGTGGGAATGTCTGACGTCAGAAGCCCCAACAGGTTCTCACTGTTTTTGGCCTTGAAGGTAAAGTCCCCATCATTGGATTTGAAGTTGGAGTTGAATTTAAAGGCAGCGGATGATGGAGTGGACTGGGCAACTACTCCAGCACCAAAGCTAGGCACCGTAAGAGGCTCAGCAGGGACATGCTGGCCAAAGGAGATCTTCCCAAAGTCCACAGGCTTCCCCTCAATGCTCTTTGGTGGTTGAACAGGTACAACTGAGGGCTTGGTGAAGTAGCCAGGCTCAGGGAGGGGAGGGTTGGTGGTGGGCTGAGAGTGGCCGTAGAATTCCTCACTGTATGGGGAGAGTAGACTGGTTGCTGGTGACTCGAAGCGGAGGGGGACACCAAAGACCTGGTCTTGAGGAGGGTAGATGCAGGCTGGTGTTGACTGCAGGGGAGGTGTGTTAGTGGGCTGCTGGTACGCATACATGTGCTGCTGGGGTGGCAGGCGGTTGATTCCATACACAGGAGGCTGAGACAAAAGAGAAAGAAAATTTCATTGAAACTAAAACCTGTTCATTTCATATTTGCCACCGAAAAGACTCTCCCACTTCAAGTATCTAAACCATTCTGAATTCTCAAAGAAAAAGAAGATTCCCATGGTATAAACACCTACCTTTATTGGGGTAACATTGGCTGCAGGACGAAGGAGATACTGTCCGGAGTTATAAGCAGGGGATTGATTGAAATACATAGAAGGGGCCTGTGTGGTGGCAACTGTAAACATAAAGAGAAGAGGAAAGGTTATAATCAACGGTCATAATTTCATATTCTAGCAACATTGCTATTTCAGTATTCCTAATAATACAGCCTGAAACTACACAACCCAGTTGTGTACCGTGTTCCTACCGGTGAGGGGTGCTCCATGGAAGGTCTGTGTTGGGGGGTAGCCCTCCTGCATGTCAGGCCCATACCCATCTCCAAACATCCTTTGGTGGGGTGACGCCATGCTGTCTGACGAGTTATGTCTCAGGTCATGGACCTCATTCTGCAACACAACCACACAGCACAACACTTAACAGAAACCATGCATGGACATCTATAATTGAATTAATAGGCACACTTGACATGGGCAACATCTCCCATATCCTCAGACAACGAAGCTAGGGGCTGACCTTAAGGGCTTCCACCTGCTGGCAGAGCATCTGCAGGAGGGACTTCTGGTCCTCCGCCCAATGAGGTGGCGTCTTGGGGGAAATCTGGAAACAGAGGAGAAAAATAATGTTTCATTATGTCAAGTTATTTATATTATTTAGGTGAGAAAAACAACCTGTACAATAAATCTAAAACTGAAGTACATAAATGACCAAAATTAGGAAGAGCATCAGTGTCTCACATACAGTGTACAAAATATTAGGAACACCAGCACTTTCCATGACAGTCTGACCAGGTGAAAGCTATGATCCCTTATTGATGTCACCTGTTAAATCCACTTCAAATCAGTGTAGATGAAGGGGAGGAGACAGGTTAAAGAAGGATTTTTAAACCTTGAGAGAATTGAGACATGGATTGTGTATGTGTGCCATTCAGAGGGTGAATTGGCAAGAAAATATTTAAGTGCCTTTGAATGGGGTATGGTTTTAAGTGCCAGGCGCACCGGTTTGAGTGTGTCAAGAACTGCAACGCTGCAGGGTTTTTCATTCAGTTTCCCGTCTATCAAAAATGGTCCACCACCCAAGGACATCCAGCCAACTTGACAACTGTGGAAAGTATTGGAATCAACATGGGCCAGCATCCTTGTGGAACGCTGTCGACACCTTGTAGAGTACATGCCCCAACGAATTGAGGCTGTTCTAAAGGCAAAATGGGGTGCAACTCAATATTAGGAAGGTGTTCCTAATGGTTTTGTACACTCAGTGTAAGTTTACAAGTTAACATTTATCGTACCAGGTGTCTTTTGGAGGGAGGGACAAAGCTGTTGCTGGGGGAGGGGGTTAAAGGGGCGAATTTGATGTGAGAGACTGAGGCAGCAGGCTCAGTAAACTGTGGGCTGAAGTGGACCGTTCTGCCCTCTTCCTCCTCTTCATCCATTGCTTCTCCACTCTCCCCTAGCTGCTGGTTCACATCGTTCAGGAGATCCATCACCTCTTCCATTGAAACGGGCAGCTGGAACAACACACAGTGAATATGGTTGAATGTCATGTCATGCTTCCAACTCTTAAATCTTTGATTAGATATTTGTCAAATATTCATGTGTATATATGCCGTATATTGACGTGTGTGTGTGTCTAACCTTGTCCATGTCGTCAGCGTTGGCGTTGTAGATCTTGGACAGGTAAGTTCTGAACTTCCTGAGGAACATGATGCACCTGTCCTGAGTCTCCTCCACCCCGCTACCGGCCTCCTCAGACAGACGCTGGAAGATCTACAAACACAGAGATATATCAAATACACAATTCATAACAAATGCATTTTGTATGGTAAGACATTAAAAAAATATACAAATTCTGCCTGTACACTATCAAAAATATATACAGTACCAGTCAAAAGTTTGGACACCTACTTATTCCAGGGTTTCTGTATTTGTACTATTTTCTACATTGTAGAATAATAGTGAAGACATCAAAACTATGAAATAACACATGGAATCATGTAGTAACCAAAAAAAGTGTTAAATCAAAATATTTTATATTTGAGATTCTTCAAAGTAGCCACCATTTGCCTTGACAGCTTTGCACACTGATGACAGCTTCATGAGGTAGTCACCTGGAATGCATTTCAATTCATACGTGTGCCTTGTTAAAAGTTAATTTGTGGAATTTATTTTGTTCTTAAAGCGTTTGAGCCAATCACTTGTGTCGTGACAAGTTAGGGGTGGTATACATAAGATGGCCTTTTACCAAATAGGGCTAAGTCCATATTATGGCATGAAGGTCAGGCAATCCGGAGAATTAAGAACTTTGAAAGTTTCTTCAAGTGCAGTCGCAAAAACAATCAAGCGCTATGATGAAACTGGCTCTCATGAGGACCTCCACAGAAATGAAAGAACCAGAGTTACCTCTGCTGCAGAGGATAAGTTCATTAGAGTTAACTGCACCTCAGATTGCAGCCCAAATAAATGCTTCAGAGTTCAAGTAACAGACACATCTCAACATCAACTGTTCAGAGGAGACTGCGTGACTCAGGCCTTCATGGTCAAATTGCTGCAAATAAACCACTACTAAAGGACACCAATAAGAAGAGACTTGCTTGGGCCAAGACACACGAGCAATGGACATTAGACCGGTGGATATCTGTCCTTTGGTCTGATGAGTCCAAATTTGAGATTTGTGGTTCCAACCGCCGTGTCTTTGTGAGACACAGAGTAGGTGAACGGATGATCTCCGCATGTGTGGTTCCCACCGTGAAGCATGGAGGTGTGATGGTGCTTTGCTGGTGACACGGTCAGTGATTTATTTAGAATTCAAGGCACACTTAACCAGCATGGCTATCACAACATTCTGCAGCGATAAGCCATCCCATCTGGTTTGCGCTTAGTGGGACTATCATTTGTTTTTCAACAGGACAATGACCCAACACACCTCCAGGCTGTGTAAGGGCTATTTGACCAAGAAGGAGAGTGATGAGTGCTGCATCAGATGACCTGGCCTCCACAATCACACGACCTCAACCCAATTGAGATGGTTTGGGATGAGTTGGAGTGCAGAGTGAAGGAAAAGCAGCCAACAAGTGCTCAGCATATATGGGAACTCCTTCAAGACTGTTGGAAAAGCATTCCTCATGAAGCTGATTGAGAGAATGCCAAGTGTGCAAAGCTGTCATCAAGGCAAAGGGTGGCTATTTGAAGAATCTCAAATATAAAATATATTTTGATTTGTTTAACACTTTTTTGGTTACTACTTGATTCCATATGTGTTATTTCATAGTTTTGATGTCTTCACTATTATTCTACAATGTAGATAATAGTATAAATAAAGAAAACCCCTTGAGTAGGTGTCCAAACTTGACTGGTACTGTATTTTTTTGTTTTTTACTGGCAGCTGCACTAGAAGGCATGGCGCTAAAGTGCAGAGTGGGAAAAGTGCAGGGGGGACTCCCAGAGCAAGGTAAAGCAGTGAACCCCTCACTACATACCCTAGCTAGGTGCCAGTTAGATGAGATGTTGTTGATTGTCTCCAGGGTAGTGACAGCCTCCTCTGTCCTCCCCTCGACGTCCAAGAGGGTCGCAAACGCTATCATGGCCTCCTCCTCAAAGCCCTTCACTGATGGGATCTGAGATGAACACGCAAACACAAACTCACTAACCAATGAAACTAGAGCAATGCATACATTAAGCCTGGACTCGTCAATTTTCACAATTGGCATCAGTGATATTAAAAGTCTACACGTGTCACACATGCAAATGTTTTAACTCAGCAGACTAACAAGTCTTGTGGAACGCTAGGTTCTAACCCAGTTGGTCAGAAAAGCAGCTGTGGTGGTAGCTCACCTGTATGTCTCTAGAGGGGAAGTGTATGAAGAGGGGGTCCAGGGGTTCAGGGATGCTGCGTCTCCGCTTGATCTTGTCCAGCAGGGGGAGAACCACCTTCCAGTAGTGGACACTACGCCCTATGTACTCCTTCTGGTCATAGTAGGAGTTCACACCAACCCCCTGTGAACAGCACAGCAGGTGTTAAATCTAAATGCAGAAATGGCATTACTTCAAATCAGCCATTATAAGTAAGGACTCATCGTTCTGAGTCGCATTCTCAGATTTAGTTTAATATAGACATAATTTACTGTACCAAAGGGAAATTGCTGATGTGGAATATTCTGACTAGACCAAGAGTTATAAATAATGACCATACACTAATTGGAAGTTATAAATACTATTGAGTAAATGGCAGAGGTAATCATTTCAGACAGACACCTAGCATATCATGTTGACTTATGGTAGTGTGTGATAGAAAAAGGCAGGTGTGCCATCTGGCCGAGGTGTGTACCGTTGAGCTGAGGTGCTGGGCCCAGTGTATGGGCAGGGCTGGTTGAAGGCCATGTTTCTCTCCAGCTCGCAGGGTGCTTAGTCCATGTTGAACAGTCATCCTCAGTTTGGCTGACATGCCAGGCCTAAAAAACAAAACAACAACAGAGTATTATACATACTAGGACTGCAGACAGAACCAGAACCATAGTCATGTTAACCACAGAGCCATCAATCAGCTTGACTTCTCCATCTTGGGCCTTTACATTTTAACACTCAACATATTATATCAGTGATCAGTTCATGTGAGGGATTGGGGAATAGTGCCTGGGTAACTTTTACAGAGCTTGTTTGGGTAGTAAAACACTTGATTTCAGCCATCTATCATACAAGTATAGAGATGAACCCGTAGTGACTCACGCAGCTCGTTTATGTATGAGGCTGTAGACGGCGTCCCACCAGTCCCTCTGTCTGTCTGTGGAAAGGAAGCGGAGGAGGGGCAGGGGCAGGCAGCGGGGCTCATTGAGTTGCTGTTGACCAGTAGAACTGATCCTGGCCCTCTCCTGGAGCTGGGTGTGACTGCACCACACCACCCCACACAGGAACACCTAGAGAGGAGAGAATCACACCAGTGTATTGCATTAGTTCTTAGAGCATTCAAGGTCATTGTATGAATGAAAAATTAAGCAAAAAGACAATCAACGATATCATTCGAAGAACAGTATTACAAGATTGTTATACAGTTGAAGTCAGAAGTTTAAAACTTGTTTTTCAACCACTCCACAAATTTCTTGTTAACAATCTATAGTTTTGGCAAGTTGGTTAGGACATCTACTTTGTGCATGACACAAGTAATTTTTCCAACAATTGTTTACAGAGATTATTTCACTGTATCACAATTCCAGTGGGTCAGAAGTTTACATACACTAAGTTGACTGTGCCTTTAAACAGCTTGGTAAATTCCAGAAAATGTCATGGCTTTATAAGATTCTGATAGGCTAATTGACATCATTTGAGTAAATTGGAGGTGTACCTGTGGATGTATTTCAAGGCCTACCTTCAAACTCAGTGCCTCTTTGCTTGACATCATGGGAAAATCAAAAGAAATCAGCCAAGACCTCAGAAAAAAATGTGTAGACCTCCACAAGTCTGGTTCATCCTTGGGAGCAATTTCCAAACGCCTGAAGGTACCATGTTCATCTGTACAAACAATAGTACGCAAGTATAAACACCATGGGACCACGCAGCTGTCATACCGCTCAGGAAGGAGACGCGTTCTGTCTCCTAGAGATGAACGTACTTTGATGCGAAAAGTGCAAATCAATCCCAGAACAACAGCAAAGGACCTTATTATTATTATTATTATTATTATAATAATACGCCATTTAGCAGACGCTTTTATCCAAAGCGACTTACAGTCATGCGTGCATACATTTTTGTGTATGGGTGGTCCCGGGGATCGAACCCACTACCTTGGCGTTACAAGCGCCGTGCTCTACCAGCTGAGCTACAGAGGACCACCTTGTGAAGATGCTGGAGGAAACGGGTACAAAAGTATCTATATCCACAGTAAAACGAGTCCTATATCGACATAACCAGAAAGGCCGCTCATTAAGGAAGAAGCCACTGCTCCAAAACCGCCATAAAAAGCCAGACTACGGTTTGCAACTGCACATGGGGATAAAGATCGTACTTTTTGGAGAAATGTCCTCTGGTCTGATGAAACAAAAATAGAACTGTTCGGCCATAATGACCATCGTTATGTTTGGAGGAAAAAGGGGATGGCTTGCAAGCCGAAGAACACCAACGCAACCGTGAAGCACGGGGGTGGCAGCATCATGCTGTGGGGGTGCTTTGCTGCAGGAGGGACTGGTGCACTTCACAAAATAGATGGCATCATGAGGAAGGAAAATTATGTGGATATATTGAAGCAACATCTCAAGACATCAGTCAGGAAGTTAAAACTTGGTCGCAAATGGGTCTTCCAAGTGGACAATGACCCCAAGCATACTTCCAAAGTTGTGGCAAAAAGGGCTTAAGGACAACAAAGTCAAGGTATTGGAGTGGCCATCACAAAGCCCTGACCACAAAGCCCTGACCGCAATCCTATAAAAAAACGTGTGGGCAGAACTGAAAGTGTGTGCGAGCAAGGAGGCCTACAAACCTGACTCAGTTACACCAGCTCTGTCAGGAGGAATGGGCCAAAATTCACCCAACTTATTGTGGAAAGCTACCGGAAAACGTTTGACCCAAGTTAAACAATGCTACCAAATATTAATTGAGTGTATATAAACTTCTGACCCACTGGGAATGTGATGAAAGAAATAAGCTGAAATAAATCACTATTATTCTGACATTTCACATTCTTAAAATAAAGTGGTGATCCTAACTGACCTAAAACAGGAAATATTTTACTAGGATTAAATGTCAGGAATTGTGAAAAACTGAGTTTAAATGTATTTGGCTAAGGTGTATGTAAACTTCCGACTTCAACTGTAAGTCTGTAACAGAGCTGCATAGATATTGTAGAGCAACCCCGGCCACACCCACCTCCAGGTCTAGCAGGCAGATGGACTCAGGTGTGTTGGTGTCCAGTTTGGAGGTCTCCAGGATGAGCCTGGGGAACAGCTGTTTGAGCCAGTCCCTCAGAGCAGGCCTCTGGGCCAGGAGAGACCACTGGAGGCCCAGCCAACACAGCTGCTGGAGGTCCCCTCCTTGGAGCTGGATGGAGCCTAGAGACAGGAGAGGAACAGGGTTACACAGGGAACTTGTGTGAGATCAGCTCGTCTCCTCTTGTGTAGAGCTACACACATCATACCGTTGTCCCATTTGATGAGGTCAGATATTGCTGGAGCCTGTGTGTTGATGGAGCGGATGTCGTCGTTGCCAATGAAGGAAGTCCCAGCCGGAGCCTGAAGCCCAAACAAAAGCTCAAACAAAGAGCCCTGACCACTACGGTTACCAAACGCCTCCACCACCTCTCTGACAAAGGTATGTGTGTCAGGGTTGAGGTTAAGCAGCATGTGTCCAGCCTGGCTCTGTCTGTCACTGGCTAGCAGCTCCAGATGCTGAGGAGGAGACTGGTCCCCTTTAGTCACCTTGCTCTTCGGCCTGGGGACCTAAATAGGAAGAATGAAAAGAAGTTGGATACAACATGAAAGACAGTCATTTGCTAAATACAAAGCTTCTAGTTTGTGTGCGTTACCTGGTAAGCCAGTAAATAGCAGAGAGCAGCCAGGTCAATGACAGCCCTCCACTGCTCTTTTCTTTCCTGAGCCATCTTCAGCAGCAGAGTGCCAGCATGCAGGTACAGATGTCCCCTCATCTCCACATAGACCCCAGATAGATCATCGGTTACACTGCACGCTGTCTTCTTCAGGCCCTGCATCGCACAGTCAAAACTACACAGAGAGAGACAGGTGTTAAATAAGGTACAAACACTGCTACTAATCTAGTAGGACTCTACAGAGTGATGCTCTAATGCAGGAGCTCTGTTGGTAGGCTAAGAATGGATTAACTACAGCCAAGTGTCCAGCAGTCACGTTTCACTGCCTAGCCTGGTTCTGACAAACACGCACCTCCCGAGGGCCTTGATGCTAGGCTGCAGTCCTTTTCCCGACAGGGTCAGTCTCAGCAGGCTGCAGTGGGCCAAAAGTAGCTCTCTCTGCAAAGGTCTACTCGTCTTCTCATTGGATGAAACACTGGGCTGGGCTAGGAACTCCTGAGAAACACACCAAATTAAGCACTTTACCATTGTACATGTAATTCCATAAGTGTATATTGTATTGTGTGAGCATCCTGCTGACCTGTAGAGTGTGTACTACAGTAGAGTACCAGTCCAAGCTGGATTTAAGCAGGCCTCTCTTCTCTGTGGCCAGACAGTGTTTGACAGCCTCCTCCAGCCTGCCATCAGAAGAGAACAGCTGAACCAGCTTTACATTGATATGGGCATCGCCAGGTCGCATAGCCAGCTCTGCCTGCAGCAGGTCAAACAACTGGTTCCATCCCTGCTGGCCCTGTCGATTCAGTAGACGCTCCTATAGGGGGTAGAGGGAGAGTTAGCCAGGATTGTTAAACAACAGATTTTTTTTAAATAGCCGTTTCTAGCCCCCGGAACCCGTCTGTTGCTCAACAACTGTTCCTGAGGGGGGAGAAAGAGGTTGAGGAGGGCAACAGCTGCCAGCTCAACAGGCGGCTAGTGATCTTGGGTCAACCCTGTGCCACAGTTTGTAAACAATCCTCCAGTCATAATGCAGGCAGACTAACCTTGACACACTATTTCAGGTTAGGCACACCCTTTAAAAAAAGCCTAAAAAGCTACATACAGGAAATCAATACTGTGTTAGAGCTCTTACCTTGAGGTTGAAGACAGCAGGGTTTCCTGGCAGCAACTTGGCAGCTTTCTCCACCCAGAACTCTGCTCTGCTGTCTCGCTCTGTCTTACCGACCAGCAGCTCAGCCACCTTCAAAACCAGGTCCCTCTGGGCTGGGTTCAGGTCCACAGACCGCTGGACACACACACACATAATTAAAGACCTGAAACCATCTTTACATTGTCAGTTAGGTTTGCAATTGGCGATCACAGCTAACTGGCAAAGCTGTTTCCCCCCCCTTTTTTAGGGGGTAGATCAGCTTTAATATTACAGATAGATTATGGCTTCTATCAATGTAATTGTCTGCATCATTTCCAATCCCCCATATATTTAGCTGTTTCTTCAAAAATGAATCAATTATACAAAACTGGATGACTGACGAAGCCTAATGGACAGACTAATCGGATACTATAACATTACTAAGTAAGTGAGCAACTGAGAGGGATATCATCTTACCTTGTAACATCCTACTGCCTTGTTGATATCTCCTTCCCTCTCATAAAGCTGGCCCAGGAACTTGTGTGCTTTGGGATCTCTCTCGGCCACAGTCAGATATGCCGATACATGTCTAAAAGTGGGGACCATACATTCGGAATAAACACACAAAATATGTAGCTACCCACTTCAATATGTCTACGTGTTCAGGGCGTACCTTTTAGCAAGTTCATACTCCTTAGCCTCGAAGTATAATTTAGCAAATAAAAATCCTTTAATTGGTTTCTGTGGAAAGAGAACATATATAGGCCAAGTTTAAAATAAGGTTAGACTCATAGTTATAACAGCTAGTTAGCTAACCACTGAAGTAAGACACGGTTACCTATTGTATGTTAAAGTTACCTAAACTTAGGTAGCTAACTAAATTAGTTGCCTAATAAATCAGACAGTCGTACCAGCTTTCTGGAAATTCCACAAGCTAGTTAATTAAGTTAATTAACTGAATCCATTCAAATATAAATTTCTAGCTAGCTAGGTACAAATGTCAAAAAAGGCGATTATGGCTATTTTCCAACGGATCGTAGGAAGAGTGACACACAACTAACTAACTAACTACTTAGCCGGTATGATCGTTTGCTAGGTAGTTAAACTAGCCGGCATAATGCAGGCTGAGGGCATGCGATGTTTCAAAAGATAGCCAGTCCTGCTGCCCGCGCGTTTTTCACACAAGGAAGTGTTCATTGCGAGGGATTAACTTCAGAAGTGTCACATTTCCCAACCTAGTTAGTTAGCTACGTTAGCGATCCAAAATGAAGGATCCGTTAACTACTTGTCGTTGTTCAGATTTAGTCTATTGCTAGTCTGTGGCTAGCTAGTTACTTCAATGCTTGCTGTATTGCTATCTATCATACCAGGCCATGATGGCCGCTAGCTAATACACGCAGGATGAATTGAAGCCGGTTGGACTCACCTCTTTGAGTGAAGGAGAGGAACTCTGTACTGAAGAAATATAGCGTTCCACTTCGGCCTTACTTCGCCGCATGGCTGTGTAAAGAGTATTTTCTTGTTATTTCAAAACTGGAATTTCACCGAATGACAAAACTGCTTTTTCTCCACTCGTGCCATGAAAACATCAAATGGCAGCCGTACTTACGTTGTGCAAAGCTTCCATGAACCACGAGTTGTGATTGGTAGAGACTTAGCCAATCAAATTTGAAAAACCCACAGATGACGCACTTTCAATTTAGATTGGACGCTGTACAGAAAAAATAATATACTGTATGTGTACTAGCCGAAGGCTGGTTCAGTTTCTTGAATAAAAATACAATAGCCCATACCTCATTAGAGAAAATATGCAATCTGTTTTTGTTATTGCACAAACATAATCGAGTTAGTATTACTGTAGGATCTCATGTGATGGTCAATATTTGATTTATCATGCCTTCAGACATTCAGGTTCCCTGAAATTAAGAAAATACTACTTTTAAAAAAAAACATCAAAATGCACAGAGAAACATGTAGCTGGATTTTGTAAAATTCAGAAGTAAATAAGTTGAATATAATGACATCTAGAAACAAACCAAAATGAAAGTATCATGCATTTAAGGCGAACACTAATCAAGGCTTTGAATGTAGCATAGCATATTATATTGTAGTATGGCAGAGGAATAACACAGGGTTTTAAAATTCCCATTTAGCAGTGGAATGTGTAATTGTATCACTCTATGCAAAACAACACACTGTAAAATATTTCTTCCACGTATAGTTAAATACGGTGGCAAACTAAAACTTAACTAAACTCATGTTTTCAACAGGGATATTATGCTTTTTTCTCTAACCGGCAGTTCTCTACTTCCTATGAGGATCTAGATAGAAGAAGTCACACTGCCATAAGAGGATAGGTTTACTAAACGTATACACCAAGGAAAAACCCACATTCCCACATCTTACAGTACTCATACATCCGCTTTCATCTATAGGAAAAGGAAAAATTAACATTGCAGTTACAAGCAAATCCTAAATCAATGGAATTGTTTGTATCTGCTATGTTTATTTTCCCCTTTTAAAAGACAACATAATGCATGACATATAAAGCATGGAGAAAAGTATTTCCAGATATTGTTTGATTCCATTACTGTTAGATAAAAGTGGGTTATGTTTATTCTGAAAATATTGTCAAAAACATACAAACATCTGTCATCCAACAGTTTACAAAACGCCCTTCAGTGACATAATGTCTTACATATTTACTGTCTGTGTGATAAAAGCACAAAGGAAATGAAACAATTGTGAAATAATATGAATAGAACAATATAACACCATGCACAATGTTGTGGACACAAAAAAAGCTCTATATGAGATATGCATACACGTGTCACCTTATTCTGTACTATTTTTGGATAATATTTCAATACATCCTGAAAAAGTTACACAAACCTCTGGTACAAATATTACTCTTATGTCTCTGTATGACCTCAACTGCTGGGATGGAGGCTACTCTCTCTCCCTCTCTCTCAAGAAGCTGCCAAGCAGATCTGGGTCAAATAGCACTGTACATACATCAGATACTTTCAAATACTTGACATGCTCTTGATTTAGCTTACCGGTATATAGGGTGGGAAGAGTTTGCAATTTTGGCATGTCAAGTATTTTGGTTCCGTTGTACCAAGCAAGAGAAATCAAACAGTCCTCAAGTATTTGACAGATTTAAATACATAATGTGTGTGTATATATATACACACACCACCATTCAAATGTTTGGGGTCCTTGTTTTCCATGAAAACATACATGAAATTAGTTTGAATAGGAAATATAGCAAAATGAATAGGAAATGTAGTCATTGACAAGGTTAGAAATAATGATTTTTAATTGAAATAATAATAGTGTCCTTCAAACGTTGCTTTCGTCAAATAATCCTCCATTTGCAGCAATTACAGCTTTGCAGACCTTTGGCATTCTAGTTGTCAATTTGTTGAGGTAATCTGAAGAGATTTCACCCCATTCTTCCTGAAGCACCTCCCACAAGTTGGATTGGCTTGATGGGCACTTCTTCCGTACCATACGGTCAAGCTGCTCACCCAACAGCTCAATAGGTTTGAGATCCGGTGACTGTGCTGGCCACTCCATTATAGACAGAATACCAGCTGACTGCCTCTTCCCTAAATAGTTATTGCATAGTTTGGAGCTGTGCTTTGGGTCATTGTCCTGTTGTAGGAGGAAATTGGCTCCAATCAAGCGCCTTCCACAGGGTATGGCATGGCGTTGCAAAATGGAGTGATAGCTTTCCTTCTTCAAGATCCCTTTTACCCTGTACAAATCTTCCACTTTACCACCACCAAAGCACCCCCAGACCATCACATTGCCTTCACCATGCTTGACAGATGGCATCAAGCACTCCTCCAGAATCTTTTCATTTGGTCTGCGTCTCACAAATGTTCTTCTTTGTGATCCGAACACCTCAAACTTCGATTCATCTGTCCATAACAATTTTTTCCAATCTTCCTCTGTACAGTCTGTGTTCTTTTGCCCATCTTAATCTTTTCTTTTTATTGGTCAGTCTGAGATATGGCTTTTTCTTCGCAACTCTGCCTAGAAGGTCACCATCCCGGAGTCGCCTCTTCACTGTTGACGTTGAGACTGGTGTTTTGCGGGTACTATTTAATGAACCTGGCAGTTGAGGACCTGTGAGGCGTCTGTTTCTCAAACTAGACACTCTAATGTATTTGTCCTCTTGTTCAGTTGTGCACCGGGGCCTCCCACTCCTCTTTCTATTCTGGTTAGAGCCAGTTTGCGCTGTTCTGTGAAGGGAGTAGTACACAGCGTTGTACGAGATCTTCAGTTTCTTGGCAATTTCTCACATGGAATAGCCTTCATTTCTCAGAACAAGAATAGACTGATGAGTTTCAGAAGAAAGTTCTTAGTTTCTGGCCATTTTGAGCCTGTAATCAAACCCACAATTGCTGATGCTCCAGATACTCAACTAGTCTCAAGAAGGCCAGTTTTATTGCTTCTTTAATCAGCACAACAGTTTTCAGCTGTGCTAACATAATTGCAAAAGGGTTTTCTAATGATCAATTAGCCTTATAAAATGATCAACTTGGATTAGCAAACACAACGTGCCATTGGAACACAGGACTGATGGTTGCTGATAATGGGCCCTTTCGAAAACAAGGACATTCTATGTGACCCCAAACCTTTGAACGGTAGTGTACATATACATACACACACACTACTTGTCAAAGGTTTTACACCTCCTAATCATTCAAGGGTTTTTCTTTATTTTTACTATTTTCTACATTGTAGAATAATAGTGAAGACATCAAAACTATGAAATAACACATGGAATCATGTAGTAACCAAAAACGTGTTAAACAAATCAAATAATATTTTATATTTGAGATTCTTCCAATAGCCACCCTTTGCTTTGATGAGAGCTTTGCACACTCTTGGCATTCTCTCAACCAGCTTCATGAGGTAGTCTCCTGGAATGCATTTCAATTAACAGGTGTGCCTTGTTAAAAGTTAATTTGTGGAATTTCTTTCATTCTTAATGCGTTTGAGCCAATCAGTTGTGTTGTGACAAGGTAGGGGGGGTATACAGAAGATAGACCTATTTGGTAAAAGACCAAGTCCATATTATGGCAAGAACAGCTCAAATAAGCAAAAATAAACGACAGTCCATCATTACTTTAAGACATGAAGGTCAGTCAATATGGAAAATGTCAAGAACTTTGAAAGTTTCTTCAAGTGCAGTCACAAAAAACATCAAGTGCTATGATGAAGCTGGTTCTCATGAGGACCGCCACAGGAATTGAAGACCCAGAGTTCCCTCTGCTGCAAAGGATAAGTTCATTAGAGTTACCAGCCTCAGAAATTGCAGCCCATATAAATGCTTCACAGAGTTCAAGTAAGAGACACATCACAACATCAACTGTTCAGAGGGGCTGTGTGAATCAGGCCTTCATGATCGAATTGCTGCAAAGAAACCACTACTAAAGGCCACCAATAAGAAGAAGAGACTTGCTTGGGCCAAGAAACACGAGCAATAGACATTAGATCGGTGGACATTTGTCCTTTGGAGTCCAAATTGGAGAGTTTTGGTTCCAACCGTCATGTCTTTGTGAAACACGGTGTGGGTGAACGGATGATCTCTGCATGTGTATTTCCCACCGTAAAGCATGGAGGAGGAGGTGTTATGGTGCTTTGCTGGTGACACTCTCTGTGATATTTTTAGAATTCAAGGCACACTTAACCAGCATGGCTACCACAGCATTCTGCAGCGATACACCATCCCATCTGGGTTTGGGCTTAGTGGAACTATCATTTGTTTTTCAACAGGACAATGACCGAACACACCTCCAGGCTGTGTAAGGGCTATTTGACCAAGAAGGAGAGTAATGGAGTGCTGCATCAGATGACCTGGCCTCCACAATTCCCAGACCCCAACCCAATTGAGATGGTTTGGGATGAGTCGGACCACAGAGTGAAGGAATAGCAGCCAAGAAGTGCTCAGCATATTTGGGAACTCCTTCAAGACCGTTGGAAAAGCATTCCAGGTGAAGCTGGTTGAGAGAATGCCAAGAGTGTGCAAAGCTGTCATCAAGGCAAAGGGTGGCTATTTGAAGAATCTCAAATATAAAATTTGTTTAACACTTTTTTGGTTACTACGTGATTCCATATGTGTTATTTCATAGTATTGATGTCTTCACTATTATTCTACAATGTAGAAAATAGTAAAAATAAAGAAAAACCCTTGAATGAGTAGGCGTTCTAAAACTTTTGAATGGTAGTGTATATCACAGGAGGTTGGTGACACCTTAATTGGGGAAAACGGGCTTGTGGTAATGGCTGGTGCGGAATAGGTGGAATGGTATCAAATACATTAAACACATGGTTTCAATGTGTTTGATGCCATTCCATTTGCTCAGTCCAGCCATTATTAGAGCCGTCCTCCCCTCAGCAGCCTCCACATACATATATACATATACATATACAGTGGGGGAAAAAAGTATTTAGTCAGCCACCAATTGTGGTGGAAAATAAGTATTTGGTCAATAACAAAAGTTTCTCAATACTTTGTTATATACCCTTTGTTGGCAATGACACAGGTCAAACGTTTTCTGTAAGTCTTCACAAGGTTTTCACACACTGTTGCTGGTATTTTGGCCCATTCCTCCAGGCCCATCCATTCTCCTCTAGAGCAGTGATGTTTTGGGGCTGTCGCTGGGCAACATGGACTTTCAACTCCCTCCAAAGATTTTCTATGTGGTTGAGATCTGGAGACTGGCTAGGCCACTCCAGGACCTTGAAATGCTTCTTACGAAGCCACTCCTTCGTTGCCCGGGCGGTGTGTTTGGGATCATTGTCATGCTGAAAGACCCAGCCACGTTTCATCTTCAATGCCCTTGCTGATGGAAGGAGGTTTTCACTCAAAATCTCACGATACATGGCCCCATTCATTCTTTCCTTTACATGGATCAGTCGTCCTGGTCCCTTTGCAGAAAAACAGCCCCAAAGCATGATGTTTCCACCCCCATGCTTCACAGTTGGTATGGTGTTCTTTGGATGCAACTCAGCATTCTTTGTCCTCCAAACACGACGAGTTGAGTTTTTACCAAAAAGTTACATTTTGGTTTCATCTGACCATATGACATTCTCCCAATCCTCTTCTGGATCATCCAAATGCACTCTAGCAAACTTCAGACGGGCCTGGACATGTACTGGCTTAAGCAGGGGGACACGTCTTGCACTGCAGGATTTGAGTCCCTGGCGGCGTAGTGTGTTACTGATGGTAGGCTTTGTTACTTTGGTCCCAGCTCTCTGCAGGTCATTCACTAGGTCCCCCCGTGTGGTTCTGGGATTTTTGCTCACCGTTCTTGTGATCATTTTGACCCCACGGGGTGAGATCTTGCATGGAGCCCCAGATCGAGGGAGATTATCAGTGGTCTTGTATGTCTTCCATTTCCTAATAATTGCTCCCACAGTTGATTTCTTCAAACCAAGCTGCTTACCTATTGCAGATTCAGTCTTCCCAGCCTGGTGCAGGTCTACAATTTTGTTTCTGGTGTCCTTTGACAGCTCTTTGGTCTTGGCCATAGTGGAGTTTGGAGTGTGACTGTTTGAGGTTGTGGACAGGTGTCTTTTATACTGATAACAAGTTCAAACAGGTGCCATTAATACAGGTAACGAGTGGAGGACAGAGGAGCCTCTTAAAGAAGAAGTTACAGGTCTGTGAGAGCCAGAAATCTTGCTTGTTTGTAGGTGACCAAATACTTATTTTCCACCATAATTTGCAAATAAATTCATTAAAAATCCTACAATGTGATTTTCTGGAATTTTTTTCCTCAATTTGTCTATCATAGTTGACGTGTACCTATGATGAAAATTACAGGCCTCTCATCTTTTTAAGTGGGAGAACTTGCACAATTGGTGGCTGACTAAATACTTTTTTCCCCCACTGTACACATATGTATATGTATATATGTGTGTGTATATATATATATATATACATACATATTCACATATACACACACACACACACACACACACACATATATATACATACACATACATATACATACACATATATATATATATATATATATACATACATATATACACATACATATACATATATAGTACACACACACACACACACACATACATATTCGACCCAGTTCTGCTGCACAGTAATGTGGTTGTGAGTAGCATCAGTAACATAGCCCAGGTGTCTGTCTGTTTCTACTTGTTTCGCATGACAATGATAAAGTAGTTGGCTAAGGCAGAAACAGACCAGCACAGTGGCAGTAACAACCTTATTAATACTCTTTATTCATATGATGAAATACCAGGACACTGATGCATACTTAAATAAGTTGGGTTTTGAAGTGACATTTTAAGCTAAAATAACAATTAAATATATGAGATACGCATCTCAAGGATAAATATTAATCTAATATGAATATGTCTTTAGACAAAAGCACTGATTTGGGGAGGACCCTTCTTTGTGTACAGTCTGTCTCTCTGCTCATGGGTTGCCACTATTTGGCCAAGCATGAAAAGATTGAAGGAAACTGCAAATGTGATTTTCATCAACATAACCTTAACCCTAATCCCTAAACTTACACCAAGAACAAATAGCTCATGTGGTTGCTCAAACATTCTGATGATATCACTTTTGTCCGTTCTAGCTTGGCCATCTAGTGACTATAGGCTTCCTGTCTGTCTGTGTCTGTGTCTGTGTCTGTGTCTGTGTCTGTGTCTGTGTCTGTGTCTGTCTACTTCCGGCCCACGGTCTCCGCCAGCTTCTTCAGCCTCTTCTTAAGTTCCAGAGGAAACTTCTCGTAACACTTCTTACACACCGGCTTCATGTCAAACTCCACAAACTTGTTCCTGTAAGGCAGAGTCAAAGATACTGTATGAGCAGGGTTCTGACTTTCATTCATCTATATCAAGAGTCCTACACTCAAGCACTACTTTCCCTCCTGCTTCCTCTCTTTCCCTCCTGCACCCTCTCTTTCCCTCCTGCTCCCTCTCCCCCACTCCATCTCTCCCTCATGTTCTTTCCCCCTCTCCCTCCTGCTCCTGGAAAGAGGTCCTTTGAGCATATTCAACTCTACAGTGTTTAGGCTTTAGCAGCGAGAGCACATGTGAAACACATTGGGGCCTGTAAAAATCAGACAGCCAGTCACACAGCCAACCATCCAGTACACAGAGACAGGAAAGGATTAGTGTTTTAACCATAAACAAACCAGGAACTGGTGAACAAAGCCTTCTCTTTACACTGATCTGAGGAAATACACACTACCGTACTGTACATGCCTCTAGCCTCAACCAACTGATCAGAGAGAACTTCTGGTCGGATTATTACAGAGTTACGTTATTATGTTAAGCCAAGAGTGTGTCTGGCTGAGAAATGGCCATATAGAGTAACCATTTCCTGCAGAGTTTCTAAATATGGTCAACACTGCACGGGAAACCGGCACTGATGCAAAGAACAGCTTAGGCGATTTTACAAACCTGTACCGGTAATTATTTATGATCTGTAGCTAATCTCTACTTCTCTTGATTATTCTTACTCTAAAACGGATCAATTACAGTGATGGTGAATGTGAAGTAATCAAAAATGAATGACTCAAAGTTTATGTTTAACACATATTTGATCTCTGTGTCTAAAACCCTCTTAACTGACTTGTCAGAATGGACGGATGAAAAATAGATAGGAAACACGAAACCATGAAAGTAAAATCACAACACAGGAAAAAGAGAATGAAAGGAGATGAAAACTAACCAATGAATGGAAAGTGGAAGTGAGGAGAAAGGAAGGACAGAGGTTTACAGACACATGGGCATTTTCTTCTTCTTTTCTTTTTCTTGTTTGGCAAGACGACGCTTCATGTCATCTGGCAGGTGCTCGTAGCAGTGTTTACACACAGGCTTCAGATCCACCTCTACAAACTTATCCCTGGTAGGACCAGGAGGGAGGAGAAGGAGAGAGGAGGTAGGAGGAGAAGAGGAGAGAGGAGGGAGGATATGGACAGACAAACAGGGACAAGTGAAACAGAGGGACAGAGAGAATATAGGATGACACAGGTAGATGGAAAAGCTACAGGTACAGTGGAACACATATTGTAGAGACAGATGATAGAGACAGAAGAGGACAGTGCTAATGCTTCAGAAACCCTAGTCTCAAAGATAGTCTAAAACCATGTAAGACAATGTGGGAACACAGGATGTTTTTGTTGTGTTAACGCAGTCAGCCTGACTTACTTTAGGGTGAGCTTGGTGTTGCAGGTGGAGCAGGCGAAGCAGTTGACACACCATGCCTTGTTCAGGGCTGACACCACTGGAACACACAACACAAACACGCATTTCATAACAAGTAATGTATACACTAATATGACATACAATATGTGTTTAATATGACGATATTAGATTATGTAATATAATATCCTACCATCACCCTCAATGACACGGTTGCAGTGATAGCAGACATCTCCAAAGAGCTGTAGGAGAGGAGAGGAGTCAAGAGCCTCAAAATTCACTTGTTTACAAATGACAATTTCTTTACTGTATTTTTCAAAACAACCATGCAATTTACTTCACAATGTCCACAGTATTTTGTTGCATCAGCACCAATAATATAGAGATAAATACTATACATCTACCACTAGATGGCCCCATAAAACTAAACAAGAATGGAGGTCTCACATTATATACAGCAAGACGCAATCATTCTCTTCAGGCTCATATTCATGTTACATTTTACATTTTAGTCATTTAGCAGACGCTCTTATCCAGAGCGTCTTACAGTTAGTGAGTGCATACATTATAATTTTTTTTCATACTGGCCCCCCGTCGGAATCAAACCCACAACCCTGGCGTTGCAAACGCCATGCTCTACCAACTGAGCTACATCCCTGCCGGCCATTCCCTCCCCTCCACTGGACGACGCCAATTGTGCGCCGTCCCATGGGTCTCCCGGTCGCAGCCGGCTACGACAGAGCCTGGATTCGAACCAGGATCTCTAGTGGCACAGCTAGCACTGCGATGCAGTGCCTTAGACCACTGCGCCACTCGGGAGGTTAATTATTTATGTTCAAAGATTTGTTCAAAGATAAATAGAATAAGGTGCCTGGATTGGATTAAGTTACTGAGTAGAGATGTGATTGTGTGACTTCTCTTCCCTTGGGCTGTGTGTGCAGCCTTCCCCTACGTTACCTGGTTGTAGTGAGTCTCACAGTAGGCCAGTCCTTTGCGTTCGTAGTGGCGATGGCCCAGGAAGGGTTTCTCACACTTAGCACACACAAAATGCTGCAAACACACACACAACATGGCCCCACACAACAGGTTAGTACAGACAGAACAGCACAGGTCAGTTCAATCCAGTTCCGTCTAGCTCAGTTCAGACCAATCCAGTCTAGTCTAGTCTGAGATTAGTGGGTTCAGAGGGCAGCAGCAGGGCAGGAGCGCACCCCTGTGAAGCACTCACCCCTACAGACAGACAGACAGGAGCCTTGTGTGTCTGTGAGGGAGATTCCACCAGGGGGCAGAATGGAGCACAGACAGAGCAGGACAGGATGCAGCCAGCACAGGTCTCCTCTCAGTCTCTAACTAACCCCTCACCATGTTAAAGTGTTTTTCACAGTAGGCATGGTCCCCACGCTCATAATACAGGTGGCCGTGAAACGGACGTTCACACAGAGCACACACATGGTGCTGCAGGAGGGAGGGAGGAGAGGAGTAGGAAGAGGATGGGAGAGGAGTGATAGCAAGTAGGAGAAAAGTAGAGAGGAAAGAAGGCAGCAGAGATATGAACAGAGGGGTGGCAGAGGGAAAGAAAGAGGAAGGATGTCCTTCATTCTGAGATAATCCAAACATGGCCACAGAGATGATATGAGAGCAGGGTAGAAACACCACAGAGGAGGCTAGAATAACATTCATTACACATACAAACTCCCTTGAATACATTTCTACTTTGATGTTCTGAGGAATTATAGTTATTCAGAGACAATGACAGACATAAAGCAGTGTATATCGAAGATAATAAAGTATTCTGCTTTAAAAAAAAAAAAAAAAAAAAAAAAGTATTCTGCTTTGAAATAATCATGTCATGTTACAAAATACTATAATCATATACAATACATTTCTATCTGAATGATCTGTTCCATAACGTTGCAACCTCCTGAACAGTAGTGATGTGCTCTTCGTGAACGATTTGTTCTTTTTAAACTATTTGTACTGACTGGAGAGTGATGATTCATTTTTCAGAGTAAATCGTTCATTTGTCATTCGTTTGACCTGCTGGCCGCAATGACTCCTACAGCAGGATTGATACACACTCCTCCGGTTCTGCGACTCCAGAGATGTGCTCCGACCTACAACTGTCTATCATGTGCGTGCAGGAAAATAGATCATGCTGCAGGCAGCATAGAGAAGAAAAAGGCATGTTTAGAACTGATAATTGATCGCATAGTGCAAGAATTAATGCAATACATTGATTATTGAATGTTATGATGGTCACAGCTTTGTAAACATACACAGCCTGCCTCTGCTCAACAACTCAAACTCGAGAATGAATCGTTCGAGGGGCTGCTGCAGTACGGGAATGATATTGTGCCCATCTCCCTCGCGCACTCAATAATTGCCTTCCGTCAAGTGTCGTTCACAATATAGTCCGGTTGCGGCTTGTAGAATCATGATTCTCATTTGAGTTTTCAATTCATCGTTCGCCGGTAGGGGGTCCTGCATGGTCTGGGCATTACTGAATCAAATGAATCAAATGAGTCGAAAGATTTGTTCTTATAACGAGTTGAAAAGATCAGAGTCAGTATAAAGAGCCGAACTTCCCATCACTACTGAACAGGTCCATATTGTATAAGTGATGTCATCATACCTCAACGTGCCACTGCTTGCCCATGGCATTGACCACACGGCCCTCGATGGGTCTCCTGCAGGCGCCACAGATGGGAACACCCATCTTGTCATGGCAGGGCAGGCAGTACAGCTCTCCCTTCAGCTCCCTGGCATCAGCCGTCAGCTCCTTACTACAGGGGGAGAGGAGGGACCATTACATCATAACTAACTCCATCACTCTTTTCCATCGTTTTGGAGAACATGAATATTGTGTTAGCTAGCTCAGTTTTGAATACTGACAGTGATCAATCAATTCATGTTAGTGACCTGAGACACCAGGTTACCCAGATAGAATAGCTAAACTAAAGACTAAAAGCAAGTGATAAAATCTAAAACCAGTAGATATTGCAGCCCCTGAGTAATGGAGTAGTGAAGAACTGTAACAGCGGAATGCTGCTGACCACACCTCTCTTCTCGATCTGTGATATTCAATGTGTTAGTATGAGTCATCACTGAGTCAGCTCCTTGCCTAATCTGGTGTTCCCTGATGTGTGTGTGTGTGTGCAAATGTGTGTGTGTGTGTTTGTGGATGTGTGTCTGTGTGGGATGCTGGCTAAGCTTGTTTTGTTTAGCATCCTGCCAACAGTGTGCCCCTCTGTGCTTCCTGGTCTTGGTGAGTTCTACCTTATTAGGGGATAATAAGTGCACTGTATTCAAAACACAAACACACACCCAGTGTCAGTGATGCATAGGGGAATGAGTCGCCTGCACTGACTTCCTGACTGAATATTCATTATCACAACCTCTGCCTCAAGCATGGGACAGGCTGACAACTGTAGGTTTGTTTAAGAACAGACAGTCTTACAGGAAAGGTTTGGTTAGATTGGAGGTGCCTCTCAACTGCCATCTAAAAGAGCTACTCAGATAATCATTCTTCTATCGTCACTCACTCTCTCCCTGATATCTTCCTCTTCCACCTCCTACCTCTGCTCTCTTCCTCCTCCTCCCTCTCTCCCTGAGCTTCCTCCCTCTCTTTTCTCCTTTGGCTGACTTGTACAGGGGTAAACTCTAGTGAACCCAACCCTGAGGAGGCCCACCCTGCTACAGAGAACAAACCCTGTCTATAACAGCTCTTCAGTTTCAACCACTGACAGGCTACAGTACGTGTATAGGTTGCATAGAGGTTAGTGTAAAAGTTGTGTTTATACTAGGTTGTGTAGAAGTTGAGTAAAGATATGTTAGTGGTTGTATACAGACCACTAGGTTTGTGTAACGGGTGTGTTAAGTTTGTGTGGTGATTTAGCAGTGGTTGTGTTTAGGTTGTATGCAGGTTGTATAAATATAGTGTTTCGGTTGTGTAGTGGTTGTATATAAAGTTTGCGGAGTTGTTTCCAGTGGTGTAAAGTACTTAAGTAAAAATACTTTAAAGTACTACTTAAGTCATTTTTTGGTGTATCTGTACTTTACTTTACCATTGATATTTTTGACAACTTTTACTTCACTACATTCCTAAAGAAAATAATGCGCTTTTTACTTCATACATTTTCCCTGACACTCAAAAGCACTCGTTACATTTTGAATGCTTAGCAGGACAGGAAAATTGTCCAATTCACGCACTTATCAAGAGAACATCCCTGGTCATCCCTACTGCCTCTGATCTGGCAGACTCACTAAACACACATGCTTCCTTTGTAAATGATGTCTGAGTGTTGGAGTGTGCCCCTGGCTAGCCGTAAATTTAAAACAACAAGAGAATTGTGCCATCTGGTTTGCTTAATATAAGGAATTTGAAATAATTTATACTTTTACTTTTATGCTTAAATATATTTGAGCAATTACATTTACTTTTGATACTTAAGTATATTTAAAACCAAATACTTTTAGACTTTTACTCAAGTAGTATTTTACTGGGTGTCTTTCACTTTTACTTGAGTCATTTTCTATGAAGGTATCTTTACTTTTACTCAAGTATGACAATTGGGTACTTTTTCCACCACTGGTTGTTTCTATATTGTTTGCATGTGTACCCGCAGTTGTTGCAGTTGAAGTGATCGGGGTGGTAGGGGTCGTTCTTGAACAGCAGCGGCTGCTCCTCAATGATGGCGTGACACTTCTGACAGATGTACTTCCCCAGACCACGGGCCTTCTCACGGTTATGACACGGGCGACACAGGTGTCTGAGGGAGAGAGATACATGTTAATAAAGAATGAGATCAGCCTGACCCAGAGGCTGAAATAATGTTGCTACATTCAGTGGCGTATTCATGGATGCCAAGGGAAGCCAGGCTTCCTCAAGAAATGGACAAATAAATAAATAAAAAAAACTTGAAAATAATTTATCTTTCATCTCTCTGTGTCTCATAATTATCCTTCAATTCGCAGGAGACAATGTATCTCACCAGAGAAGGCATCCGAGCGAGCGAAACAGCGCCCCTCTGTCTCTGTATGTGTAGGCCATCTATCTGATGCTGTCTGGTCCTAAAGAGTATGACATTGTTGCCGCCCAAAGCGAGCACTCGGCCTCCCTTGATAAAAAATAAATAGAATAATAGCCAATCAGCGTTGAGCTAAACTGAGTGAGCTCAACTGTGAATGGTGCTGGCGGACCAAAAAAAGTGTCAAGGGAAGCTAGTTTGGATTTGGCTTCACACCAATCACATCGCATCGAAGGCATACGTCACTGACAGAAACTCGTTGTGCATCTCGTTGTGTTGTTGTCCTCCGGTGGCTAGCTAGGTAAAATTGGCCCTTTCCTAAATTAGCCATGTACGGAGATAGGAATTTCGACTTGTGGTTTTACTTAATTCTCTGTACTGGCCAATGATTATAATAGCAATTCTGATCCAAGCATAAATTCATACATTGTGCCCCTGGCCTGAGAGGATGGAAGTTCAATATGTTGCTATATGTAGAAGGCTAATGTTAACTAGCTAACTGTTGCCCATGAAAGGAAGTTAGGCTAGCGAGCAAGACTTTTAGCCAGGTAGCCTAGGACAACAAAAAAATGAAAGCGTGTACTGTATGACAGAGTGATAGACCGTTTAGAGAGGATGATGGCATTGGCGTTTCCCTACAAATAGGGTGAGTCAACATGTTTTTTTTACTTGCATGAATGCGCACGTACACACACACAGAAATCAGAACCATGGACAGCCACATCATATTTAGGTTACGTTGATTGGGCTAAATATTTTTTGGTATCTTTTAGTTGTCACGGTATTAGACTAAGCATAGGTGATTTGATGATGTTGAAATGTTGAAGATGAAATGGTGCTGGAATAGTGGAGGCAGCTCATGTTTTCTTTGCAACTTGCGGTAACTCTCTGTGGTTCTAAATCAATAGTTGTTTAGTGGTCTGAATATATCGGAAACATTAACTTACTTGACCATGCTGTAGGTCATGTAACTGTTTGTTACATGCAATATGCTTTGTGGACTTCACCGGACAGAGGTTGCTCTCCGGTTTTGTGATAAAACAAAGGTGTGGGTTGAATTTATTCTGCCACTGTGTCTTCTTATTGTCTCGGCCTTAGACCTATATATCACGGTCACAAGGCATATGAACTAAGAGGTTATAGAGCAAACAATGCAATTATCACAACACATAGGTTGCAATATGTCTTTTTTTTCTGGCTTGGCTTCTCCAGTGATTATACCCACGCACCGCTACTGGCTACATTAAAACTATTGTGGGGTGTAAACAGTGTGTGTGATTTCTCCTTGCTTTCTAAAAGCTATGAAGTGGAAAAGTTGCTGTCCCCCGGTGTTAGATCAGTAATGGCTGATCAGTGATCCAGCCCAGGTCTCTGGACTGACCTGCCGGCGTTCTTGACGAAGCCCACGTCAGCCAGCACGGCCTGGCAGAGGTCACAGCAGAAACAGTCAGGGTGCCAACTGTTGTTCATCGCCTTGATCACACGACCAATGATAAACTCCCCTGGGAGGAGGAAGAGAAGAAGGAAGTCAGGGACAACACACTGGCAAGACTATAACATCCCCCCTGCACACACATGTTAATGTTAGGGCCGGGACGATACCAGTATCGCAATACACGTTAGTATCTTGGCAAGGAAACAAAATATGAAGTGGATTTAATTTCTTTAGGAAAACAGCCCTAATGTTGGAAACAAACATCATTATGTTGTCATCCAGAGTCACATTCTGTTTTCCAAGCTAAAGCACACAATATTTTATATACAGCAGGTTTTTAAATGACCAAAGAGTTTGGTCTGCTTCGTGGGTCTGCTTCATGTTGTCTTTTTTGCCATGGAAAAACATATTGCAATACTGGTACCGTCCCGGCCCTAGTTAATATATATAGAGAAAAAACTCAAGCAAAAGCAATTGACGGTAGAAGTCTACACAGTTGTGTTTAGAGCTCAAGGTGAAGGAAGCAGGGTTAAAGGAGACCAAACATGACCTTCACACAACAAAACACTAAGATGTTTGCAGTTGAAGTCGGAAGTTTACATACTTAGGTTGGAGTCATTAAAACTCGTTTTTCAACCACTCCACAAATACATTTTCCCTGACACTCAAAAGTACTCGTTACATTTTGAATGCTTAGCATGACAGGAAAATGGTCCAATACACACTTATCAAGAGAACATCCCTGGTCATCCCTACTGCCTCTGATCTGGCAGACTCACTTAACACACATGCTTCCTTTGTAAATGATGTCTGAGTGTTGGAGTGTGCCCCTGGCTAGCCGTAAATTTAAAACAACAAGAGAATTGTGCCATCTGGTTTGCTTAATATAAGGAATTTGAAATAATTTATACTTTTACTTTTATGCTTTATATATTTGAGCAATTACATTTACTTTTGATACTCAAGTATATTTAAAACCAAATACTTTTAGACTTTTACTCAAGTAGTATTTTACTGGGTGTCTTTCACTTTTACTTGAGTCATTTTCTATGAAGGTATCTTTACTTTTACTCAAGTATGACAATTGGGTACTTTTTCCACCACTGGTTGTTTCTATATTGTTTGCATGTGTACCCGCAGTTGTTGCAGTTGAAGTGAGGAATGGGCCAAAATTCACTTATTGTGGGAAGCTTGTGGAAGGCTACCCGAAACGTTTGACCCAAGTTAAACAATTTAAAGGCAATGCTATCAAATACTAATTGAGTGTATGTAAACTTCTGACCCACTGGGAATATGATGAAAGAAATAAAAGCTGAAATAAATCATTCTCTCTACTATTATTCTGACATTTCACATTCTTAAAATAAAGTGGTGATCCTAACTGAACTAAAACACTGAATTTTTACTAGGATTAAATGTCAGCAATTGTGAAAAAACTGAGTTTAAATGTATTTGGCTAAGGTGTATGTATACTTCCGACTTCAACTGTATATATGTACTGTATATATTACTATTATTTTATTGTTTCATTCACACCTGCACTGTTGGAGCTCGGAGCTTAAGAATTTCACTGTACACTGCAACTACATCTGCGACCCTGTGCATGTGACTAAATAAAAACCGAATCTCGTGCTGCTATGTAGGTGCAGTTCCTGTACTCACCACACTGGTGGCAGCAGGGAGCAAACAGCATCTGGAAGTCGTGCTCGCAGTACTTCCTGCCCTCAAACTGCAGAAAAAAAGTTTGTTTCAATAAAGTTTAGGTGTAGTTTGGATGGGCCAGCTGGGCAGGCAACTATTGTCTTATAGTCAGAAAATACACTTATTTTAGTAGTTACAGTCTATACGCTTCTGGATCAATCAATACAGAACATAAGCATGTCATTGATTAGAACATACAGTAGCCATAGATACACCTATACCTCTACAGATCTGTCTGTGGCTTTGATCTCCCTTTCAGGGAAGAGCTCTGGGATCCCTAGGGTCAGTTGGAGATGTGTCTGGCCTCCTGTCTATTCTGCTGGCCACTGACCAGCCAGACAGAGAGAGGGATATCTCACCAGAGACAAGCCTCTAATGGGCCAGTAATGCATTGGGAGGAGTGCTGTGAGTTTGGGAGTCGATCCAGCTAATACACTATACCTAATATCGAATTTGTGACAGGAGGGAGGCTAAAGCAATAATTGTCTCTAGGACAAGGGGCTTAGGGTTTATTTCAGGCTGGACAATGTATAGGATGAGATGGGTGAGGTAGAGCGGAAGAGTGGAGAGAGGGTCTGATGGTGAGAGGGCAAAGACAGTATGATGGTGAGGGGGAAAAGAGAGGGTCTGATGTTGAGAGGGAGAGGAAAGAGACAGTATGATGTTGAGAGGGAGAGGAAAGAGAGAGGGTCTGATGTTGAGAGGGAGAGGAAAGAGACAGTATGATGTTGAGAGGGAGAGGAAAGAGAGAGGGTCTGATGTTGAGAGTGAGAGGAAAGAGACCGTATGATGTTGAGAGGGAGAGGAACGAGACCATATGATGGTGAGAGTGAGAGGAAAGAGAGAGGGTATGATGTTGAGAGGGAGAGGAAAGAGAGAGGGTCTGATGGTGAGAGGGAAGAGACAGTATGATGGTGAGAGGGAGAGGGAAGAGAGAGGGTCTGATGGTGAGAGGGAAGAGACAGTATGATGGTGAGAGGGAGTGGAAAGAGACCGTATGATGGTGAGAGTGAGAGGAAAGAGAGAGGGTCTGATGTTGAGAGGGAGAGAAAAGAGAGAGGGTCTGATGGTGAGAGGGAGAGGAAAGAGAGAGGGTCTGATGGTGAGAGGGAGAGGAAAGAGAGAGGGTATGATGTTGAGAGGGAGAGAAAAGAGAGAGGGTCTGATGTTGAGAGGGAGAGGAAAGAGAGAGGGTCTGATGGTGAGAGGGAAGAGACAGTATGATGGTGAGAGGGAGAGGGAAGAGACCGTATGATGGTGAGAGTGAGAGGAAAGAGAGAGGGTCTGATGGTGAGAGGGAGAGGAAAGAGAGAGGGTCTGATGGTGAGAGGGAGAGGAAAGAGAGAGGGTATGATGTTGAGAGGGAGAGGAAAGAGAGATGGTCTGATGTTGAGAGGGAGAGGGAAGAGAGAGAGTCTGATGGTGAGAGGGAAGAGACAGTATGATGGTGAGAGGGAGAGGGAAGAGAGAGGGTATGATGTTGAGAGGGAGAGGAAAGAGAGAGGGTCTGATGGTGAGAGGGAGAGGAAAGAGAGAGGGTCTGATGGTGAGAGGGAGAGGAAAGAGACAGTATGATGTTGAGAGGGAGAGGAAAGAGAGAAGGTCTGATGGTGAGAGGGAGAGGGAAGAGACAGTATGATGTTGAGATGGAGAGGAAAGAGAGAGGGTCTGATGGTGAGAGGGAGAGAGAAGAGACAGTATGATGTTGAGAGGGAGAGGAAAGAGAGAGGGTCTGATGGTGAGAGGAAAGATACAGTATGATGGTGAGAGGGAGAGGGAAGAGAGAGGGTATGATGTTGACAGGGGTATAGTAAGAGAATGTCACCTCATAGAAGAGACCTTCAGGGAACTGTTGGAAGCACTGAGCACAGACGAAGCACCCCTCATGGTACAGCTCCCCGTTACTGTTGACGATCTTCTCCGCCGGGGCAAAGCCACTCTTACAGCGCTCACACATCGCATTGGCCAGGGCATTGGCCATGTTGCTGAGAGGAGAGAGCGGTGAGAAAGGTGCCCAGAGTGTTATCATGAGTATTATTCTTCTCTTTTCTAAAAGGGGAAAGAACAGGTCATAGAGTAACGTCACAATGAACACAGTGTAGAACCCTCTTGGCAAGGTTTTATCAGCAGCCACACCACGGCTGAAGTACATTCATCACCCATCGTACAGAAAGAATAGTTTCTCTCTGACACAACACACCCAGCAGGAGGCTGTATTCAGGGTTTGGAGATCAGGGTGGGGGGAAATGAGTGAGGAGAGCTGAGATCACACATTCCCTCACACACATACAGGCACGTACACACATATGGATTCTCAGGTCAGTTCCCACAGTAACCTCTGGTGTGTTTGTTGGTCCATCTCTGCCCACCATAGCCTCAGGCGGAGAAGGAAAATCTAGATGCTGTGTTTTGAGAAACAGGGAGAAGCGCCCTCCCATCTGTCCTGAATTAACACATACTGTATCAACAGAGATGCACACTCTACAGTCACAGCCAGACCCTGCACTGAGTGTGTGTGTGCGTGTGCATGTGTGTGTGCGTGTGTGTGTGTGTGGCCCAATCGGAGCCAATATTGCACAAACCCTGCCAAGGAACAGCAGGTAAAACATTTTTTTACATTTGTAGCCATAGTGAGAGACACTGTGTGTACAGTATGTGTGTGTAGGGAGGAGAGAATTAGTTCAAATAAGGGCATCTCTCTCCATCTCAGAGCTACAGGGCAGGCTGCTACTCCTAGTCCCACACAAACTCTACGTTCATGTCACCAGACTTAATGGATAACAGAGGGGTTTTTCAATGACAGCCAGGGAGCTGTCTCTCCAAACAGCCTGTTGAAAGAGAGGCAGGAGGTGAAGGAGGGAGGGAGGGCTGCTTTGTTTAAAAGGTCAGAATTCCAATGTGTGTCCAGGAGACTAGGAGACACACACGCTCATGCACACACACAAACGCAAACACAAACTCACACACACTACATGACCAAAATTATGTGGACACCTGCTCGTAGAACGTCTCATTCCAAAATCATGCGCATTAATATGGAGTTGGTCCCCCCTTTGCTGCTATAACAGCCTCCACTCTTCTGGGAAGGCTTTCCACTACATGTTGGAACATTGCTAAGGGGACTTGCTTCCATTCAGCCACAAGGGCATTAGTGAGGTCGGGCACTGATGTTGGCCAGTTAGGCCTGGCTCGCACTCGTCGTTCCAATGGGGATGAGGTCAGGGCTCTGTGCAGGCCAGTCAAGTTCTTCCACACCGATCTTGACAAATCATTTCTGTATGGACCTCGCTTTGTGCACGGGGGCATTGTCATGCTGAAACAAGAAAGGGCCTTCCCCAAAGTTGGAAGCACAGAATCGTCTAGAATACCATTGTATGCTGTAGGATTAAGATTTCCCTTCACTAGAACCAAGGGGCCTAGACCGAACCATGAAAAACAGCCCCAGTCCATTATTCCTCCTCCACCAAACTTTACAGTTGGCACAATGCATTGGGGCAGGTAGCATTCTCCTGGCATCAGCCAAACCCAGATTCGTCTGTCGGACTGCCAGATGGTGAAGTGTGATTCATCACTACAGAGAACGCGTTTCCACTGCTCCAGAGTTCAATGGCGGCTAGCTTTACACCACTCCAGCCGACGCTTGGCATTGCGCATGGTGATCTTAGGCTTGTGTGCGGCTGCTCGGCCATGGAAACCCATTTCATGAAGCTCCCGACTAACAGTTCTTGTGGTAACAGTTCTTGTGCTATTTCCAGAGGCAGTTTGGAACTCGGTAGTGAGCGTTGCAACAGAGGACAGACGATTGTTACGCGCTACGCGCTTCAGCACTCGGCGGTCCCGTTCTGTGAGCTTTGTGTGGCCTACCACTTTGCGGCTGAGCCGTTGTTGCTCCTAGACATTTCCACTTCACAATAACAGCACTTACAGTTGACCAGGGCAGCTTTAACAGGGCAAAGATTGGACGAACTGACTTGTTGGAAAGGTGGCATCCTATGACGATGCCACGTTGAAAGTAACTGAGCTATTCAATACACCTGTCAGCAATGGGTGTGGCTGAAATAGCAGAATCCACTAATTTGAATGGATGTCCACATACTTTTGTATATATATATATATATATATATATATATATATACACACACAGTGAGGGAAAAAAGTATTAGATCCCCTGCTGATTTTGTACGTTTGCCCACTGACAAAGAAATGATAAGTCTATAATTTTAATGGTAGGTTTATTTGAACAGTGAGAGACAGAATAACAACAAAAAAATCCAGAAAAACGCATGTCAAAAATGTTATAAATTGATTTGCATTTTAAATGAGGGAAATAAGTATTTGACCCCCTCTCAATCAGAAAGATTTCTGGCTCCCAGGTGTCTTTTATACAGGTAACAAGCTGATATTAGGAGCACACTCTTAAAGGGAGTGCTCCTAATCTCAGCTTGTTACCTGTATAAAAGACATCTGTCCACAGAAGCAATCAATCAGATTCCAAACTCTCCACCATGGCCAAGACCAAAGAGCTCTCCAAGGATGTCAGGGACAAGATTGTAGACCTACACAAGGCTGGAATGGGCTACAAGACCATCACCAAGCAGCTTGGTGAGAAGGTGACAACAGTTGGTGCGATTATTCGCAAATGGAAGAAACACAAAAGAACTGTCAATCTCCCTCGGCCTGGGGCTCCATGCAAGATCTCATCTCGTGGAGTTGAAATGATCATGAGAATGTTGAGGAATCAGCCCAGAACTACACGGGAGGATCTTGTCAATGATCTCAAGGCAGCTGGGACCATAGTCACCAAGAAAACAATTGGTAACACACTACGCCATGAAGGACTGAAATCCTGCAGCGCCCGCAAGGTCCCCTGCTCATGAAAGCACATATACATGCCCGTCTGAAGTTTGCCAATGAACATCTGAATGATTCAGAGGAGAACTGGGTGAAAGTGTTGTGGTCAGATGAGACCAAAATGGAGCTCTTAGGCATCAACTCAACTCGCCGTGTTTGGAGGAGGAGGAATGCTGCCTATGACCCCAAGAACACCATCCCCACCGTCAAACATGGAGGTGGAAACATTATGCTTTGGGGGTGTTTTTCTGCTAAGGGGACAGGACAACTTCACCGCATCAAAGGGACGATGGACGGGGCAATGTACCGTCAAATCTTGGGTGAGAACCTCCTTCCCTCAGCCAGGGGATTGAAAATGAGTCGTGGATGGGTATTCCAGCATGACAGTGACCCAAAACACACGGCCAAGGCAACAAAGGAGTGGCTCAAGAAGAAGCACATTAAGTTCCTGGAGTGGCCTAGCCAGTCTCCAGACCTTAATCCCATAGAAAATCTGTGGAGGGAGCTGAAGGTTCGAGTTGCCAAACGTCAGCCTCGAAACCTTAATGACTTGGAGAAGATCTGCAAAGAGGAGTGGGACAAAATCACTCCTGAGATGTGTGCAAACCTGGTGGCCAACTACAAGAAACGTCTGACCACTGTGATTGCCAACAAGGGTTTTTGCCACCAAGTACTAAGTCATGTTTTGCAGAGGGGTCAAATACTTATTTCCCTCATTCAAATGCAAATCAATTTATAACATTTTTTACATGCGTTTTTCTGGATTTTTTTGTTGTTATTCTGTCTCTCACTGTTCAAATAAACCTACCATTAAAATTATAGACTGATCATTTCTTTGTCAGTGGGCAAACGTACAAAATCAGCAGGGGATCAAATACTTTTTTCCCTCACTGTATATATATATTACACTGAACAAAAATATAAACGCAACATGTAAAGTGGTGGTTGCGTGTTTCATGAGCTGAAAAAAAGATTCCAGAAATTTTCCATATGCACAAAAAGCTTATTTCCCTCAAATGGTGTGCACAAATCTGTTTACATTCCTGTTAGTGAGCATTACTCCTTTGCCAAGATAATCCATCCAACTGACAGAAGTGGCATATCAAGCGTGCAATTGGCATGCAATTGGCATGCTGACTGGAGGAATGTCCACCAGAGCTGTTGCCAGAGAATAGAATGTTCATGTCTCTACCATAAGCCGACTCCAACGTCGTTTTAGAGAATTTGGCAGTACGTTCAACCGGCCTCACAACCGCAGACCATGTGTAACCACGCCAGCCCAGGACTTCCACATCCGGCTTCTTCACCTGCGGGATGATCTGATGAAACTGTGGGTTTGCACAACCAAAGAATTTCTGCACAAACTGTCAGAAACCGTCTCAGGGAAGCTCATCGTCCTCACCAGGGTCTTGACGTGACTGCAGTTCGGCGTAATAACCAACTACAATGGGCAAATGCTCACTTTCAATGTCCACTGGCACGCTGGAGAAGTGTGCTCTTCATGGATAAATCCTGGTTTCAACTGTACCGGGCAGATGGCAGACAGCGTGTATGGCGTCATGTGGGCGAGCGGTTTGCTGATGTCAACGTTGTGAAAAGAGTGCCCCATGGTGGCGGTGGGGTTATGGTATGGGTAGGCATAAACTACGGACAATGAACACAATTGCATTTTATCGATGGCAATTTGAATGCACAGAGATACCTTGACGAGATCCTGAGGCCCATTGTCGTGTCATTCATCTGCTGCCATCACCTCATGTTTCAGCATGATAATGCACGGCCCCATGTCGTAAGGATCTGTACACAATTTCTGGCTGCTGAAAATGTCCCAGTTCTTCCATGGCCTGCATACTCACCAGACATGTCACCCATTGAGCATGTTTGGGATGCTCTGGATCGACGTGTACGACAGCGTGTTCCAGTTCCCACCAATATCCAGCAACTTCACACAGCCATTGAAGAGGAGTGGGCCTGATCAACTCTATGCAAAGGAGATGTGTCGCGCTGCATGAGGCAACTGGTGGTCACACCAGATACTGACTGGTTTTCTGATCCACTCCCCTACATTTTCTTTTTTTAAGGTATCTGTGACCAACAGATGCATATCTGTATTCCCAGTCATGTGAAATCCATAGATTAGGGCCTAATGCATTTATTTCAATTGACTGATTTCCTTATATGAACTGTAACTCTTTGAAATTGTTGCATGTTGCATTTATATTTTTGTTCAGTGTACAGTGGGGGAAAAAAGTATTTAGTCAGCCACCAATTGTGCAAGTTCTCCCACTTAAAAATATGAGAGAGGCCTGTAATTTTCATCACGTCAACTATGACAGAGAAAATGAGAAAAAAAAATCCAGAAAATCACATTGTAGGATTTTTAATGAATTTATTTGCAAATTATGGTGGAAAATAAGTATTTGGTCAATAACAAAAGTTTCTCAATACTTTGTTATATACCCTTTGTTGGCAATGACACAGGTCAAACGTTTTCTGTAAGTCTTCACAAGGTTTTCACACACTGTTGCTGGTATTTTGGCCCATTCCTCCATGCAGATCTCCTCTAGAGCAGTGATGTTTTGGGGCTGTCGCTGGGCAATACGGACTTTCAACTCCCGCCAAAGATTTTCTATGGGGTTGAGATCTGGAGACTGGCTAGGCCACTCCAGGACCTTGAAATGCTTCTTACGAAGCCACTCCTTCGTTGCCCGGGCGGTGTGTTTGGGATCATTGTCATGCTGAAAGACCCAGCCACGTTTCATCTTCAATGCCCTTGCTGATGGAAGGAGGTTTTCACTCAAAATCTCATGATACATGGCCCCATTCATTCTTTCCTTTACACGGATCAGTCGTCCTGGTCCCTTTGCAGAAAAACAGCCCCAAAGCATGATGTTTCCACCCCCATGCTTCACAGTAGGTATGGTGTTCTTTGGATGCAACTCAGCATTATTTGTCCTCCAAACACGACGAGTTGAGTTTTTACCAAAAAGTTATATTTTGGTTTCATCTGACCATATGACATTCTCCCAATCCTCTTCTGGATCATCCAAATGCACTCTAGCAAACTTCAGACGGGCCTGGACATGTACTGGCTTAAGCAGGGGGACACGTCTGGCACTGCAGGATTTGAGTCCCTGGCAGCGTAGTGTGTTACTGATGGTAGGCTTTGTTACTTTGGTCCCAGCTCTCTGCAGGTCATTCATTAGGTCCCCCCGTGTGGTTCTGGGATTTTTGCTCACCGTTCTTGTGATCATTTTGACCCCACAGGGTGAGATCTTGCGTAGAGCCCCAGATCGAGGGAGATTATCAGTGGTCTTGTATGTCTTCCATTTCCTAATAATTGCTCCCACAGTTGATTTCTTCAAACCAAGCTGCTTACCTATTGCAGATTCAGTCTTCCCAGCCTGGTGCAGGTCTACAATTTAGTTTCTGGTGTCCTTTGACAGCTCTTTGGTCTTGGCCATAGTGGAGTTTGGAGTGTGACTGTTTGAGGTTGTGGACAGGTGTATTTTATACTGATAACAAGTTCAAACAGGTGCCATTAATACAGGTAACGAGTGGAGGACAGAGGAGCCTCTTAAAGAAGAAGTTACAGGTCTGTGAGAGCCAGAAATCTTGCATGTTTGTAGGTGACCAAATACTTATTTTCCACCATAATTTGCAAATAAATTCATTAAAAATCCTACAATGTGATTTTCTGGAAAAAAATATCTCATTTTGTCTGTCATAGTTGACGTGTACCTATGATGAAAATTACAGGCCTCTCTCATCTTTTTAAGTGGGAGAACTTGCACAATTGGTGGCTGACTAAATACTTTTTTCCCCCACTGTATATGGCACTGCTCTCCCCTCAGAGAGAGAGAGACCTCACCTTCTTTCTCTCAATATTACGTCCCTCTTTTGTCTTCCTTCCGATCTCATCATATAGCAGCTGTACATCCTACAGCAGGATCACCACTACAGTAACTCACTACATTCCAGAGCACACAGAATGTATTGTCACAAGATGTGGAATCAATGCAGAGGTTCCGTCAAGCTATTCTACAGCTATCATCACACTGTCTGATGTAATGTGTGTACGTATGGGCGCCATATTGTCAGGACCCTGGCGTGACATCAGACAGAAGGAAGGACTCAGAAGCCCTGTTCTGGCCTTGCTGGAAGGAAGTGACAAAAGCCTCAAGCATTTCCCCCCAGAGACAGGAAGACAGAACGACTATTAAAGGAGGTGCTGAGCTGCTTGGTAAATACTTCATGATACTAACTTAGTGAGTTTGTGTCACAGGGAGAGAGAGAGGGAGGGAGACAGACCGGTATCATAATGTTTCACGGGGTTTTGATCTTATGACCCACCCTGTTGTCTCTAGTGCTCATGTTTATAAAATGACCAGGTTGTCATCACACGTCAGAGAGGCTGACAAATCAGAGCTTCTGTTTTATTAACCATACTGGATTATTAATGGCTATTCTGTCCCATCGGTTGAAAGATACTATATGGTCTGTGCTAGAGTATCTGAGGCATCTAAGGATCGGACTTAGCCTCCCCGAATAAGTCAAAGCTTCAAACTGTGTGAGCCTCACTTCCTTATAGGCTTGCTAATGATTAGCATTCCAGACATATTCACTGACTCAAGTTTTTCACTGATAATACTTCTAATGCTGACAACATTACCCCCAATGGCCAACATTATCTGAGTAACACCCATTCTCACTATTGACAGGGGCACAACATAAAAAAAGCTAACATATATTTAGCCTGCCCTCATCCCCTAGATCCCTTCCTTTCACACACACACACAAATGCACGCACGCATACACTGACACATAGTTCTCATGCCTACCGGCATATTTCACTTTGCATAACAAACTCCCCCAACATTAAAATAGCCCAGGGTCTCTGAGCCACTGTCTACTACCATACCATGGTACCATGACCTGGAGCATGAAACCAGCCAACTGTGTGTTCATGTCAAATAACACTTTATAGAATTCAGATCATCCAACTGTTCCTTAAACTGCTGTAATACCAGAATTATTCACATCCTAATACCAGAATTCTTTACATTCTTAACATTTCCAATACGCTTTTACAAACTAAGGTCAACCACAGTCAATTGTGATAACCTTAAACCATAAATCAACTAAGTGGGTTTAAACCTAAAATAATTTATACTACTCAGATGTTATACAGATCTGTAATGCTATCACTGGATCACACAGGTGATTTCAGAGATCCACACCAAGGATCCACTCAATCCTGTTACACACACTTCCTCCCCTAGTGTGTGTAGCATGTATCATGGCTCCGGGACTTACAAGCGTGCGTAGAAGTCACAGAACTCCTTGTAGACTTTGACATCGCTTCGTCTCCTCTGAGACTTGGAGACAGGCAGCTCTGCCTCCCCACCGTTGGCATGATGATGACCGTTGACCTCCGTGTGGGGTTCAGGGTCAGGGGCCGCCCCATTCTCCGGAATGGTGGGTGGCAGAGGCCGACTCTGGACATGAACCTCCATAGGACACGACTCGGTAGTCCAAATACTAGTTAGTACATGCTCCCAGTCCAAGACACACTGCCCCAGGCCTATCCTTTAAATACAAGCTCTTTCCCAAACACTCAGTCTCAGAACAATCCAATCCAAAGGGCAGGAGTAGCAGTCCAGAGAGATGGTCTGAGCAGCACTGAGACTGAGAAGGAGACTGACTGACTGACCTGACTTCACACAGATCCCTGATCTACCTCCCTCTCTCTCTTTTTCTCTCCCTTGCTCACACTCTCTCATTCCCTTTCACCCTCCCTCAACGCTCTCTCTCACACACACACCCTGTCTCTAGACGCTGTCTCTCTTGCCCTACCTCTCCCTTCTCCTCTGTGTCACCCTTCCTCCCTCCCTCTCTCTGTTAAGGGGTGTGTCTTTCAAACTAAGAGCCCACCCAGCCACCGGACTAGAGCAGACAGAGGTGACTGGACACACACACAGTGAAGGGAGACTTCACGGGGTGCCTGCCATCTCTATCTAAAAGGGGGGCTGAGTATGAGTGGATGTATGAATGTATATTGTTATGTGTTTATCCTTTATTCCACTGGTCAGTAGATACATTTGTATCATAATCCATAGTTCATCAATGTACAGTTATATGCATACTTTCATCATTACACCCTGACCTGTTATTCTTAAATAGGAATGAATGGGAGTTATGTTTTGTCATTATCTTGTGTTATCATTTGCTCTCTCTCTGTTCCCTCTCTTTCCTCCCTAGATCCCTGATCACAGGTGATGAGCTGAACCTGTGACCGATGGGGAAGTGCATATATATATATATATATATATATATATATATATTTATATTTGGGTGCTATGGGGTGGGTCTTCAGGTCTCCTGGGTTCCGGGCCACTCTCCGAGAGGAGGCCTTCTTATTGCCCCCAGCACCATGTGTGTTATATTTTCAGCCTGAGGGCCATGTATTTGTAATAAATAAACATTATGTATTTGTAATAAATATCCCTTTAACTTTCGCATCAGACAACATGGTCCTGCGATTCCTTTCATAGATACGGTCCAGGCAATGGGCTGTCGTAACACACACATACACAGTATAACACATTCTCTCTGTACATTGTCACCTATAGAGATATGTTGTGATTTCACAGCTCCAGGAGAGATACAGATGGTTTGGCTTATGTCATAAATGTGTGTGTTTCTGCTCTCAGGGAGATCCACCACATGAATCCGAGTCAGAAACACTACAGGCTGAGTTGAGCAACTCAGTGTTTTGCTCAAGGGAGATTAAGGAATGAAACATGAACTCTGCCAAATGAAAACATTATGAACAGATAAAAGTAATCTCATCCATATTCTGCCATTTCTAATCTAGTGAATAAACACGTTCAGAAAAGAATTACAAAAATGTAAACTAAATTATTAATATTATTATTTGCTCTATGCCATCAGAATGATTGATAGTTGTTTTTGTGGCAAAATTCATCACATCTTACTGCTCTGACTGCCCCTCCTTAAATGAATGACACTCCTACACCACCAAAAGGCCAGGAGAATAAATCTACAGGAAACGCTCAAATAACTCTGATTCAGTGGGAACATATTAATCCTCTGTAAGAAAAACAAACTATTTGTCCCTCTGAAAACCCCTTCAATTACTTTAAAACCAAGGCAGTGTCCCAGCTCCAAATCTCAATGCTGTGTGTAAGCCTGTGTGTCTCTCTAGCATGGAGTACTGTGGACATGTGCGTCTCTCCACAGAGTGTTGGACCGTAAACCAGGAGGGCAGAGGCATTCCTCTCTGCTATTCCAATCTACTGCGTGTTTCCATCATTCTACAAATAGATGCCTGGGAAATTCTCATCTCCAAACCAGGCTCTGGCAGCTGACGCCAGCCCCAGTGTATGTGGGGGGCCAGCTTTACCCTCCTTCCTGTCCCTGGTGAGAGAGGCTGGTGTGTGACTTACTGCTAGTAGGTTCTTACTCACACACACAACATGGGTCCTTCTATTCTCACTACTGATCCAGATAAAGAATGGATTTAAATGGTCATAGGAAACAGACTGGGAACCACTGGTGTTGACTGACAGGACAATGGGCGGGACAAAAACAGGAAACACTAAGCTGCCACCCTGATTACAGCATACTGATTATACTGAGGAGTAGAGAGGAGAGTTTCTATGTGGTCGTGTCTCTGTTGTTCAGGCCCTAGCCTATTCCTGACTGCACTGTTCACATTCCACGACAACAGGTGAAGCTTCTCTCTCTTTCTCAGCCTTTGTCTGAGAGAGAGAGAGAAAGATGGCGAGACGAAAATGAGAGAGAAAGAAAGGGACAGAGAGAAAGCCTCTAGCCCGCCAAATCCCTGCATTTCCCATGAAGCCCATATGGAGGTTTATTATGAGAGAGAGAGAGAGAGAGAGAGAGAGAGAGAGAGAGAGAGAGAGAAGGTTGCTATGAGTTGGACGGGGGTGCATGGGGGTTGTGATCGTAGATTCTGCCAGATCCACTCTACTAAAGCTGTTCACAGGCTATAGATCCTGTCAGAACTGGAGCTTATATTTACATGATGTCTCTCTCTCTCTGTGTGTATATCAGTGTGTGTGTGTCAGTGGAGACTGCTGAGGGGAGGACGGCTCATTATAATGTCTGGAACGGAGCAAATGGAATGGCATCAAACACATGGAAACCATGTGTTTAATGTATTTGATACCATTCCACTAATTCCGCTCCAGTCATTCCCACGAGCCCGTCCTCCCAAATTAAGGTGCCACCGACCTCCTGTGGTAGGCGCGTGTAGGGCCTGTAGTACAGCCTGTTCTGAGGTAATAGGGGAGAGTAAACAAATACAGCATCTGACTGACACACATCCAGACTGGGAGAGTGTGTGTAAGTGTTAATGTGTAAGTGAGCTAAGATGTTTGCGAATGTATAAATGTCTGTGTGTTCACTTGATATCAGTGTGTGTGTGTGTGTGTGTGTCACCTCACCAGTAGCCTTTAATTAATGAGGCCACCCAGAGGGGCACCAAGGGGCTAGGGCCTAAAAATGTCCTTAGCAACTGTCACCAGCAGACAGTATGGCTCTGGAGTGCATTCTCTGCATTGGGACATGGCTCTACAGGACTCTAAAGAGATGGGCAATTACATGGTAACAGAATGATGATGAGACTCCAATTCTTCACTTTAAAAAGTATGCCAAACAAAAACCAACGATTGCAAAAATAAACAAACCATACAAGTCTACGCACAAGGACTACTTTCAAAGATGTCCACTGAACATTTTACAAAACAAATATGCTTGAAGAACAGTGTCTAACCATCTAACAAACCAACTAAACGGCCTGATTCCTAACCTGAGATCCATGCACATTACCTGAGTATCCACACAAATCTTCAATTGACATCAATGTATGATTTCTGCAATTGTTGAGCTACATTATATTGGTCACCTACAAATGGACCCCTAGCCCCTATTGGGTATTAGCAACTTGTTAATATGTTGATAACTTCACCCTGGGCTTTCTCTCCTGCAGGTCGAATCCAGGGTTACTCTCAACAACAGGCATACAGAGGAGGCTCCAGTAAACAGCAGTCAGGACAGGGCCAACTACAGAGAGAAACCCTGCCACCTGGGGGTCTGAAGTACAGAGAGAAACCCTGCCACCTGGGGGTCTGAAGTACAGAGTGAAACCCTGCCACCTGGGGGTCTGAAGTACAGAGAGAAACCCTGCCACCTGGGGGTCTGAAGTACAGAGAGAAACCCTGCCACCTGGGGGTCTGAAGTACAGAGAGAAACCCTGCCACCTGGGGGTCTGAAGTACAGAGAGAAACCCTGCCACCTGGGGGTCTGAAGTGCAGAGAGAAACCCTGCCACCTGGGGGTCTGAAGTGCAGAGAGAAACCCTGCCACCTGGGGGTCTGTAGTACAGAGAGAAACCCTGCCACCTGGGGGTCTGAAGTACAGAGAGAAACCCTGCCACCTGGGGGTCTGAAGTACAGAGAGAAACCCTGCCACCTGGGGGTCTGTAGTACAGAGAGAAACCCTGCCACCTGGGGGTCTGAAGTACAGAGAGAAACCCTGCCACCTGGGGGTCTGAAGTACAGAGAGAAACCCTGCCACCTGGGGGTCTAAAGTACAGATAGAGGTGACAAGAAACATTCCAGGATGCAGGAGTTGACTGCACTGTGAGAAAATTCATCTAGTTGTGATGATGATGATGAGAAAAGCAGCTTTAGATGGGTTTAACATCAATACAGAGATAATACAAACAAAGGAAGACTTTGCTGTGACCGAAGAGGGACAGTCTGACCTTAAAGCTAATATAAAAGTTTATTTTATACCAACCCTGGCTGTGGATACATGATGAATAACAGTTTAGTCTGAGGCTTAGTTAGGTATTTTGAAGGGGAAGGTATTACAAACAGTCTCTCTGGGGTTAGTTTGTCAAGTGCACGTTCTAGAGTAAATACTCTGATTGGCAAGACAACACACAGCAACACACACTAACACACACAGCACTGGTGAGATAAATAAAGGAAGTACAGTATTTTACAGATGTGTTGTCAGACAGGCATGGTATTACGAAGTCAAACCGAATAGCAGTATAAATCACTATGGTGATGGTATTTCCTGTTGGTGAGAAAGTGGTGCAACAGCACAGCTGCAAGGTCTCATTGCTCAACCAGAGTACTCCACACCTGGGCCAGGGCCAGAGGCAGGGTTCTGACATACCTTCACACACTCTCCCAGGCAACGCCAGGCCAGGCCGTCCCAAACTACCCCAGCTACAGGCTCCACAAGGATCTCCCAAGGCCCCCTATAAATTCCAAAACTCTCCCGAGTCGCCCCAGGCCACCTGGAAAACTCTGGCTCCCCAGGAATCTTCCAGGCTTCCAGGCTAATGATTTCTAAAACCAAAGTTATTGTTTAGTTGTGATAGCCATACTGTAACACAACTGTAACTGTGTACTTTGCCCTCCCTGCCAGAGGCGAACGTTGAGTTTGACAGGTATGTTTCCTAGACAACGCTGAGGCAGTTATGGTCTCAGCGAGGGCTCCGCACACAGATCAGACTGGAGCTACAAGCTAAGGCTGCTAGCACTAAGGAGAATGATAACCAAACAAACCCCTCTCTCCCCCTGGCTGTGTCAACAGTAGCCATGGTAAGGGAGCGTGGGGTAAGTTGATCCGTTTTTTTACATTCAGCATCACTCTGTCAAGGGAAATATAGTATTCTTTCTAACAAAGATATCTACATATATTTCAGGATGTTGTGTATCCATGGAAATAATCAGAATTCATGTAAACATTACAGTTTTGAAAACATAGCTTGTCCCAAAAAAGTGGTCTCTTGGCACAACCTACCCCAGGTATGGGGTAAGTTGAGCCATGGGACAGGGTAAATTAAGCCCCCTACAAATTTCTGTACTGAATTAAATATTACCACTACCTTTTTAAAACTATGTCTATCTTTATTTCCCAAACACAATTCAACATAATCACTTTGTCTTTTAATAACTGCATTAAAAGCATATTTTAACACAGGCTTAACGCCTAACATACACTTTGTACTTTTTGGAACACTTAACATAGGCCAGGCCCTGTTGTTACCTCATATCTTAGCTATAATTCACTCCATTACACCTGGGAAGAAAACACTTACATTTGCTCAACTTGCCATTGACTCAACTTACCCCAAGGCAAGCATTTTGACTATACTAGCCCACACAGCTACAAGGATGACTTGGAGAAAATCTTTTTTTTGGACCTAACTTGCTTACCACTTTTTCCATGTGGTTTCCTCCTTCACAGACTCCATAAAATGATGACTTCTTTCTAAATATTAGGTCAAATTATTAATTTTGTGTATGGTTTCCTAGAAACGAGGTTGACTCAACATACCCCTTTGGCTCAACTTATCCCACTCTCCCCTAATGGAGAAATATAAGGGCTGTATTGGCATTACATGCTACACAACAACAAGGGGAAAACATGTGGCTGTACACCACAAACCAACAGCTCAGAAAAGTGGAAGAAAGTATAATGTAGGTGCTCTTTTTAGATGTTATTTTTGTGCTAAGTGTACTGTATCTCACACATTACCCTCCCTGTTTTGCCTTTTTTCCTAACATTCATAAAACCTCTGCCCTGCCCCTCTGCCCTACTGGCATGATTTCAGTGTTCCATTTCCTGCTGATGGCAGACGGCTGAGTGAAAGGAGGAGTGAGGGTTTGGGAGGATGTGTTGCAACCTGGGAAGCGAGCTGCATGGTCATATGTGAAGGACACATCACATAGCAGGGACACACCACTACAGCCAATGATGTCACAGCAGAGAGACCAGGTGACCTTATGTTCTGTTCTGTCACTAGCTCAGTTCTGCTGACCAAACACACACTCTCTCTGTCTCTGTGTCTCTGTCTCTGTCTCTGTCTCTGTCTCTGTCTCTGTCTCTGTCTCTGTCTCTGTCTCTCTCTCTCTCTCTCTCTCTCTCTCTCTCTCTCTCTCTCTCTCTCTCTCTCTCTCTCTCTCTCTCTCTCTCTCTCTCTCTCTCTCTCTCTCTCTCTCTCTCTCTAGCAGTAATCTGTCTCTCTCTCTCTCTCTCTCTCTCTCTCTCTCTCTCTCTCTCTCTCTCTCTCTCTCTCTCTCTCTCTCTCTCTCTCTCTCTCTCTCTCTCTCTCTCTCTCTCTCTAGCAGTAATCTGTCGTTCTCAGGTCACCTCTAAAGAGCTATGTCTGCATTCCTGACATTACAGACCTCTAATCATTGCAGGATCAGGGGTGAAGAGAGGTGGGGGGGATAGGTGCAATAAAATCTGTTGTTTTACAGGGTCAGCTATAGTAGTATGGTGCCCCTGGACCAAATTAGGGTTAAGTGCCTTGATCAAGGTAACATTGACAAATGTTTCACCTTTTGATTAGTGGCACAACGCTCTAACCGCTAGGCTACCTGCCGCCCCAGGGGCAGGTAGAAGCCGGGAGAGAAGAGAGAGAAAGAGAGCAGGAAGAGATTGATAGAGAGAATAGGGATGCTATTTTCCAAAGTTGGTACCTTGTTTTAAAAACAGCCACTCTTTTGCCCTTTCAACATGCCTATCAGTAGGTATTGCTGGAACAGTGAGGACAGGGGTGTATTCATTAGTCTGATTCCATGGCAAAACGTTTTGTCTGTTGCAAAATGTTTCGCAACGGAAACCGTTTACTCTAGGAACCAAAAGGAAGCAAACAGAGCAAACGGAACAAAACGGGGCGGGCCCAACCTGAATTTGTCCAATAGAAACTCTTGTTTTCGTTGCAAACGTTTTACGTTTCGCAACAGAATCTGACTAATAAATACACCCCTGTTCTAAACCCCCTCAGGACACAGACAGGATCCTCACACAACCCATAACCAAAGTTTACATACACGTTGTCTAAACATCAGACTGTTATCATGGTTACTCCATGAATATCAATCTGAAAGAAGTCACTGTAAAAAAGACAATAGTCTCTACAAGACAGAATGTTGAATACGATGATATTTAAAATGTACTTTACAGGTTGTCCATGCTATTGGTCCTTTTGGCGGTAGGAAGTGTTGTTTACCCAACTTTTTGCGGCGCCGGTAGGTTCTGTTGCTTGTTTTTTTCATCTCCTGATGCATTTCACGTGATGAACAATATGTAAACAATAGCCGAATGTAACCAAACGTTGTCGACCAAAGCGGGTTCCCTCGCAATCAGCTGGAAGTGCTTGTGAAATGTGTCAGCTGATTGCGTGGGACAGCCTTTTTTTTTGGTCTGTGCTTCGGTTAAACTCGGCCATTGTTGACATATTGTGCAAGTAGCGTGCGAATTGCGTCAGCATTGAAAATTAAAACCAGAAATACAAACCGCCATACAGACCAGCGTACTGAAAGTCAGGTTAAAAACGCTACTCTGTGGATATTCTGTCTCAGATTACCTCCTACATAAGGACAAAATCAGTGGACAACAGGTAAATACGTTCAATTGAAGTTTATTCAACAGTCTGACTAGCGATGGGACTGTTCACAAAAAGTGAGCCTACATGTTAGAGACGAGAGAGGAGTCTTCCACTCTCAGATTCGTTGAGGCTAACATACACTCTACACAGGCGTCACCTCACAGTCATACTATCAGGCCACACAGACCAGGTTCTCTGCCTCTCTACAACACAAAGGACACCAACAGATGGTGACTCATCAAATGTACCCAAGTATTAACCCTAACTATCCCCCACTACAGTACACTTTTCTGACCTGCTGCCTGATTGCTCTGCAGTCTGATCAAATAGAGAAAAATCAGAGAAAGGGGGGAGGTAAAGAGAGAGAGGAGTCTCACCTGAGGCTGTTAGTAGCCATGCTGCCATAGCTGTCAGGTCTCTCCTGTCTGCGTCTGTACAGGTCTGAGTTAGACAACTCCTTCAGCCGCAGAGAGTTCATCCCTCCTTCCTTCCCTCCCCTCCCTCCGTCCACCAGGGCACGGATACACACTCACAGTCAGTAATCCTCCTCGTGTGTGTGATCAGTAAGTTCCAAGGCTCGACAGGCCGACAACCACCACTGACCTGCACCAGTCTCCTCTCCAAGCCCAGAACAGCAGCTCACACCTGGGAAGCCCTTGGCAGAAGAGTCCCCTCTCTCTCCTGGAACAGCAGGCTACTACATTCCACACTCCCTCTATCTCTGATACACACACACCGCCAGGCACACATCCATAGGAATGACCTATCAGGGGTGTGGCTCTGATCCAACACACCTATCAGCTCCTCGCTCCGCCCCAATCCTCAGCCTTAAGGCAGGGGCATATTCATTACGCCGATTCCGTTGCAAAACGTTTCTTAAACGGAAGCAAACGGAACAAAACGGGGAGGGACCTAACTGAATTTGTCCAATAGAAACTCTAATTTTAGTTTCAAAAGGCAACTGTTTGGACTGATTATAGAGATTGGGGGAGGAGGGAGAGAGTAGAAGAAAGAAAGAAAGAAAGAAAGAAAGAAAGAAAGAAAGAAAGAAAGAAAGAAAGAAAGAAAGAAAGAAAGAAAGAAAGAAAGAAAGAAAGAAAGAAAGAGAGATCCCTTCCACTGATCAATCCAACATGACGGTTAGTCTCTGTTGATATGTTGTTGATAACTTGTTGATAAATTGTCTACAGTGCAGCCTCTCTATCTTCCTGTAGTCTCTCTGTCCCCAGTCTCTCTCTGTCTCTGCATCAGTCTGCCTAAGAGAGAGGAGGTCTCTGTGATAGAAGAGGGCAGTGTGTTTCCTGCCCATTGTTCAGTTAATTGATAAAAGCATAAACAGTCAGAGTGGCCACTTCACAGGCCTGGGATCTGTAGTAAATACTAATAAATATCAGCATAGATTAACTAAACTGACAATATAGATGTATTCATAAGGACTATTACATAATAGAACTTATCTCATCCTCACAGATTTCCTCAGATACCAAACAGCGCCATTGGAGCCCCAAGTAATGAACCTATCCAACCTCTGTGTGTACTGTGTATTCAGCTCCCTATGTATTCACACCCTCATAGCACATTTGTAAAACTGTACACTGAACTCTTCACACAGAGCAAACACACACACACACACACACACACAGGGCCAGAGCCATGCCAGAAGAGTTCAGAGTTTACATGGTCACTATGATGTAGTGACAGAGTGATGGCTACTCTGATCCTACAATAACACCTTTTCCTCTTCCTGTTTGGGACTTTAGTGTGTGTGTGTGTCAATTCATGTTACTGCAGCCGATATCACAATCCCTAACCCCACCCATATCAGACCAATGTCAATCTCTACACCAACATGAGAACAACCCAATCAAACACTTGCATTAGGGTAAGAGAGCCATACACGACCTGTAACATCACAGCAAATAAAGAGTTGTCACAAACAAATAAACACACAGACAGAGAGCGGAGCAAAGAGAGGTCTACACAGAGGACCACAGACACAGGCAGGCCCTGGTGTAGCAGAGTACTAGACTGGCTAAAACATTTGACGGTATGGGTCTACTGTAACTGAACAATGACACACACAGGGAAAACACAACTGTCCAAAATGAAGAAGATTGAAATGTAATGAAGTGGTATACTTGCCTTTTACTCAGTGTTGATGTGTTGTGAGTCTGCCTTCAACATATTATTATGTTATTATTAACGCTTTAATTTGATATTGTTCCTCTTGCTCAGAGGATGTTATTGGCTAATACAGTGAGAGAGTGAAGTGTGTGTGTGTGAAGAGAGAGATACCCATCCCCTAAGGATAGTTCTGTCTCTAGAGTCAACACACCCAGCAGCTTTCACCTTCACTAGCCTGCCTTAACCTGCACTATATTCCACACACACAGAACATTAATTTACATGAAATTCAAGCATGATTGCAACTATTACATTTATATGACAAACTAGCTGCAACAGGCTCACTATAAAATATCTAACCTGTGGGATGATTGCTGTAATTCGATCATAATAAAAGTGCATCTTATGATCATTATTAGCGGGTAGGCTAATGCCCAAAATTACATTCACAGTTAGTGAGAGTCTCTCTAGTCTCCTGAGAGGCCAGAGGCTATCGGGATATCAGCTGGGTACGATAATGAACCATGTTCAGCAGGAATGTGATGACTGGCTGAAAGACACTCACTACACGCACACATGCACAAACCTCCCCTTAAGGTCCTCTTAATGCTGCCTTTGTAGCCACTACATTCCAGTACCAGTTGAGAGGATAGAGCTGGGGTGTAGGCCGCACGCCACTTTCTAACTGACTGACTGCAACACTGACACAGTTGAGTACTGTGATCAACTGTCCGTGAGATTTACTTGGTTGCTTTCCCAGATATAATTCATTATTTCTATGGAACAACATGTGATTTCTGCATAGATTTCGCCAAGACAAATAAGAGTGGTATCAGCCATTGGAGGAAAGCCAAGTAAATGAATGTCCAAATCTACCAAAACATGAAGGTACTGCCACTTTCTGGATATCACAGGTACTGCAGTCTTATAGACTAACACTGCCCTCAGATCTTGCAGCCATCTGGTTGGAAATTTATTTTGACATTTCTTTCAAAGAGACATTGAATTAACATAACTAAGATGAAGAGTGGGCTACTGAGCTACAAACACACTAATACTTTATTCAACAATCAATACTTGATCTGATACTGCAGATTGTGTAGGTTGCATGTAGAAGAAACAGAATACTATAACAAAATATGAATGTCTTACCAAAGTATTTTGTTAGGCTGCTCTGAGGTTGCTGTTGTTATTATTGTCCCTACTGTGTCTTCTTCTACTGTGTCTGTTGCTATCTCTCGCTCTGCTCACCCACATCACTTCCTATTTGGCTGCCTGGAAGGCCTGCCTGTGGTTGGCGTGATGATGGAGTGTGTGTGTGTGTGTGTGTGTGTGTGTGTGTGTTTGTGTATGCGTGCATGTGTGTGTGTCTGAGTGTTGGTGGCTGACTGACTCACAGGGTGCAGTCTGTTCAGTGATTGAGGACAGGGATAGGGGTGGAGAAAGCTGGCTGTGTGTATCACTACGGCCATAGTCAGGGCTAGAGTAGGGTCAGGGCTAGAGTAGGGTCAGGGCTGGAGTAGGGTCAGGGCTAGAGTAGGGTCAGGGCTGGAGTAGGGTCACGGCTAGAGTAGGGTCAGGGCTGGAGTAGGGTCAGGGCTGGAGTAGGGTCAGGGCTGGAGTAGGGTTGGGGTTAGAGTAGGGTCAGGGCTAGAGTAGGGTTGGGGTTAGAGTAGGGTCAGGGCTAGAGTAGGGTCAGGGCTAGAGTAGGGTCAGGGCTAGAGTAGGGTCAGGGCTAGAGTAGGGTCGGGGCTAGAGTAGGGTCAGGGCTAGGGAGGGAGTGTGCTGTGTGCATATGATCTTTGTTTATTGTGTGGGTCACAGGAAGATACCAGGAATAGGTTTTTGTGTTGGATCACTCACAATACCAGACTGACAGCACAGAGACATTTGGGAAGCAGAGCCACTGCTCCTCTCAACACATTTCACCACTGCTGTTGTCTACTGTGACCACCAGAGTGCGCTGTACACATGAACCCACACAGACTGAAAAGGAGACTGAAATGTGGGAGTTAGCCAAGTAAGTGCAAATGTAACGGTTTGGTGAACCATTGCTAACGTGATGAGTAACCTTGCCTGAGACCTAAATAGTTACATTAGCTCCAGAAATATTTCACACCGTTATCTCAATGTCATGCTAGGAACTTGTGACTAATAATGTTCTATGCCATTCTAATGCAAGACAGAGACTGGGAACCTGCCTGGTAAGCCTTGATTGTGTAAACAGACATGATTCAGTCTAAATCCAGAATCTGCTAAGACTTGTCATACTACTAAGGCCCTAGTTTATTCAGGCCCTTGCCAGAAATTCTACTATATTAAAGGTCAAAACTGCTAATAAACTGGGCAGGAAAAGTACAAATATGCACAATTCCAAGAAAAAACAAGGTATACCAAATGTATAAATGTATAAATATCTGACCGACAGTAGCTCTGATGTCCAATGTTCCCACAGAGCTCATTCCTAGTCAGGGTGGAGCACAGACAGAGAGAGAGACAGAGAGAGGGGGAGAGAGAGAGAGAGACACTCAGGAGACTAGAGAGAATTTTCCCTCCCTTCCTCCATCCATCCCACTTCCCCCAACAGCAGCTCAGGACAGGAAGTTATATACAGTGTGTGTGTGTGTGTGTGTGTGTGTGTGTGTGTGTGTGTGTGTGTGTGTGTGTGTGTGTGTGTGTGTGTGTGTGTGTGTGTGTGAATGTTTGTGGGGGCAGACAGGCAGTGCAGGGGAGACAAAATGCATCACAGAGCCCGTTGTATGTGTGTTGGGTGAATGTGGCCCGGTGAACTAGTACAGGATAAAACGGTGTCCTTCCTGATAGGAGCAGAGATCCCTTGATCTAAATTTTTACATTTTAGTCGTTTAGCAGACGCTCTTATCCAGAGCTACTTACAGTTAGTGAGTGCATACATTTTTTCATACTGGATCTAAATAAAGTAACACACACGTTAGTGGTTACTTTATTTAATTAACAGGACAGGAAGTGGATCTGCTGAAAAGTGTCTCAAGGGGCAGAATGGAACTACAGTAACCCCTAACAACTGGATGGAGGGAGATAGCATCATCACATTCACTGCGTCAGACCTTGACAGCATGGAAATGCAGCTCCTGGCCTGTACTGTATGTCAGTATACTACAGACTTAGGGCTGGACCTTTATGGCTGAATTTACATAGGCTGACCAGTCTTTTGACCAATCGCATCAGCTCTTTTCACATCAGATCTGATTCGCAAAAAAAACTATTAGTGAAAAAAATATCAGAATTGGGCTGCCTGTGTAAACACAGCCTAAACACTGTTGTCCTAATGACCACAACAAGTTGTCAGATGGTCCCAGGCCTAGGCTACTTCAGCCTAGTCTGGTAGACTAGACGTACCATAGTAAATGTAAATCCGGGACACTCAAATTAGTATGATATGTTACATTTGATATGGTTACATAAGATAGAAGGTTACTTGTTCAGTAGGCTATGTTGTTCAGTAGGCTATCTTATGTATCACAATCCGGCCCTGATTGGGAGTCCCATAGGGCGGCGCACAATTGGCCCAGCGTCGTCTGGGTTTGGCGGGGGTAGGCCGTCATTGTAAATAAGAATTTGTTCTTAACTGACTTGCCTAATTAAATGAAGGTTAAATTAAAAATTTAATAAAAATAAACTCTATAACGAAAGTAGGCCGCGTTGTGATTGTTACATTGTTTCACCAGTGATCACACACTACACTGCATCAACTCTTCTGTGCGCAACTCTACACCCCACAGACAGACAGCGCTGAGCCAGGTCATTGAACGCAACAGGCTGCAGTTTTGTTTGTCAAGAGTCAGACTGCGAATAATTGTCTACAAACTCTTTATAGAAGCAGATTTGGACCATCATACAGTTATTTTCTGTTCAGTACTCACCCATTGCCGTTGGTCATTTCTTCAACCACCCCCAACATCTTCTGGACTGTAGGGGGGTTCGTCTCCAGTGGTTCTTTCTTTCCAGATGTTTGGATCTCGAGGAGATTTATTTTAGACAGACTACTGTTTACAAGCGACACTTTCTTTGTAATGGCGAATGAGCCTCGCCTGTTTCTCTCTCTGTCTGTGTACAGTCATTGGTCTGGCTCCTGCGCTAAAATGTAATTTAACCGGACTAGACCCGCCCTCTCTGAACTTCACATTTCAGTCAAGTCATCCATGTTGGGACCACAGTAGGCAAGCCTTTACTGTAAATACCGACGAGACAGATGCATATCAGGAGGTTAATATCCTACCTATAAATACATGTAATGGAAAACTTCAACCCTCATGCACTAACTGTTCTTATTTCATTGCGCTGTTTAGGTCGATTTCAACATATTTTCCAGCTAAACATGGCGGGATGTGCGCTGAAATCTTCCCGAGCAGCACCAGTAAAAAATATATATTTGACAAACTATTTCACAGGAATTTGACCTCTAATGTTCTATCATTCCTGCGTGCCATTGGAGAAAATAACGCGGCTCAATAGGGCGCTCCTCGAAAGTGTAGCCTATTTTATGTTTTAATAAGCATTCGGTCAAATTAACAAAACATTACATTCAACCATAAGACAGGCTACATTAGTGTCTATAACTTTAAAATACATAGCCTACTAGTGCTCATTGTGCTTACGTCATGTAATTGGGAAAATATTTCCTTAAAAGGAAGTATTTCCCGAATGAGACGAGGAAAACATCTGGAAGATCTTTCTCTAGGCTATCCCTTAGAAATACAGAGGAGGTACAGAATGAGTGTGTGTTATAATGGACATTTTCACTCCAGATCACTTTATTCAATGAACTAAAATCTTTAACACAGTAAATATTTATTTAAATTGTAGTGTTTATTCACAGTTAAAGAATAAGGATGGTGGTTAGGCTACTTATTGCAGGTCTCTTCATAAAATGGTAGATCTAAAACGTAAGCTTACATTTGGATTTTTTTGTCCTTTTGTAAAACACTTCTTAACCTGGAGTACTACAAGACATCAACTTCAACCAAACGGTGAGGACTGGAAACCCTCACCAGTGTACAACAAAATCAGTAATAATTTTTAATCTTAGGCTATAGCCCAATAATCTTTTAAAATAACATTATTTTCATCATTAACACAATACTTTCCCTAATGATTCATTAAAAGTACATTCCATTATTCCCATGTATTACTGGTCCCCCCAATCTGGCCTCATTCGTTAATAAGAAGCATAAACAGCTGCCTTAGGAATGATACAGAACAATGATATTATCATATAACCCTGGGTAAGAGATGGGCAAATCTGAATTGGCACCTTATTTCCAATATATGGGAACTAGGGTGCAATTTCAGATATAAAGCACGCCAATGGGACTACAGAGCAAAGCAGAGGCTGGTATTTTACCCAACCATTGATATCCAGAACCATTTCTGCATGTTTGGTTAACTTGGAAAACAAGCAGCCTCACATTTTAATAACATGGTCATTACACAGTAAATAGATAGTAATTACTATATTTACACTGAGTGTACAAAACATTGGGAACACCTGCTCTTTCCATGACAGACTGACCAGGTAATTCCAGATGAAAGCTATGATCCCTTATTGATGTCACCTGTTAAATCCACTTCAAATCAGTGTAGATGAAAGGGAGGAGACAGGTTAAATAATGATTTTTAAGCCTTGAGACATGGATTGTGTATGTGTGCCATTCAGAGGGTGAATGGGCAACACAAAATATTGAAGTGCTTTTGAACGGGATATGGTAGTAGGTGCCAGGCCCAGGCGCACCGGTTTGAGTGTGTCAAGAACTGCAACAAGCATGGTCCACTACCCAAAGGACATCCAGCCAACTTGACAACTGTGGGAAGCATTGGAGACAACATGGGCCAGCATCCCTTATAGAGTCCATGCCCCTACAAATTGAGGCTGTTCTAAGGGCAAAAGGCGGTGCAACGCAATATTAGGAAGTTGTTCTTAATGTTTTGTACACTCAGTGTATATTTACATATATTTAAGATGTTCCCAATTACAGATTATGTACCTACATATTACCAGAGCATCCTTTGGTATGTAATATCGATACATCAAAATAAATGAAACAGGTGTGAATTAGAACATGTGAATATTGTCAATTCATCGCATTACATTTTAAAAATGTTTTTGTCATTTAGCAGACACTTATCTAGAGCGACTTACAGGAGCAATTAGAATTCAATGCCTTGCTCAAGGGCACATCAACAGATTTTTCACCTAGTCGACTCTGGGATTCTTTCGGTTACTGGCCCAACACTCTTAAAGCAAATTTGCGCTTGATCCGAAAATGTGGTAGGAGGCTCCGTATGTAGGATGTGACAATTGCGGAGCCTCCGGAGGCATGAAGAGGCCAAACTAAGCTCCGTACCACATTGCCGTGTGCCTCCCAAATGTATTAACAATGTGGAGGGTTCCATATAGCTCTGCATTGACATGACTGGTTGACGGTAGGTGGGGGCGGGAGGTCCTGTATAAACACAAACTCACTTCCTTGACAACTTCCTTCACAACAGCTCTGCGCTGCTCTCCGAAGTGCAAGAAGTATGAATGCCCTGACTTCTGCAGAGGCCATATCACTTTAAATGCTGCACGGCCAATGCAGATGTCCGATTGACCATGCAGCGCCTTTTAACTGCTAGGCTACCTGCTGCCCTGTATCAGACCTATAATGAGTGAGCAATGAAAACAGGTGGTCAAATCTGTAAAAACAGTCATAGTTCACTTCTTTAACTGTTGTAAAACTTAAGCGTTGCTTGGAATTGATTGTTACAAGCAACAAAATCAATCTTATAAAATAATCCCAGTAATGACTGTTAGGTATTGGTGAATTAACCCATCATGAATGGTTCAGTAACGTACCATCAGCTAAAAATAGTACTGGCTTGCATTGCTGACTACTGGCTTTTTTTTCAAGTAGATGGATGATCATCAATATATAAAGACTTTTTAATAACTCCAGTTGATCAGACATATTAACCAGATGAAAGTGAAGGCAGGTAGAAAGACGACATTCGTTGATGTGTGTGTGTTCATCTGATGCCTGACCAGCTGTGTAAGTAGGAGGTCCATCCTGAGCCTCTAGCTCCTCCCACTTCCTCCTCACCTGCAGCAGAAAGAGGCCGGGTCAGAAATACAGGAAAGACACTGCAGTACCAACTAGGGCTTTGGCAGTCACGAAATTTCATCAGCCGGTGATTGTCAATGTCAAGCAAATAACTGTGGGTCTCACGGTAATTGAGCGTTAATTAACAAACACATTTAGCATCTCCTGCCTTCCACACATAGCCTACAAGCCACTGATGCAGACCTTTGGAACTTCTACATTTAAAAAAGTATAATAAAACCATGTAATATAGCCTACACTGTCACAATAAATCCATTATTTATTTTAGACAGGTCTTAAGAAGCATGATATGAAGAAAATGTAGTCTCTCTCAGAAGAACAGAATAGCATACTCTGAGTTGTGCTTATGTTAGGTCCTGGTGTGGCTATGCCAAATGGCTGTGGGCTACACTAGTTCATTTAACAGACAAGATTTGCTTAGAATTCCGTGGCATTCATTTATAGTATGAAGATTACAATTGAACAAAGCTGAATAAAATATAAACATTTTCTCAAAACGATTTGAGGGAGTGCGCACATGCGGCTTTTCTGTGTTGAGCGGTTAACAAAGAAATAGGTACTCCTATATGCTTAATTTAGAGTTATTAATGTAACTTTAGTTGTTCTACAAACGTTGGGCTATATGTTTTGATTTTTAATACATTGTAAGGCTGCATGATGAGATTCTAATGATGATTTGAAAAAAGTTGCTTGAAAGGCATGAGCTCTGCTTTGTTTTTTGCGCAGGCTGTACACACTTCCTTAGTCTCTCATTCACAATTTGACAAGCACTTGATAATGCCTTGAATTTCACGACGGCGTCCCCTTTGTGGCTGTAATGCACCCTAAAAAAATCCATGCCTTTGTTGTGCCCTCCTCCCTGAGCGCGCGCTCTCCATCACGTGATCGGGTATTTCTCACAGGCTACAAGTGAAGACAGACACGTCGGGGACGCAACTGCGCGCGTCCTTATCCAATTCCGAGGTGCATATTGAAGATATTGGAAGAACTGTCCACATTTACATTGTCAGCCAACAAGATGAGTAGGCCTAACGAACAGCAAAAGCACTAGCCTATGTCAATCTACTATCCCCCATAGTACATAAGTCAACCTATTCTATTCTGTGCGAGAAATAGATATTCCAAAACATAGTCTGGGACAGTTGTGGGATGCAATAGATCCCAAATTAATACCACCACTAGCATAAAAAAAATAATTAAAAAAATGTATGCAATGTGGCTGACACAACAGATCAGAACGTTTAGTTTAAAATGTTGATAAACTATTAGGCTATTTCTTCACATTATAAGCGCAGCAATGCACACATGACAGTAGGCTATAAGCGGGAATGTTCCATTAGCAGGAAAACTCCATTATCAAAAGTGACCGCAAATGCGATTATGCATGTAATGCTTTTATTATAAAATGTGCATTTTTGGGTGAAAATAATCTTCCCCAAACTTGAAACTCACCCGCTGCTTATGTATGCCAGTTAGGCTCTATAACCCCTTGTAAAGCGGATTAATGTGCTCAATTAAGACATTATTTGGCCTCAAACCTTATCAAAAACATATAGGCCTTTGTGCTAGGCTACATGAGGTGTGCGACTATGAAAAAAGGCTTTTTCTTATGCTGGGCATCATTCACAAGTGATAGGCTAACGTTGTCACCCATCAGACTATTCTTGATTTAATATTGTCTTTACATATACTAAATAATATGTGTGAAATTTGTTTTGATTTAGGATGGACCATTATCATGCACCTGTCTCGAAACAGGGGCAGCGGGAAAAAAATACATGTCATCTATTAACTTAAAATTGCGAATGGAGGACGCTTTTCCCATGATTCATTTTCATGTCAGCCGGGTAGGCTATACTTCTGTTGTAAAGAACAGCAATGTGCTTAATATTAGGAAAGTTGAGAAATAAATATAGTAAGCCTATAGAAAGCTGATGGGATCCTCTTTTTAATAGAGGCCATCACGCTTTCTCACACAATTGCCTAGCCTATAGAAATGTTGCGCAACATGGGCTCATGGCCTCATGAAGTGTTTGATTAGATTTTCGAAGATATTTGCATTGATGTCAGAGTGATTAGAGGGACAATAGTGTGCTGAGTACCAGGCAGTTAGCAAGTTTGGTAGGCTACTAATGACAATTAACGTGACTACACACTCACGTGGAATTTGACTGCCGGTTTGGCGGTAATACGGTCACCGCAACAGCCCTAGTACCAACACAGTATTTACTATACATTCCGGTGTTGACCTACATAGAATGTTGACGATATCTCTGCAATTTCACTGACCTTTTACTCACACTGAGCAATCGATGGGTGTGTGTGTGGACATACAGTACCAGTCAAAAGTTTGGACACACCTACTCTTCAAGGGTTTTTCTTTATTTTTACTATTTTCTACATTAAAAGAATAATAGTGAAGACATCAAAACTATGAAATAATGTAGTAAACAAACAAAAAAAGTGTTAAACAAACCAAAATATATTTTATATTTGAGATTCTTCAAATAGCCACCCTTGCCTTGACGACAGCTTTGCACACTCTTGGCATTCTCTCAGCCAGCTTCATCTGGAATGCTTTTCCAACAGTCTTGAAGGAGTTCCCACATATGCTGAGCACTTCTTGGCTATTTTTCCTTCACTCTGCCGTCCGACTCATCCCAAACCATCTCAATTGGGTTGAGGTCGGGGGATTGTGGAGGCCAGGTCATCTGATGCAGCACTGCATCACTCTCCTTTTTGGTAAAACAGCCCTTACACAGCCTGGAGGTGTGTTGGGTCATTGTCCTGTTGAAAAACAAATGATAGTCCCACTAAGCCCAAACCAGATGGCGTATCACCGCAGAATGCTGTGGTAGCCATGCTGGTTAAGTGTTCCTTGAATTCTAAATAAATCACAGACAGTGTCACCAGCAAAGCACCCCCACACCATAACACCTCCTCCTCCATGCTTTACGGTGGGAACTACACATGCAGAGATCATCCGTTCACCCACACCGCGTCTCACAAAGACAGTGGTTGGAACCAAAAATCTCAAATTTGGACTCCAGACCAAAGGACAAATTCCCACCAGTCTAATGTCCATTGCTCGTGTTTCTTGGCCCAAGCAGGTCTCTTCTTCTTATTGGTGTCCTTTAGTAGTGGTTTCTATGCAGCAATTCAACCATGAAAGGCCTGATTTACACAGTCCCGTCTGAACAGTTGATGTTGAGATGTGTCTGTGACTTGAACTCTGAAGCATTTATTTGGGCTGCAATTTCTGAGGCTGGTAACTCTAATGAACTTATCCTCTGCAGCAGAGGTAACTCTGGGTCTTCCTTTCATGTGGCGGTCCTCCTGAGAGCCAGTTTCATCATAGCGCTTGATGGTTTTTGCGACTGCACTTGAAGAAACTTTCAAAGTTCTTGACATTTTCCGGATTGACTGACCTTCATGTCTTAAAGTAATGATTTCGCTTTGCTTAATTGAGCAGTTCTTAATATGGACTTGGTCTTTCACCAAATAGGACTATGTTCAGTATACCCCCCCCCCCTACCTTGTCATAACACAACTGATTGGCTGAAACGCATTAAGGAAAGAAATTCCACAAATTAACTTTTAAAAAGGCACACCTGTTAATTGAAATGCATTCATGGTGACTACCTCATGAAGCTGGTTGAGAGAATGCCAAGAGTGTGCAAAGCTGTCATCAAGGCAAAGGGTGGCTACTTTGAAGAATCTCAAATATATTTTGATTTGTTTAACACTTTTTAAGTTACTACATGATTCCATCTGTGTTATTTCATAGTTTTGATGTCTTCATTATTATTCTACAATGTAGAAAATAGTCCCCCAAAAAATGAAAATGGAACGAGTAGGTGTCTAAACTTTTGACCCAGTGTGGGTGTGTGTGTGTGTATACACAGTGGGGAGAACAAGTATTTGATACACTGCCGATTTTGCAGGTTTTCCTACTTACAAAGCATGTAGAGGTCTGTAATTTTTATCATATGTACACTTCAACTGTGAGAGACGGAATCTAAAACATAAATCCAGAAAATCACATTGTATGATTTTTAAGTAATTAATTTGCATTTTATTGCATGACATAAGTATTTGATACATCAGAAAAGCAGAACTTAATATTTGGTACAGAAAACTGTTTGTTATTACAGAGATCATACGTTTCCTGTAGGTCTTGACCAGGTTTTGCACACACTGCAGCAGGGATTTTGGCCCACTCCTCCATACAGACCTTCTCCAGATCCTTCAGGTTTCGGGGCTGTCGCTGGGCAATAAGGACTTTCAGCTCCCTCCAAAGATTTTCTATTGGGTTCAGGTCTGGAGACTGGCTAGGCCACTCCAGGACCTTGAGATGCTTCTTACGGAGCCACTCCTTAGTTGCCCTGGCTGTGTGTTTCGGGTCGTTGTCATGCTGGAAGACCCAGCCACGACCCATCTTCAATGCTCTTACTGAGGGAAGGAGGTTGTTGGCCAAGATCTCGCAATACATGGCCCCATCCATCCTCCCCTCAATACGGTGCAGTCGTCCTGTCCCCTTTGCAGAAAAGCATCCCCAAAGAATGATGTTTCCACCTCCATGCTTCACGGTTGGGATGGTGTTCTTGGGGTTGTACTCATCCTTCTTCTTCCTCCAAACACGGCGAGTGGAGTTAAAACCAAAAAGCTCTATTTTTGTCTCATCAGACCACATTACCTTCTCCCATTCCTCCTCTGGACCATCCAGATGGTCATTGGCAAACTTCAGACGGGCCTGGACATGCGCTGGCTTGAGCAGGGGGACCTTGCGTGCGCTGCAGGATTTTAATCCATGACGGCGTAGTGTGTTACTTTGAGACTGTGGTCCCAGCTCTCTTCAGGTCATTGACCAGGTCCTGCCGTGTAGTTCTGGGCTGATCCCTCACCTTCCTCATGATCATCGAGGTGAGATCTTGCATGGAGCCCCAGACCGAGGATGATTGACCGTCATCTTGAACTTCTTCAATTTTCTAATAATTGCGCCAACAGTTGTTGCCTTCTCACCAAGCTGCTTGCCTATTGTCCTGTAGCAATTGTATCCCTGATGTCCTTACACAGCTCTCTGGTCTTGGCCATTGTGGAGAGGTTGGAGTCTGTTTGATTGAGTGTGTGGACAGGTGTCTTTTATACAGGTAACGAGTTCAAACAGGTGCAGTTAATTCAGGTAATGAGTGGAGAACAGGAGGGCTTCTTAAAGAAAAACTAACAGGTCTGTGAGAGCCGGAATTCTTAATGGTTGGTAGGTGATCAAATACTTATGTCATGCAATAAAATGCAAATTAACGACTTAAAAATCATACAATGTGATTTTCTGGATTTTTGTTTTAGATTCCGTCTGTCACAGTTGAAGTGTACCTATGATAAAAAATTACAGACCTCTACATGCTTTGTAAGTAGGAAAACCTGCAAAATCGGCAGTGTATCAAATACTTGTTCTCCCCACTGTATATATATACACACAGTTGAAGTCGGAAGTTTACATACACCTTAGCCAAATGTAAAATGTAAAACTGAGTTTAAATGTATTTACATTTTCACAATTCCTGACATTTAATCCTAGAAAAAATTCCCTATCTTTATTTTAAGAATGTGAAATGTCAGAATAATAGTAGAAACAATTATTTATTTAAGCTTTTATTTCCATCATCACATTCCCAGTGGGTCAGAAGTTTACACACACTCAATTAGTATTTGGTAGCGTTGCCTTTAAATGGTTTAACTTGGGTCAAACGTTTCGGGTAGCCTTCCACAAGCTTACCACAATAAGTTGGGTGAATTTTGGCCCATTCCTCCTGACAGAGTTGGTGTAACTGAGTCAGGTTTGTAGGCCTCCTTTCTCGCACACACTTTTTCAGTTCTGCCCACAAATGTTCTATAGGATTGAGGTCAGGGCTTTGTGATGGCCAGTCCAATACCTTGACTTTGTTGTCCTTAAGCAATTTTGCCACAACTTTGGAAGTATGCTTGGTGTCAGTGTCCATTTGGAAGACCCATTTGCGACCAATCTTTAACTTCCTGACTGATGTCTTGAGATGTTGCTTCAATATATCCACATAATTTTCCTTCCTCATGATGCCACCTATTTTGTGAAGTGCCCCAGTCCCTCCTGCAGCAAAGCACCCCCACGGCACGATGCTGCCACCCCTGTGCTTCACGGTTGGGATGGTGTTCTTCGACTTGCAAGCACCCCCTTTTTCCTCCAAACATAACAATGGTCATTACGGCCAAACAGTTCTATTTTTGTTTCATCAGACCAGAGGACATTTCTCCAAAAAGTAAGATCTTTGTCCCCATGTGCAGTTGCAAACCGTAGTCTGGCTTTTTTAATTGCGGTTTTGGAGCAGTGGCTTCTTCCTTGCTGAGCGGCCTTTCAGGTTATGTCGATATAGGACTCGTTTTACTGCGGATATAGATACTTTTGTACCTCTTTCCTCCAGCATCTTCACAATGTCCTTTGCTGTTGTTCTGGGATTGATTTGCACTTTTCGCACCAAAGTACGTTCATCTCTAGGAGACAGAACGCGTCTCCTTCCTGAGCGGTATGACGGCTGCGTGGTCCCATGGTGTTTATACTAGCATACTATTGTTTGTACAGATGAACGTGTAACTTCAGGCATTTGAAAATTGCTCCCAAGGATGAACCAGACTTGTGGAGGTCTACAATTCTTTTTCTGAGGTCTTGGCTGATTTATTTTCATTTTCCCATGATGTCAAGCAAAGAGGCACTGAGTTTGAAGGTAGGCCTTGAAATACATCCACAGGTACACCTGCAATTGACTCAAATTATGTCAATTAGCCTATCAGAAGCTTCTAAAGCCATGACATCATTTTCTGGAATTTTCCAAGCTGTTTAAAAGGCACAGTCAACTTAGTGTATGTAAACTTCTGAGCCACTGGAATTGTGATACAGTGAATTATAAATTAAATAATCTCTCCGTAAACAATTGTTGGAAAAATTACTTGTGTCATGCACAAAGTAGATGTCCTACCCGACTTGCCAAAACTATAGTTTGTTAACAAGACATTTGTGGAGTGGTTGAAAAATGAGTTTTAATGACTCCAACCTAAGTGTATGTAAACTTCCGACTTCAACTGAATATATATATATATATATATATATATATATATATATATATATATATATATATATATATATATATATATATAGTGAGGGAAAAAAGTATTTGATCCCCTGCTGATTTTGTACGTTTGCCCACTGACAAAGATATGATCAGTCTATAACTTTAATGGTAGGTTTATTTGAACAGTGAGAGACAGAATAACAACAAAAAAATCCAGAAAAACGCATGTCAAAAATGTTATAAATTAATTTGCATTTTAATGAGGGAAATAAGTATTTGACCCCTCTGCAAAAGATGACTTAGTACTTGGTGGCAAAACCCTTGTTGGCAATCACAGAGGTCAGACGTTTCTTGTAGTTGGCCACCAGGTTTGCACACATCTCAGGAGAGATTTTGTCCCACTCCTCTTTGCAGATCTTCTCCAAGTCATTAAGGTTTCGAGGCTGACGTTTGGCAACTCGAACCTTCAGCTCCCTCCACAGATTTTCTATGGGATTAAGGTCTGGAGACTGGCTAGTCCACTCCAGGACCTTCATGTGCTTCTTCTTGAGCCACTCCTTTGTTGCCTTGGCCGTGTGTTTTGGGTTATTGTCATGCTGGAATACCCATCTTCAATGCCCTGGCTGAGGGAAAGAGGTTCTAACCCAAGATTTGACGGTACATGGCCCCGTCCATCGTCCCTTTGATGCGGTGAAGTTGTCCTGTCCCCTTAGCAGAAAAAGACCCCCAAAGCATAATGTTTCCACCTCCATGTTTGACGGTGGGGATGGTGTTCTTGGGGTTATAGGCAGCATTCCTCCTCCTCCAAACACGGCGAGTTGAGTTGATGCCAAAGAGCTTCATTTTGGTCTCATCTGACCACAACACTTTCACCCAGTTCTCCTCTGAATCATTCAGATGTTCATTGGCAAACTTCAGACGGGCCTGTATATGTGCTTTCTTGAGCAGGGGGACCTTGCGGGCGCTGCAGGATTTCAGTCCTTCACGGCATAGTGTGTTACCAATTGTTTTCTTGGTGACTATGGTCCCAGCTGCCTTGAGATCATTGACAAGATCCTCCCGTGTAGTTCTGGGCTGATTCCTCACCGTTCTCATGATCATTGCAACTCCACGAGGTGAGATCTTTCATGGAGCCCCAGGCCAAGGGAGATTGACAGGTATTTTGTGTTTCTTCCATTTGCGAATAATCACACCAACTGTTGTCACCTTCTCACCAAGCTGCTTGGCGATGGTCTTGTAGCCCATTCCAGCCTTGTGTAGGTCTACAATCTTGTCCCTGACATCCTTGGAGAGCTCTTTGGTCTTGGCCATGGTGGAGAGTTTGTAATCTGATTTATTGATTGCTTCTGTGGACAGGTGTATTTTATACAGGTAACAAACTGAGATTAGGAGCACTCCCTTTAAGAGTGTGCTCCTAATCTCAGCTCGTTACCTGTATAAAAAGACACCTGGGAGCCAGAAATCTTTTTGATTGAGAGGGGGTCAAATACTTATTTCCCTCATTAAAATGCAAATCAATTTATAACATTTTTGGCATGCGTTATTCTGGATTCTTTGTTGTTATTCTGTCTCTCACTGTTCAAATAAACCTACCATTAAAATTATAGACTGATCATTTCTTTGGCAGTGGGCAAACGTACAAAATCAGCAGGGGATCAAATACTTTTTTCCCCTAGCTGTGTGTGTATGTATATACAGTGGGGGAAAAAAAGTATTTAGTCAGCCACCAATTGTGCATGTTCTCCCACTTAAAAAGATGAGAGAGGCCTGTCATTTTCATCATAGGTACACGTCAACTATGACAGACAAATTGAGAATTTTTTTTCTCCAGAAAATCACATTGTAGGATTTTTAATGAATTTATTTGCAAATTATGGTGGAAAGTAAGTATTTGGTCACCTACAAACAAGCAAGATTTCTGGCTCTCACAGACCTGTAACTTCTTCTTTAAGAGGCTCCTCTGTCCTCCACTCGTTACCTGTATTAATGGCACCTGTTTGAACTTGTTATCAGTATAAAAGACACCTGTCCACAACCTCAAACAGTCACACTCCAAACTCCACTATGGCAAAGACCAAAGAGCTGTCAAAGGACACCAGAAACAAAATTGTAGACCTGCACCAGGCTGGGAAGACTGAATCTGCAATAGGTAAGCAGCTTGGTTTGAAGAAATCAACTGTGGGAGCAATTATTAGGAAATGGAAGACATACAAGACCACTGATAATCTCCCTCGATCTGGGGCTCCACGCAAGATCTCACCCCGTGGGGTCAAAATGATCACAAGAACGGTGAGCAAAAATCCCAGAACCACACAGGGGGACCTAGTGAATGACCTGCAGAGAGCTGGGACCAAAGTAACAAAGCCTACCATCAGTAACACACTACGCTGCCAGGGACTCAAATCCTGCAGTGCCAGACGTGTCCCCCTGCTTCAGCCAGTACATGTCCAGGCCCGTCTGAAGTTTGCTAGAGTGCATTTGGATGATCCAGAAGAGGATTGGGAGAATGTCATATGGTCAGATGAAACCAAAATAGATATTTTTGGTAAAAACTCAACTCGTCGTGTTTGGAGGACAAAGAATGCTGAGTTGCATCCAAAGAACACCATACCTACTGTGAAGCATGGGGGTGGAAACATCATGCTTTGGGGCTGTTTTTCTGCAAAGGGACCAGGACGACTGATCCGTGTAAAGGAAAGAATGAATGGGGCCATGTATCATGAGATTTTGAGTGAAAACCTCCTTCCATCAGCAAGGGCATTGAAGATGAAACGTGGCTGGGTCTTTCAGCATGACAATGATCCCAAACACACCGCCCGGGCAACGAAGGAGTGGCTTCGTAAGAAGCATTTCAAGGTCCTGGAGTGGCCTAGCCAGTCTCCAGATCTCAACCCCATAGAAAATCTTTGGCGGGAGTTGAAAGTCCGTATTGCCCAGCGACAGCCCCAAAACATCACTGCTCTAGAGGAGATCTGCATGGAGGAATGGGCCAAAATACCAGCAACAGTGTGTGAAAACCTTGTGAAGACTTACAGAAAACGTTTGACCTGTGTCATTGCCAAGAAAGGGTATATAACAAAGTATTGAGAAACTTTTGTTATTGACCAAATACTTATTTTCCACCATAATTTGCAAATAAATGCATAAAAAATCCTACAATGTGATTTTCTGGAGAAAAACATTCTCATTTTGTCTGTCATAGTTGACGTGTACCTATGATAAAAATTACAGGCCTCTCTCATCTTTTTAAGTGGGAGAACTTGCACAATTGGTGGCTGACTAAATACTTTTTTCCCCCACTGTATATATACATACATATACATACACATATATGCATACATACACATATATGCATGTTCGTTTACAGTGTGTGTGTTTACCCACCCATTGCGATAGCAGCCAGTTTATTTTTCTCCTCAGGGCTGAGTTGTAACATGGTGTGTATGACGGGGAGTAGAGCCTGCCTCTCACTGCCTGACTGCAGGAAGATGAACTGTAAGAGGACATTCTTCAGATACTCCAGGTTGGCTACACTCTTCTCTCTCTCATGGTTACGCTCCAGACGACGCACTTCAGACTTCAACAGCTAGAGAAGAAAGAAGAAGTACACAAAGAAACAAGTATGAATGTGTGAGCGAGCACTGTATATGTAAGTGAGAGAGAGTCTGTGAAAGAGAGAATATCTGTTTCATCAGTACTGTGTGTGTGTGTGTACGTACATTGACCTGTTCCATCAGAACAGCATTGGTAGCCTCTGTTTCATGCAGTAGACTGTTCATGTGTTCCATACTGCGTGTAGCTGTGGTCAACTTCTGATTCAATTCCTCTTTAGTCGGCTCCACCTGCCACACAAACGGCTCTACAACCAATCACACAAACAAATGGTGCTTTAGCAGACAGTTGTATTCGAAGACACAGTTCACAGTATGTAAAATAAGTGTCCCTTGTGGGAATCAAACCAACAACTCTGTAGCCATTGGAGACATGCATGTACAGTTCATTCGGAAAGTATTCAGACCCCTTGACTTTTTCCACGTTACGTTACAGCCTTATTCTAAAATTGATTAAATTGTTTTTTCCCCCTCATCAATCTACACACAATACCCCATAATGACAAAGCAAAAACAGGTTTTTAGAAATGTTTGCAAAGTTATTTCAAATAAAAAGCTGAAATATCACATTTACATAGGTATTCAGACCCTTTACTCAGTACATTGTTGAAGCACCTATTGGAAGCGATTACAGCCTCGAGTCTTCTTGGGTATGACGCTACAAGCTTGGCACACCTGTATTTGGGGAGTTTTCCCATTCTTCTCTGCAGATCCTCTCAAGCTCTGTCAGGTTGGATGGGGAGCGTCGCTGCACAGCTATTTTCAGGTCTCTCCAGAAATGTTCGATCGGGTTCAAGCCCGGGCTCTGGCTGGGCCACTCAAGGACATTCAGAGACTTGTCCCGAAGCCATTCCTGCGTTGTCTTGGCTGTGTGCTTAGGGTCGTTGTCCTGTTGGAAGGTGAACTTTCGCCCCAGTCTGAGGTCCTGAGCAGGTTTTCATCAAGGATCTCTCTGTACTTTGCTCCGTTCATCTTTCCCTCGATCCTGACTAGTCTCCCAATCCCTGCCGCTGAAAAACATCCCCACAGCATGTTGCCACCACCATGCTTCACCGTACGGATGGTGCCAGGTTTCCTCCAGCCGTGACACTTGGCATTCAGGCTAAAAAGTTCAATCTTGGTTTCATCAGACCAGAGAATTTTGTTTCTTATGGTCTGAGTCCTTTAGGTGCCTTTTGGCAAACTCCAAGCGGGCTGTCGTGCCTTTTACTGAGGAGTGGCTTCCGTCTGGCCACTCTACCATAAAGGCCTGATTGGTGGAGTGCTGCAGAGATGGTTGTCCTTCTGGAAGGTTCTCCCATCTCCACAGAGGAACTCTGGAGCTCCTTCAGAGTGACCATCGGGTTCTTGTTCACCTCCCTGACCAAAGCCCTTCTCCCCCTCAGTCTTGGTGGTTCCAAACTTCTTCCATTGAAGAATGATGGAGGCCACTGTGTTCTTGGAGACCTTCAATCCTGCAGACATTTTTTGGTGTCCTTCCCCAGATCTGTGCCTCGACACGATCCTGTCTCGGAGCTCTACGGACAATTCCTTCGACCTCATGGCTTGGTTTTTGCTCCGACATTTACATTTTTAGTCATTTAGCAGACGCTCTTATCCAGAGCGACTTACAGTTAGTGAGTGCATACATTTTTCATACTGGCCCCCCGTGGGAATCGAACCCACAACCCTGGCGTTGCAAACGCCATGCTCTACCAACTGAGCTACAGGAGGAACGTGCACTGTCAACTGTGGGACCTTGTATAGACAGGTGTGTGCCTTTCCAAATCATGTCCAATCAATTGAATCTTCCACAGATGGACTCCAATCAAGTTGCAGAAACATCAAGGATGATCAATGGAAACAGGATGTACCTGAGCTCAATTTCAAGTCTCATAGCAAAGGGTCTGAATACTTATGTAAATAAGGTATTTCAGTTTTACACACAACTATTTTTTTGCTTTGTCATTATGGGGTATTGTGTGTAGATTGAGGAAAAATATTGATTTAATCCATTTTAGAATAAGGCTGTAATGTAACAAAATGTGGAAAAAGTAAAAGGGTCTGAATACTTTCCGAATGCATTGTATGCACACGTACCCTGTTTGGGGTCTGGGGAGGTGAGTAGGTGTTCCAGTGAGGGTAGGTGTGTGTGTGTGGGTGACAGGGACTCTGTCTCGGAGGTCTCCATGCCCTCCCCCTCCTCTCTAGCCATGGACTGGAGATCACTGAGGCCCAGGCCCAGCCCCCCCATTCCCCCCTGGTCCACGGGCCGGCGGTCCACCACTGGTTTACGACTGGTCTGGACTGGAGCTGGACCTGGAGGGAGACGGGGAGGAAGGCAACACATATCATACAGTCATGCTGGGCAGAGAGCAACAATGTAATTCCCTATTTCACGAGTGTGAAATCCAGAAGCATAGAAGACTGGGGGATACATTTATAAACAGAGGATGATTTTTTTTTTTAACTGTGCTGAAAAATAGCAGATTTCACAGGTAGGTGTGTTGAGTGTGTGAGAGAGAGAGAGAGAGAGGCAGAGAAAGAGAGAGGGCAGGTGCCCGTGGGCAGTGTCTGATTGATGGACTGAGAGAGCGTGAGAGACGTGTGGGTAGAACCACCTGCAGCCCACCTTGCCCTTCACACCCTAGAGAACACACACAGCTTTGTCTTACTATACTTGTGAGGACTTTTTGGGGACCAACAATTGATTCCCATTCAAAATCCTATTTTCCCTAAACCTAAAAACAGCCTTTTTACAAGTCAGGGCAGGCAAAATGTCCTCACTTCTTTGAATTTTTGTTGGTTTACTATTCTTGTGTGGACTTCTGGTACTCACAAGTATAGTAAAACGTGTCCACACACACGCAGAGTCTCTGGAACCTCTTGACCATAATTTGCACTTGAGGTTAACATCATTTTCACTTTGAGATTCAATCAAATCTAGAACATTTTACAGTTCAGATGAAGGAAGAGAGACAAGGAGAGGAAGCTAGTTAAGACTATAGGAAGGGATCCAGCCCTGCTGTCTCCAGAAGTACTGCTTGGCCCAACTATGTGTGTTAGGGTGGCACTAATGACCAGGCTCTCCAGATGCCAGTGTGCTAGTGCCACCCAGAGGGGCAGGCAGAGCAGAGCTGGTTAAGGCTGGATGGGCTCTCTGTACCCTTCATACTAACTAACACCTGGCTAGGCTGCTGAGATGAAGTGTGTCCCATCTTTACACAGCTGCACTACAACACTGGACGAGTAAGATGAAGAGACAGAGGGAGGGGGCGAGAAAGAGAGTGTGTGTTTACTCTGAGTGGCTCCTGAGACCAGGTGTATGGGAGGTGATATATTAGCTCTTTCAGCTCTGCTCTCTCATACTCAACTAGGGCTGTTACGGTGACCGTATTACCGCCACACTGGCGGTCACGAGTCATGACGGCAGTCAAATTCCACGTGACCGTTTATTCCAAGGTAATTAGGCTTCTCCGAGCTCTGATGCTGCTGATGGTGATTAGCCTACCAAACTTGCTAACTGCCTGGTAATCAGCACTCTATTGCAAATGTATTTGAAAATCTAATCAAACACTTCATGAGAGCCCATGAGCTCATGTTGCGCAACATTTCTATAGGCTATGCAATTGCTTGATAAAAAACAGTTTTGATGGCCTCTATTAAGAGGAGCATCCCATCAGCTTTCTATAGGCTAGGCCTACTATATTTAATTATCAACTTTCCTAATATTAAGCACATTGCTTCACTTTACAACAGGAGTATAGCCTACCTGGCTGGCATGAAAATGAACCACAGGAAAAGCGTCCTCCAGTTGCTATTTAAGTGCATAGATGACTTTGTATTTATTTACTGTTTATGCCCCTGTTCCTAGACAGGTGCATGATAATGGTCCATTCTAAATCAAAACAAATCCCACACATACTATATAGTATATGTAAAGAAAACATTAAATTAAGAATAGTCTGATGGGTGACAATATTAGTGAATTATGTATTATCACTTGTGAATGATGGCCAGCTTGTACAGTAAGGCAAAAAACAGTGCATGCCTTTTTCTCTCTTGACTTTTTCAAATCATAGTCACACACCTCATGTAGCCTAGCCCATAGACCTACAGTATATGTTTTGATAAGGTTTGTATCACAACTAAAGTGGCCAAATAACTTTTTTAAATTAAGCACATTAATCCGCTTTATAACGGTGTAGAGCCTAACTGGCATACATAGGCTGCAGGTGAGTTTCAAGTTTGGCGAAAACATGCACCTTTATAATAAAGCATTACATGCATAATTGCATTTGTCGTCACTTTCAAGAACAGTGCAAATGCAATCGAAAATCACATCAAACACTTGTCTGACACGTAATTGGTCTAGCCTTTGAGTGTGGCCAGTATTATTATGCATATTGGATGGACCGGTTACCTTATGCTATGCTCCAAAATGTATATCCATGAGTCTGGGAGAGAACATATAGCCCTAGGCGATGCTGTTGGTTCATGGATTGTGCAGGGCGGCTTACAGTTAGCCTACAATTAGTGAATTTGTATTTGAATAGCCTAGTGATAGGGAATTTTTTATATTTTCATAATGAATAGGCTGACACATTACCTTTAGCTACAGAATCTCACCACCATGTGTTTCCATCTCCTCCTTTCACTCCTTTATTCCTTTCTTGAGCGCGCAGACGGGCTGTCAACAGTTTAATGAATTATATTTCGTTGCGAAACCACGTTACTATCGATGTTCCTGAACAGATTTCACTTGGTTTCCCAAATGAAGCACTGGGTAGCTGCAGGGACAGGGTTGGAGAGCCCATGGCGTACAGAGTCTGGGTGGAATATCACCTGTCGGGCAGCGAGAGCATGCTCCTCAAACAGTGGTTGATGCCTGGAGTGAAATAAGTGTTTTTGTATTTATTTTTCTGCTGCTCATATTAAAGCACATGCTCCACTATAAAACCGAAGTAGCCTACAAAACGGACTGGTGGGAAAGCTCATGGCCTCCATTCCCTATTTGAGTGCATACAGATGACATGTCTTTTTTACACTGCCCCCCTGCCCATTTGATAATGGGCCATTCTAAATCTAAACTAATTTTACATATTAGTAAAGACAATATTACATTTAGAATAGTGTGATGGGTGTATATCACTTGATGGGTGTATATCACTTGATGAGAGAACAGCTGTGCAGCCTGAGGCAAGGAACAGAGCGCAAGACCTGTTTCAATCACTTTTACGCGCAATATAGTCATGTAGTACGCACACTTGCTCCGTAATGGGAAAAATCTATTATATTCTTCTTACTATAAAATAAAATAATGGCATGGGACTTATAAGCATATCTTGTCAGCTAAATGAACAAGCCTACATCATATGGCATGGAGAATAACCAGATAACATACAGTAGGCCAACTCATATTCTGTTTTTCTGAAATGCATTTTCTTCATATCATGTTTCTTTAGACCTGACTAAAATAAATAATGGATTTATTGTTACGTGTATATTAAATTGATTTATTATACTTTTTTTAATGTAGTATGAAAATGTATGCACTCACTAACTGTAAATCGCTCTGGATAAGAGCGTCTGCTAAATGACTAAAATGTAAAAAAAAAAAATGTATAAGTACCCAGGAGGGGACACATATTATTATTGTATTCTATAGCAGCTGACAAAGTCAGTGCCTTTTTTTTTGACTTCCTACAAGCCTCTTGGCTGGTGATTACAGTGTGGAGGCCTGGAGATGCTAAAGTGTTTATGTTAATTAACGGTCAATTACCGTGAGACCGGCAGTCTTTTGCATGACCGCCACAGCCCTACTCACAACCCCTCGCGCTACCTTTCCCCTGGCCTCCATCCATCTCCCACTCTCCCCTCTCCCTCTTTAACCCAACACTCACCCCCCTTCCTGTCTTTTTCTCTCCCCTCTTCTCTCATCCTTTCCAAAACCCCACTTTCCTCTTTCCCTCTCTCAACCAAATCATGTTCTCTCCCTCTACTCTCCTCTCCCTCCCCTCCTGTCTTACTGGTCTGTTTCTGCAGTGTAAACAGTTGGTTCTCCAGCCTGGTCATCTGGTTCTGCAGGGTCTCTACTGTAGTTCTGTGTTCGTCCTGAAGATGGCGGATCTGCTCCCTGAACCCTGAGCGCTGGGCCTCGGCCTGCGAGGTTAGCTGACCCACCGTCTGAGCATGCTCTGTCCGCGTTGACATAATCTCAGCCTGGAGAGACATGAGTCTGGGGGGGAAGCGAGGGAGTATGAAATACAGAAGAAGGGGAGAGGGGGAAACAGGGGTTTTTGAAGATGAGGGCTGTTACTGTGGACTCAGTTGACTGTTAACAGACTGATATAAAACATTAGCTCTGAGAGCTAATACAAGTATTCAGGGACACATACACCCGTACCTCTCTCTGAGTTCGGCCTCTTTAGTGACGGTCTCCTGCAGTATCTTGTTGTGTCGTTCCAGCAGTGTGTCATGTTCCATCTGGAGCTGTTGTAGTTCTGCAGTGCTCACGGCCAGACTCTGCTGACTGTCCTGCAGCTTGGCTTTATACTGGTCCACCATGGACTCCATCTGGTCCCTGTGACACACACATTATTATCATATAACACACACACACACACACACACACACACACACACACACACACACACACACACACACACAATCTATAGCTATACCTCTCCTGTTTAGTGGCGTCTCCGTCGCTCTGTGCTGAGGTTTTGTTCTTCTGTTGTTTGAGGACGTTGTGAACTCTGACCTTATAGCTGTCAAACTCAGCAGTGACAGATGACAGCTCAGCCTGGAAATAACATTCACATCACACATTAATTTATGTTTTACTTAATTAAAAGCCTAACACTGTTTGTAAGCACACATATATTAGAAGCACATATTATGTGATACCGGTTTTCATATTACATCTGTATTTTCACCCTGAACTGCATGTAGTTGTGTTTCTGCAGACCAGCAGTTAATTAATATGACGGTGTATTGTGTGTGCCAGTGTATCGGTATTGTAATGAATAGTACAGTGTTAGTGTGTACATCCCTGAGGTAGGCAACCCAGCAGCACTTCCTCTACCGTGGAGCCAGACCGTACCATTCATCATCACCCACTAGACCCCAGGGGGACACCCCCATAATGTTTGGTTTCAACCATTTAGCAAAGCTGCACACCAACACTCAACTGATGAGAAATCCATAACACTATTTCTACTGCCTGAGCTGAGAGAGAGGATGAGAGGGAGAGGAGAGAGAAAGAGAGAGACCGAAGGAGAGAGATAGGGTTTAGGGTAGAGGAACGGAGAAGAGAGATAAATGGAAGGTAGAGAGAGAGAATAAGATGAGAGAGAGGGAGGAGAGAACTGGATGTAGGATGGTGTGTGTGTGTGTACCTTGGCAGTGTTAGCCTCCTGCTGTAGTGTGGTCAGTCTGTGTTGCAAGGAGCTGCTTGTTCTCTGCTGTTGTTCAGTCAGAGTCCTCAGCTGCTCCTGCAGTCTGTGGCGCTCCGCAGTCAGTTCACAGCACTGGATCTATACAAGAACACAAGAGCCACTGATATAATAACTGATACAACACATCGGGACAGATAATATTGTGACACAGTATGTACTCATCCATTACCCCTTTCAGACACAGGGTGTTACCTTTAAAGTCCTGTCTTGTTGCAGGCTCAGGTGTCTGTATTTGTATTTATTATGGATCCCCATTAGCTGCTGCCAAGGCAGCAGCTACTCTTCCTGGGGTCCAGCAAAATTAAGGCAGTTATACCATTTTAAAAACATTACCATACATTCACAACAGATTTCACAACACATTAAGTCTGTCTGAATGGGTTCAGGGACTGCCATCTTACCTTGCTGTTCTCCAATTGCTGTTGATGTGCCTCCAGCTCTCCCTTCAGAGAGGCCAGCGTCATCATCTGAATGGCTTCCTGCACACACAAACACACACTTATTAATACACTATTTATGTGCACAGACACTACACATTCAAGGAAACCAACTCCAATGTATTACAGAACACTGTAAACACTCATTTGACTAAAATGTGATCCACTGGGACCCTCTCCCTGTACTCCAGGTAATCAGGTCCCTGGGGTCTGACCTGTCTCTTGGTGTCAGCCAGGTCTTTCTTGGTTTTCACCAGCAGCTGTTTCATCTTGGAGCTCTTGTCCTCCCCCTGGTCAAGCTGGGACTTCAGACCCTCTGGGAGAACACACAGAAACAGGTTAGAAGAATGGATTACAGCACAAAGGCCATTGTTATAATGAATGAAACACATTATAGAGACGTATAGGCCTTTGATTTGCAGTAAACTGATTTAGTGCTGCTTCTTCAGTTAGTGGGTTGGCTGTAAAAAAAGTATGTCAGTGGGGCGAATGGTAGGGATCAGTGTTTGTGTGTACCGATCTCCTGGTTGAGTGAGACTTCTTGCTGTGTGTGTGTGTTTATCTGTGTTTTCAGCTCCTCCACACACACGTCTTTCTCTGACAGTTTAGTGTTGAGTTCTTTGACCAGGCGTTCATAGTCTGCCATCTCCATGTCCAACAACGAGCTCTGCTGGGCCTCCTGGAAAGACAAAAACACACATATTCACAACATATACACACACTGAATCCCATTTCTACACAAATCTTAGTATGAGTAATGGAAAAGCAGCTTCCAGTGCTTGAGGGTAAACTGTTACTTTGACATCCTGCTAGATTCTGAGTGTTGTTTTTTAGGACTAGAGGCAACACGACACACAACATCACGACACACAATTCCCGGTGAGGGTTAGAAGTAAGGGCTTTACCAGCTCTTTATTTGAGTGGCCTTGCCATGTTCGTGTGTGTGTGTGTGTGGGGGTGGGGGGGGGGGGGTATTTGTGTACCTTGCGTAGCTGCTCCAGCTCCTGTGTTGTCTGCTGAGACTGCTGCTTCTGTCTGCGGAGCTGAACTGTCAGCTCCTCTACCTCCTTCTGCAACAACGACAGCTCCTGGAGACACACAACACAGTTATACTTGTGAGGACTTTATGGGGACCAACAATTGATTCCCATTCAAAATCCTATTTTCCCTAACCCCTAAAGATAACCCTAAGCCTAAAATAGCCTTTCTAGAAGCGATGACTGGAAAAAATTTCCTCACTTCTTTGAATTTTTGTTGGTTTACTATTCTTGTGTGGACTTCTGGTACTCAGAAGTATAGTAAAACGTGTCCACACATTTAGGTCATTTAGCAGACGCTCTTATCCAGCACGACTTACAATCAGTGCATTGAACTAAGATAGTTCTCTCTCACACACACCTTTGTCTTCTGTTCCTTCAGTAGTCTCTCAGCCTGCAGGTCTCTGTTCAGGGTGTCTGTCTGTCTGTGTAGCTCTGCTGTCTGTCCTTCCATCTGTCTCACTGTACTCCTAAGAGTCTCCAACCCAGTCATCAGGTCCTCTCTCTCCAACCACAGCTGTTCATGCTGGACACAGAACACGCATTCACTCAAACATCACTCATGAGTTCTTGGCAAACACCAGTCCCCTTGGCCATATAATCAGCCAGCCAGAATACACATCAACAATAACATCACATCAGGTAAACATATCTAACAAAGACATCCAGGGAAGTCTCAGACACTGTTATGAGTTTGTCTGTATTTCCAGTCTGTATTGTCCCAGGGGAGCTCTCAGCTCACACAGCCAAGACCAGCATCTGTCTCAGTAGACTGACAACGCTACAACAGCAGATGGAACCAGCCACTGTTTAATTTACACACACTCCGTTACTTCACTAGAAACAGACAATTAGGAAGAGAAAAATATAATCATAAGAAAAGGAGGAATTAAAAAGAATGAACTAATGGACAGTTTGTATTTGGACTGGGGGGGAAACTGTCAGTCTGGTTGAGCACGCTGGATGACTTCTGAGCATGGATTGTGTGTGAGACTGTAGTGTGTGTGTCGGTGTTACCTGTTGTACGGCAGTGTTGAGTCGTTTGGTCAGCTCGGAGATCTGTTTCTCAGCTCCCTCCACCTTCTCTCTCTCCTTATCCAGCTCCTCTGTCTGCCTGTCGTAGTCCAGCTGCAAGTTCTGTAACACACATACACTTAATAATAAACACATTCATTATTGAATAGGCATTGTGCAGCTTAATTAAGCAATAAGGCACGAGGGGGTGTGGTATGTTCTTATGCGCGACGCAACGTGGAGTGCCTAGATACAGCCATTAGCCATGGTATATTGGCCATATACCACAAACCCCAGAGGTGCCTTATTGCCATTATAAACTGGTAATTAGAACAGTAAAAATATTTGTTTTCTAAATATATGGTCTGATATACCACGGCTTTCAGCCAATCAGCATTCAGGGCTCAAACCACCCAGTTTATAATGCAGAATAACACCTGCGCATATATCAAGCTGCCTGTTCTACAGTGACAGGGTATTCATCCATTCAGGTCTAGAACAAAACTCCCATTAAACACAGAAGAGTGATTTAATCTCTAATGGCTTCCAAAGCCAATTCATAAAGACAACCGTCTGAACCCGTTTAATGTGGCTGTTGTGCATTATACTAAATGAAACACAAACAGAAAGCTCCCTATTGAACAGACACACTTAGCAGCCCTGGCCAGCAAGCTAGAGCATTAGGGGAAAATACACTTATTTTCCTCTTCATCTCTTCAGGTGTTTTTTTGCAATGAAACAGATTTGTACCACCAGCCAAATAAGCAATTCACTATTGATTTCTGTGTTGTTCATTCTGTATAAGGTAGGGATGTAGTGAGGGGTCAGGGCTAAGGGTCAGGGGTTACGGGTGAGTAGTACCTTGTATCCCTCTGCTCCATGGATGATGTCTTTCATTGAGCTTGTCACCCTCTCTCTCTCAGCCTTCAACACCTCCACTTCCTCCTTTAGAGACACAGCCTCTTTCCTGCTGGTGTCCAGCTCCTTCCTGGCTTTCACAGCCACCGCCTTGATCTTATTCATCCTCTCATCCTTTTCTTTGCGCTCCTTCTCCAGCAGGGCTGAGATGGAGGGATGAGACATCATCACACACAGATCATTGGAAGAATCAGAATCCCTCAAATGATTGGCACTTTGCATCTGTCATTCTTATATGAGCTTAATAAGCATCTAGGAAGATCTAAAAACAAACAAGAATGACATTTTTTGTATTGCTCATCTGTCATAGGATTATTACACATTAGATTCCTGTTCTGTTCTCCATTAGACAGTAGTAATTAGGAACGTACCAATTTTCTCAGTGAACACATTGGCTGTGTTCTCCTCTGAGACAGGAGACTGGGTTGTAGACTAGTGGGGGGAGAGAGAGACAGAGAGAGAGGAAGGGAGAGGGTGGAAGGGAAAGAGAGGGAGGAAAAGTAAATCTGTAGCTCAGTTGGTAGAGCATGGCGCTTGCAACGCCAGGGTTGTTGGTTCGATTCCCACGGGGGGCCAGTATGAAAATGTATGCACTCACTAACTATAAGTTGCTCTGGATAAGAGCGTCTGCTAAATGACTAAAATGTAAATGTAATGAAAAATACCACAGCAGTCACTTTGACAAACCATAGCTTGGGAAAAGAGCTGGGGGCAAAAAAGCAATCCCTTTTTGTCCTTTAGATGGTGTGTGCATGTTGAGAAGGAAAGAAGCCAGAAGAACTCACCTGTAAGCCAGCCATCTCACTTCTCAACTGAGATATCACGGTGTCCTTCTCTGTTAGCTGCTGTTGTAGCTCTCTCCTCTCCTTCTCCGCCTGTTCTTCCTCCACCTCTCCCTCCCTCTCTCGGTCTGCCAGTGTCTCTGTAGCCTGGCTGACTTGTGTCAGTAGTTCTTGGTTCTCTGTTCTCATCTTCTCATTGACCAGTTTCATCTCCCTCAGGTCTCTCTGTAGAGCTTCAGTATCTCCCACCACCTCCCCCAGATTACTCCTCAGGAGGCTCCTCTCCTTCTCCAGCTCCTCTATACGAGCCTGCAGCTCCTCCACCTCCTCCCCTGGGCTCCCCTGCACCTTCTCAGACCTCTCCCTCTGCACCTCCTCTAGATTATTCTTCAGCAGGCTCCTCTCCTTCTCTAACTCCTCTATATGAGCCTGCAGCTCAGCCACCTCCTCTCTTTGGCCTTGACTCTCCTCCACCTCCCTCTCCCTTTCCTCCCTCAACCTCACCACCTCCATCTCTCTGTCCTGCAGTGCTGACAGTGTTATGTCTCTCGCTGTGCTCACCACATTAAGTGTCTCCTCTAACTCCTGAACAGCACTCTCCTTCATCTGCAGCTGAGAGACGATCTCCCCGTTCTGCCTGATCAGATCCTCCACCGAAACCCTTAGCTCTACGGCTAACGCGGTCTGCACCTCAAGAGATGCCTTTAGCTCAGAGGCTAACACTGTCTGCGCCTCTACGGAGTCCTTTAGCTCGAGGGCTAACGCATTCTTCTCCTCCAGAGACGTCTGCAGCTGCTCCTTCAGCCCCTCGGCTGCCTGTGTCTGCTCCAGGAAGCTCTCCAGCCTCTTCTCTAGGCCCTGGACCTTCTCCAGCAGGCTCGCTCTGTCTTCATCCAACCCTCTCACCCTCTCCACCAGACCATCTCTCTCCTCAGTAAGCCCTGTGACTCTCTCCTGTAGCTCCTGGACTGCAGAAGCCCCCTGTTCCTTCATAGCTTCATACTGTCTGGCGATGTCCCCGGTCCTATGACCTAGCTCAGTCTCCAGGCCTCTCAGGATGTCTCTGGTGCGTTCGTACTCAGCCACCGCCTGGCTCCTGTCTCTGGCTAGGGACTCACATTCTGCCACCACCTGCCTCCTCTCTCTGGCTAGGGACTCACATTCACCCACGGCCTGGCTCTTCTCCCTGGCTAAGGTCTCACACTGGGCCCTCAGCTCCTGGACCTCCAGGATCAATCTCTGCTGTTCTTGCAGGGTCAGGCTCTGGTGGTCTGCACCAGGGACAGGGCTAGACAGGCTCTGTCTGGGGCTAGAAGGGCTGGCAGGTAGGCTGTCCACTGGGTCTCTCTGTGGGCCGCTCAGCTGGATCTGAGTGAACGCTTGAGCCTCCTGAAGTTCACGGTTAGGGGTTGCAAGGATCAGAAGGTCACGGTTAGGGGTCATATTTACGTCAGGGGTCGCAACCTCCCGGGTCATCAGCAACTCTTCGATCTTAAACTCTAGTTCCTCCTTCTCTGTCTGAAACTCCTCCCTTACCCTCTCAAGCTCCGCCTCCAGTTCAGTCTTCACATTGCCCAGGAAGATCAGCTCGTCTTGCAGCATGGTATTCTGTGATTGCTGGTCCTCCAGGGCAGATCGGAGCTGTCCGCGCTCAGTCTCTCCATCACTGGCATCAATCTGACTTACACCAGACAGCTCCAACATCCTGGCTATCCCTGAGCTGCGGCCACTAGGCTCCTCCTCTTCCTCCTGCACATCCTGCAGGAAGCTGTCATAACAAGAAAAGGAAGAAGATTGGATTAATAAAGCACTTTTTCTAGTTGCTCAAAGCGTTTTACTGTACATTGTATGACTCTTCTTGTCCATCCTCAATGTGTAGCACTATGACCCACCTGTCTTTGAGAGCCAGCTGCTCACTGAGCTCCTCTTGGAGGAGTAGCAGTCTCTCTCTCTCCATCTCAAAGTCCTCCTCCAGAGCTCTCAGCTCCTCTTCATGTTGCACACTATGCTGAGCCAACTCCTCTCTCAGGTTCTCTACTTCCTGCTGGGCCTGAAAGTAAAATAAACACACACACACAGTTTATTGCAACATTTAAAGCAGAAGGTCTTCATCAACTGTCAGTTTACAACAGTGTAAGGGTTTTTCGTTTGTGACATTTTTCGTACACTACTTTTCAACTAACCTCTGTCAGTGCCCTCTGATGGTCTTCCTGCAGCGCTGCAGCCTCCTGGGCGCTCCGCTCCATGGCTGCAGATAGCTCCGTCTGCAGACTCAGGATCTGTGACTCCAGGCTGCGACTTACGGCTTCTACACTCTCGCCCGAGTCTTCCCTTTCTCTCTGCTTTTCTTTCTCTCTTTCTCTCTCTTTCTCTCTGTCACTCTCTTCTTTCTCCCTCAGAAGCCTCTGGAAGAATTCAACTTCTTCTTTGTGTTTGGCTTGGGATGCGTCCAGGCTCTTCTCCAAGGCTGCTATTTTCTTCTGGTGGTCTTCCTTGGCCTGGTCCAACTCTCCCAGCAGGGTGGCCAGTTTCCCTACTGCATCCTGGTCATATTCAACAGAAAACAAAGTTAGAGCTGGACTGGAACAAAAGGCTGAACACCCTGTAGTTATCCAGGGCCAGGGTAGGTGACCATTGGTCTGGCAGTTTACCTGTTCCCGGTGCTTGATCTTCTCATTCTCCTTCCGCAGTAACACTGCACTCTGCTGGGTCTCAGCCTTTTCCAGCAGCAAGGCACTCATCCTCTCGGTCAGCTCCTGGTAGAACAGAATAGAATACTACAGAATTCAACAGAATAGAATGGAAAACACATTACTGACAAACACTTCCAAAGCACTTCAGCAGCTGCAAAGCATGAGCTTATTAATTTTCTCATGTAAGAATTTAAGACCACAAACCTGTATGATGGAGTCACCTGAATTGCCTTTTGGCTGAGACTTGAGGGTGTCAACCTCCGTTTCCAAATCTGGAAAAAAATATTGAGAAACAGAAAGGACAAAAATTATTACAAAAGGAAATCCAACTAGCTACTGTATTGATTTATCAATGATCACAACATTGAATGGTAAACAGTGTATGACAGATGCTTCATGAACCTGCACATTTGGACTTCATCTTCTGTATGGCAGCCATCTGCTTCTTGGCAAACTTGATGAGGTCATCCTTGGACAGCGTGTCCAACTTCATAGAGGTAACAGTAAGACAAAGAGGTAACAGTAAGACAGAGAGGTAACAGTAACACAGAGGTAAAAGTAAGACATAGAAAGCATTATTTGCTGCACCTTTGACTTAGCGCCAGCTGGAGGTGATGAGGCCACAAACCCTGGGCTGGTGTCCTGCTATTGTGGAGAAAAAAACTATTACATAAAACAGGATACAGTTACGACACACACACACCTTGTTCGATATTGACTGAATTGCAGTTGACGACTGCCAACTGAATGATCTACATATCACCTTTGATACACTGGGGCCCCTCAGGGGTGAGTGCTTAGTCCCCTCCTGTACTCCCTGTTCACCTACGACTGCGTGGCCAAACACGACTCCAACAACACAATTAAGTTTGCTGACGACACAACAATGATAGGCCTGATTACCGACAACGATGAGACAGCCTATAGGGAGGAGGTCAGAGACCTGGCAGTGTGGTGGCAGGACAACAACCTCTCCCTCAATGTGAGCAAGACAAAGGAGATGATCGTGGACTACAGGAAAAGGAGGGCCGAACACGCTCCCATTAACATCGACGGGGCTGTAGTGGAGCGGGACGAGAGTGTCAAGGTCCTTGGTGTCCACATCACCAACAAACTATCATGGTCTAAACACACCAAGACAGTCGTGAAGAGGGCACGACAACACCTTTTCCCCCTCAGGAGACTGAAAAGATTTGGCATGGGTCCCAGATCCTCAAAGAGTTCTACAGCTGCACCATCGAGAGCATCCTGAACGGTTGCATCACCGCCTGGTATGGCAACTGCTCGGCATCTGACCATAAGGCGCTACATAGGGTAGTGCGTACGGCCCAGTACATCACTGGGGCCAAGCTTCCTGCCATCCAGGACCTATATACTAGGCGGTGTCAGAGGAAGGCCCAAGTCATAGACTCTTCTCTCTGCTATCGCACGGCAAACGGTACCGGAGTGCCAAGTCTAGGACCAAAAGGCTCCTTACCAAGCCATAAGACTGCTGAACAATTAATCAAATGCCCCCCCCAAAAAAAAACATATTTTCAGTGTACTGAGGGGGAAAAGGTGTTGTAGTGCCCTCTTCACGACTGTCTTGGTGATGTGGACACCAAGGAACATGAAACTCTCGTCCCGCTCCACTAAGCAGTTGTTACAACAACAAGAAAATTGCTTTGTCCAAATACTGATGGATTCGACTAATAAAAGAATGGACGACCAGACCAGAGAGGTCCAGCACCTAAAGAACAGTTTGCAGTTCTCCCAGGGTCAGCTCGATGAGTTGAAACAGGAGAACGGCAAGATTACAGCAATCTGTAAGTCATTGAGAGAGGACATCAGTTCTGTCTGTGAATCCATGATAACAACGACGGATAAATCTCGAGGGACAATCAAGGCGTAACAACATGGTTGTGGACAGAATTGCAGAATCTCCACGAGACCTGGATGTAGTCTGAGGACCAAGTGAGGGAAATGATCTCTGAGAAATTGAAGATAGACCACAGGAAGATTGAGGTGGAGCGTGCCCACAGGACTGGAAAACCCACCACCAGCCCAGGTGACAGGCCCAGGCCGATACTGGTCAAGTTCCTGAGGTTCTGTTCTGGAAAGAGCCAAGAACTTTAGAGGAACGTATATATTTCTCAAAGAGGACTATCCTGAAGCGGTGCCCCAGAAGAGGAAAGAACTTATCCCAGCCATGAAAACTGCCTGAGCGCGTGGGGACATTGCTTACATCCGCTATGACAGGCTCATTGTTCACCCTCCCTCCCAGAAGCCTGGAAGGGATGAGAGAGCCAAGCCTATGGGTTCGTAGCTTCAACCCCGCAGCACACACACAGACACGCCAATTGATTAATGGACTGCTGAATGTATATTTTTTTTATCTTGCTTTGTTTGCCCTTTCCAGTATTATGTCTATCTCTGATAAGCTACCCAGGAAAGGGCTGAAAATAGCCCATATTACTATATGTAGCCTTACAAATAAAGTTCATGAAATCAATAACTTCCTAACATCAGATAACATTCATATATTAGCCCTTTCTGAGACTAATTTGGATAATTCATTTGATGATACAGCAGTAGCAATACAAGAATACAACATCTATAGAAGAGACAGAAATGCTTATGGGGGAGGTGTTGCTGTATGTATATGTATATATATATATATATATATATATATATATAGTGGGGGAAAAAAGTATTTAGTCAGCCACCAATTGTGCAAGTTCTCCCACTTAAAAAGATGAGAGAGGCCTGTAATTTTCATCATAGGTACACGTCAACTATGACAGACAAAATGAGTAAATAAAATCCAGAAAATCACATTGTAGGATTTTTAATGAATTTATTTGCAAATGATGGTGGAAAATAAGTATTTGGTCAATAACAAAAGTTTCTCAATACTTTTTTATATACCCTTTGTTGGCAATGACACAGGTCAAACGTTTTCTGTAAGTCTTCACAAGGTTTTCACACACTGTTGCTGGTATTTTGGCCCATTCCTCCATGCAGATCTCCTCTAGAGCAGTGATGTTTTGGGGCTGTTGCTGGGCAACACGGACTTTCAACTCCCTCCAAAGATGTTCTATGGGGTTGAGATCTGGAGACTGGCTAGGCCACTCCAGGACCTTGAAATGCTTCTTACGAAGCCACTCCTTCGTTGCCCGGGCGGTGTGTTTGGGATCATTGTCATGCTGAAAGACCCAGCCACGTTTCATCTTCAATGCCCTTGCTGATGGAAGGAGGTTTTCACTCAAAATCTCACGATACATGGCCCCATTCATTCTTTCCTTTACACGGATCAGTCGTCCTGGTCCCTTTGCAGAAATACAGCCCCAAAGCATGATGTTTCCACCCCCATGCTTCACAGTAGGTATGGTGTTCTTTGGATGCAACTCAGCATTCTTTGTCCTCCAAACACGACAAGTTGAGTTTTTACCAAAAAGTTATATTTTGGTTTCATCTGACCATATGACATTCTCCCAATCCTCTTCTGGATCATCCAAATGCACTCTAGCAAACTTCAAACGGGCCTGGACATGTACTGGCTTAAGCAGGGGGACACGTCTGGCACTGCAGGATTTGAGTCCCTGGCGACGTAATGTGTTACTGATGGTAGGCTTTGTTACTTTGGTCCCAGCTCTCTGCAGGTCATTCACTAGGTCCCCCCGTGTGGTTCTGGGATTTTTGCTCACCGTTCTTGTGATCATTTTGACCCCACGGGGTGAGATCTTGCGTGGAGCCCCAGAACGAGGGAGATTATCAGTGGTCTTGTATGTCTTCCATTTCCTAATAATTGCTCCCACAGTTGATTTCTTCAAACCAAGCTGCTTACCTATTGCAAATTCAGTCTTCCCAGCCTGGTGCAGGTCTACAATTTTGTTTCTGGTGTCCTTTGACAGCTCTTTGGTCTTGGCCATAGTGGAGTTTGGAGTGTGACTGTTTGAGGTTGTGAACAGGTGTCTTTTATACTGATAACAAGTTCAAACAGGTGCCATTAACACAGGTAACGAGTGGAGGACAGAGGAGCCTCTTAAAGAAGAAGTTACAGGTCTGTGAGAGCCAGAAATATTGCTTGTTTGTAGGTGACCAAATACTTATTTTCCACCATAATTTGCAAATAAATTCATTAAAAATCCTACAATGTGATTTTCTGGAGAAAAAAATTCTCAATTTGTCTGTCATAGTTGACGTGTACCTATGATGAAAATTACAGGCCTCTCTCATCTTTTTAAGTGGGAGAACTTGCACAATTGGTGGCTGACTAAATACTTTTTTCCCCCACTGTATGTATGTATGTATGTATGTATGTATGTATGTATGTATATATATATATATATATATATATATATATATATATATTCAGAGCCATATTCCTGTAATGCTTAGAGAAGATCTTATGTCAAGTGTTACTGAAGTGCTGTGGTTGCAGGTTCACTTGCCACATCTAAACCCTTTTCTTTTGGGGTGTTGCTATAGGCCACCAAGTGCGAACAGTCAGTATCTAAATAATGTGTGAAATGCTTGATAGTGTATGTGATGTAAACAGAGAGGTCTACTTTCTTGGGGACCTGAATACTGACTGGTTTTCATCAAGCTGTCCGCTCAAGAGGAAGCTTCTTACTGTAATCAGTGCCTGTAATCTGGTTCAGGTTATTAATCAACCTACCACGGTGTTTACAAACACTACAGGAACAAGATCATCCACATGTATCGATCACATTTTCACTAATACTGTAGAACTTTGTTCTAAAGCTGTATCCGTACCCATTGGATGCAGTGATCACAATATAGTGGCTATATCCAGGAAAGCCAAAGTTCCAACAGCTGGGCCTAAAATAGTGTATAAGAGATCATATAAAATATTTTGCTGTGACTCATATGTGGATGATGTAAAAAATATTTGTTGGTCTGATGTGATTAATAATGAGCATCCAGATGGTGCCCTTGATCAATTTATGAAATTGCTTCTTCCAATTATTGATAAACATGCACCTGTTAGGAAATTGACTGTTAGAACTGTTAAGGCTCCATGGATTGATGAGGAATTGAAAAACTGTATGGTTGAAAGAGATGGGGAAAAACGAGTGGCTAATAGATCTGGCTGCACATCTGACTGGCTGACTTACTGCAAATTGAGAAATGATGTGACTAAACTCAACAAAAAGAAGAAACTGTATTATGAAGCCAAGATCAATGATATAAAGAATGATGGAAAAAAACTTGAGCACTTTAAATGAAATTATGGGTAGAAAGACAAATTCAACTCCATCTTTCATCGAATCAGATGGGTTATTCATCACAAAACCATTTGATTTTGCCAATTATTTTAATGATTACTTCATTGGCAAAGTGGGCAAATTTAGGCAGGAAATGCCAGCAATGAACAGTGAGCCATCGTATTCATGCATAAAAAAACTAATAATGAAAGCATTGCAAGTTCGAATTTTGTAAAGTTAGTGTGGGAGAGGTGGAAAAATTATTGTTATTGATCAATAATGACAAACCTCCTGGCATTGACAACTTAGATGGAAAGCTACTGAGAATGGTAGCTGACTCTATAGCCACTCCTATCTGTCATATCTTTAATCTGAGCCTAGAGGAAAGTCTTTGTCCTCAGGCCTGGAGGGAAGCCAAAGTAATTCCGCTACCCAAGAATGGTAAAGTGGCCTTTACTAGTTCTAACAGTAGACCTATAAGCTTGCTGCCAGCTCTTAGCAAACTGTTGAAAAAAATTGACCTAATACAATGCTATTTCTCTGTAAACAAATTAACAACAGACTTTCAACATGCTTATAGGGAAGGGCACTCAACATGTGTGACTGACACAAATTACCGATGATTGGTTGAAAGAAATTGATAATAAGAAGATTGTGGGAGCTGTACTGTTAGATTTCAGTGCAGCCTTTGATATTATTGACCATAACCTGTTGTTGAAAACGTATGTGTTATGTCTTTTCAACCTCTGCCATATCGTGGATGCAGAGCTATCTATCTAATAGAACTCAAAGACTTTTCTTTAATGGAAGCTTCTCTAATGTCAAACATGTAAAGTGTGGTGTACCACAGGGCAGCTCTCTAGGCCCTCTACTCTTTTCTATTTTTACCAATGACCTGCTACAGGCATTAAACAAAGCATGTGTGTCCATGTATGCTGATGATTCAACCATATACGCATCAGCAACCATATCTAATGAAGTCACCGAAACCCTTAAAGAGTTGCAGTCTGTTTTGGAATGGGTGGCTACTCATAAACTGATCCTGAACATCTATAAAACTAAGAGCATTGTATTTGGTACAAATCATTCCCTAAGTTCTAGACCTCAGCTGAATCTGGTAATGAATGGTGTGGCTGTTGAACAAGTTAAGGAGACTAAATTACTTGGCGTTACCTTAGATTGTAAACTATCATGGTCAAAACATATAGATTAAATGGTTGTAAAGATGGGGAGAGGCCTGTCCATAATAAAGAGATGGTCTGCTTTTTTGACACCACACTCCAAAAAGCAAGTTCTGCATGCTCTAGTTTTGTCTAATCTTGATTATTGTCCAGTTGTGTGGTCCAGTGCTGCAAGGAAAGACCTAGTTAAGCTGAATCCCAAATTGTTTGCATAGTCAACTTACACACAGCTCTGACACACACACCTACCCCACCAGACATGCCACCAGGGGTCTTTTCAAAGTCCCCAAATCCAGAACAAATTCAAGAAAGCGTACAGTATTAAATAGAGCCATTATTGCATGGAACTCCTTTCCAGCTCGTATTGCTCAAATAAACAGCAAACCTGGTTTCAGAAAACAGATAAAGCAACACCTCACAGCACAACGCCTCTCCCCTATTTGACCTAGATAGATTGTGTGTATGTATTGATATGTAGGCTGTGTGTGCCTTAAAAAAAAAGTATGTAGTTCTGTCCTTGAGCTGTTCTTGTCTATTAATGTTCTGTATTATGTCATGTTTCATGTTTTGTGTGGACCCCAGGAAGAGTAGCTGCTGCTTTTGCAACAGCTAATGGGGATCCTAATAAAATACCCCATTTGTTTTTACAGAACATTAATAGACAAGAATAGCTCAAGGACAGAACTACATACATTAGGCAGAAACTTAGGCAGGAAATGCCAACAATGAACAGTGAGCCATTATATTCATGCATAAAAAAACAAGTAATAAAATACCCCATTTGTTTTTACACTGCTGCTACCCGCTGTCTATTATCTATGTATTTACAAATTACATCGACTCGGTACTGGTACCCCCTGTATATAAACTTGTTATTGTTATTTTCTAGTGTTACTTTTTATTATTTTTTACTTTAGTTTATTTGGTAAATATTTTCTTAACTCTTTCTTGAAATGCATTGTTGGTTAATGGCTTGTAAGTAAGCATTTCACGGTAAGGTAAACACCTGTTGTATTCGGCGAATGTGACAAATAAAGTTTGATATGATCATACATTACTAGCTACTCATTATTACTTTCTAAATCAGTCAGTTATAATTTAACTACAATGCATCACGGATTTTAAGCTGCTCTCGAACAATGCAACACACACACACCAGTGGAGGCTGCTGAGGGGAGGACGGCTCATAATAATGGCTGGAATGGAGTGTAATGGCTGGAATAGAGTGAATGGAATGGTATCAAACGTATGAAAACCATGTGTTTGATATCATTCCACTCACTCCATTCCAGTCATGTGGTCCTCTGTAGCTCAATTGGTAGAGCATGGCGCTTGTAATGCCAGGGTAGTGGGTTCGATCCCCGGGACCACCCATACGTAAAAATGTATCCACACATGACTGTAAGTCGCTTTGGATAAAAGCGTCTGCTAAATGGCATATTATTATTATGAGCCATCCTCCCCTCAGCAGCCTCCACTGACACACACGCGCGCGGAAACATCATGCATAGCAAATTCCTTAGGCAACAATCTCACCTTTGCAGCCTAGGTAAACACTACAAAAGCGATGAGTAGGTATCACGTAGCTAATCTCATCTAGCTAGATAGCTAGTGATACGGAAGCATGTGAATTCTTCTGGATAAGGAAAAAGCTAGCTAGTTGTCCATGGCTAACATTACAGTACCTTAATAGCTAGCTAACTACACCAGTAACTTTGGCAAGATGTATGACTTAACTATAATTTATTGTTACAATGGCGATTTAGTTGTCATTACTAGTATTAACGTTAGCTATGCCAGCTAGCCAGACATGCTACAATCACTTCCTTGGAGACGTCGTTGGACCAAACTTACCTCCATCTTGATCGACGCAATGTAAGTACCCAATCGTTAACGGAATCGGTAGTCTGTAACTAAATATCTGATATATGTTCTTATATTGCACAGTTCCTTTGGTTACTGTACGATTTGAAAACTAAAGGATTTCAATATTTTGATGCGCTCCAAATGCTAAGCTTCAGCTCATTTCCGCTTCGTCAACCAACCGTACGTACGTCACTATATAGATCACACAATTTAATGTGAACCCCGCCACCGACTATTCGGGATGGAAACAGGATTCCCCCAAAAACTGAACAACGAAAAAACGACCAAAAAATAAATAAATAAAATAAGCTAAATAAAAAAATCAAACACATCTGATCCCTACACAGGCTCTAGGGGAACCTGGGAGGGTGGTTCTTCCTGCGCCAGTACCCCTTGCAAATCTTCAGATGTAAAATCCTTAAATCCCAAATACCTTTCTGCTGCAGCCACAACAATGTCCAGTTTCTTAGACTTCTTTGAGACTTGTGCTGTACAGTTTATAACTGTGGCAATGAACGCAACAAAATCCATATTTTTAACACACAGGGTATATTTTGTCTGGAAGCAAACATGTACTACAGGCTGTGGTGTATCCACTACCATATCTTCACTAGCTTCACTTGTTTTCTCAATGCTTTTAATCGCTTCCGCATAGGAGATTCGATTGACCGCTCTAACTTTTGCCACCTCAATCCAGGATCATGATCCCTACAGCTCTTACGGCGTATCTTACATAACCAAGCTTCACATGAGTAGGTATTTGCTCTTTATCAAAAAACAACAGGACCGACAGACTTTCTTATTTTTCTCCATTCACCCAGCGGGTCAGACGCCAGACAACAACCACACCAGGAATTCTCTTCAGGTATTCAACCTGAACATCTGTCGTCACCCCTGAGATGACTCCTTTGACGGGTGCTCTACTCTGAAGTTAAAAACACTTCTGTTGTCTGGATTCTTTTGAGGCTCATTGCAATCTTCCTCTGTTCTTCAGAAATACAATGAATCAAAATAAGACCACTTCTGGTCACTCTGACAGACTCCACTTTTCCAAGCGCGCACTTCACCATTTTCGACACCTCAAACGGTTTTCCCACATATGCATCCTTACTCAACAAATGCATCCCAACAAGAAGCGATTCATTATAATTCACACATGTATCCTCCACTCCAATTTTAGACAATTTCATTTTTTTTCTCCTCCAGCTTTTGATGCTACTGTTGTCCATTCAGAACATTCGTCTTCACCAAATTTGCTCGACGCGCCGCTTGATTCGAACTCAGCATCCACTTCCGCCATCTTCCCACCAGATCAATGATTGTGTATTGGCATTACATTGATTTTCACATCTAATGTGCTTGAAATAGCAGTACAAGGGGGATATCTGAACTTCTACAAATCAGTCAAGTTTCACCTTCATACCTGAGCTTCTTCTCATGACTCTTGAGTAACCCAAACTGACAGCCGTAGGCCTACTCGATAGTGCCTACCAGACTTCAGACTATCCAATAGTCAAAAGTGCAGAATTTCAAAGTAACATGAGTTATTTATACACTGTAATAGCCATTTCCAGGTGAACAAAATAGAAGAGCAGTTGCAGATAAAGTAAATCATAAATCAATCAGATTAATTACAAGTTGCAAGAGGGAGACACCTCCAGCACTAACCTCCATCACAGAAGCAGAGAAAATGTCTAACTGGCCCCTTGGAGACAGGTCCATTATATCCTAATCCGACAGCAAAATAATACTGTAATCACCAGCCAAGAGGCTTGTAGGAAGTCAAAACAAAAGGCACTGACTTTGTCAGCTGCTATAGAATACAATAATAATATGTGTGTCCTCCTGGGTACTTATACATATTTTTTTTTTTTTACATTTTAGTCATTTAGCAGATGCTCTTATCCAGAGCGACTTACAGTTAGTGAGTGCGTACATTTTTCATACTGGCCCCCCGTGGGAAACGAACCCACAACCCTGGCGTTGCAAGCGCAATGCGCTACCAACTGAGCTACAGGGGACCCTGTGGCATAAATAACTAGTATAAACATATGAGTTTAATTCATAACATACCACATCTGGTCTAGTGACCATCGACCTGAGTGTTACAAACAGAACACTGGAAATCATGTGTATTACAGAAAGGGAAAATATATACACTGCTCAAAGAAATAAAGGGAACACTAAAATAACACATCCTAGATCTGAATGAATGAAATAATCTTATTAAATACTTTTTTCTTTACATAGTTGAATGTGCTGACAACAAAATCACACAAAAATTATCAATGGAAATCAAATTCATCAACCCATGGAGGTCTGGATTTGGAGTCACCCTCAAAATTAAAGTGGAAAACCACACTACAGGCTGATCCAACTTTGATGTAATGTCCTTAAAACAAGTCAAAATGAGGCTCAGTAGTGTGTGTGGCCTCCATGTGCCTGTATGACCTCCCTACAACGCCTGGGCATGCTCCTGATGAGGTGGCGTATGGTCTCCTGAGGGATCTCATCCCAGACCTGGACTAAAGCATCCGCCAACTCCTGGACAGTCTGTGGTGCAACAATGATGTCCCAGATGTGCTCAATTGGATTCAGGTCTGGGGAACGGGCGGGCCAGTCCATAGCATCAATGCCTTCCTCTTGCAGGAACTGCTGACACACTCCAGCCACATGAGGTCTAGCATTGTCTTGCATTAGGAGGAACCCAGGGCCAACCGCACCAGGATATGGTCTCACAAGGGGTCTGAGGATCTCATCTCGGTACCTAATGGCAGTCAGGCTACCTCTGGCGAGCACATGGAGGGCTGTGCGGCCCCCCAAAGAAATGCCACCCCACACCATGACTGACCCACCGCCAAACCGGTCATGCTGGAGGATGTTGCAGGCAGCAGAACGTTCTCCACGGCGTCTCCAGACTCTGTCACGTCTGTCACGTGCTCAGTGTGAACCTGCTTTCATCTGTGAAGAGCACAGGGCGCCAGTGGCGAATTTGCCAATCTTGGTGTTCTCTGGCAAATGCCAAACGTCCTGCACGGTGTTGGGCTGTAAGCACAACCCCCACCTGTGGACGTCGGGCCCTCGTACCACCCTCATGGAGTCTGTTTCTGACCGTTTGAGCAGACACATGCACATTTGTGGCCTGCTGGAGGTCATTTTGCAGGGCTCTGGCAGTGCTCCTCCTGCTCCTCCTTGCACAAAGGCGGAGATAGCGGTCCTGCTGCTGGGTTGTTGCCCTCCTACGGCCTCCTCTACGTCTCCTGATGTACTGGCCTGTCTCCTGGTAGCGCCTCCATGCTCTGGACACTACGCTGACAGACACAGCAAACCTTCTTGCCACAGCTCACATTGATGTGCCATCCTGGATGAGCTGCACTACCTGAGCCACTTGTGTGGGTTGTAGACTCCGTCTCATGCTACCACTAGAGTGAAAGCACCGCCAGCATTCAAAAGTGACCAAAACATCAGCCAGGAAGCATAGGAACTGAGAAGTGGTCTGTGGTCACCACCTGCAAAACCAGTGCTTTATTGGGGGTGTCTTGCTAATTGCCTATAATTTCCACCTGTTGTCTATTCCATTTGCACAACAGCATGTGAAATTTATTGTCAATCAGTGTTGCTTCCTAAGTGGACAGTTTGATTTCACAGAAGTGTGATTGACTTGGAGTTACATTGTGTTGTTTAAGTGTTCCCTTTATTTTTTTGAGCAGTGTACATATGCTAAACATATACATCCTAAATATCTCCATTACATACACCAACGACTTTAAGTCAATCAGTCAAGGTGTGGGATTGTGTGGGATGCGAGAAACTATTGATGTTCTGTAGACTGGACTAGGTAACGCAAATCAAATGAAAAAAAGGGCCTGCCCTGCCTCAGATTTGTTTCTCAGGCTAGACAGCATTGGTACATGTAGCTACTAAATCATTACCCGTCTGTCTGTCATTCCCTACACGCTATTCAGCAGGCTCCAGGAGTGAAGTTACTCGATCCAGTCAACACAGTGGGTATTACCACCGGATAGCCCATACAGGAAAAGGTTAGTGTTATCCATTCACAGAGAAAAGCTATGAGAGTGGCCTGAGATGGTTTCAGTGTGTTTTAATCATTGAGTATTAATACAGTGTATTAACCCTGCATGGCTGCTAGGTAGAGCGAGAGAGAGGGCTGGTTGTAAATGAGATTCCTGTTGGGATGGAGAGCATGAGTGGGCCTAACAGTATAACCAAAGGGCATTAGAGTAATGATTAACTACCATAAGGGTCACTATGGTCATCTTACTGCTGCTAAAACAACTAATGGAAGAAAAAATATATATATTCTTGATTGTATAGGCCTGTGTGCTGTGATATTGAGAGGCATCATTCTTTGACAACAGTGTGATAAAAGGATAGTAGTATCTGTAGCTTAAAAAAATGACGTACCTAAATGTTCAATATAATGTAGCTGTAACAGAGACCCCTCTGTCCCCTCTGACCATGGATGGACACCACTGACACCAGTGTTCAGAATATATGGAAATGTTAAAAATGTCTTTACGTTTCCAGGAAGAGAGGAAGCACTAAGGAAGATTAAAAGGGGTCAGAACCTGGCAGAGAGGAAGGGCTGCCAAGACGTAGATCAATAGCACACTCATCTCAGTCATCTCTGTCCCAACATCAAGCAACTCCCATACATGAACACACCTGTAAATGTGCTCTGCACCATTTAAAACAAGTTCATTAAAAGACATACAGAAACATTCAGAACATACATATCATACAGTATTTGCTTTACAATCATCCATACAAATTATGAACTTGTGAAATAAGTACATCAAGAAGGAGGGGCTGTGGTTATATCAAAAACAAGGTGAGAAAAAAAGGACATGGGTCCAAAATGACATGAGTTTGGTAGTATAAAGAACAGTTTAATTAACGGCAACAGCAAATATATCAGGTCCCAGAATCTGAAGATAGGCTAATTTGCTCAGTCACTTGGGCATTGACTTTGGCAAGCTGTGACAATGTCTCAGAGCTAGTGTCTCCTCTTCCTGACACAAACAACAAAGCTTAGCAGAATAGTTATCACCACCATCATAGTCAGTGGAACTGAAAGCACAGCTAGGCTGACTCTGTCTCTGCCTGGCTCAGGTACCCAGCTGACATCCAGCTTGTTGTCCAGACTGAGGTGGGAGACAGTGCAGGTATAGTTGTGTCTCTCTCTCAGTTCCTCTGCAATGACCTCAGCTGGTACGCCCCATCTACATTGGGCAGCAGCTGCCCCCCTGTCAGCTCCTGTTCTGTTATTGGCTGGCCGTCAATCAGCAGGTTCAGGTTGATGTGTCGTGGTTAAAAACCAAACGCCAGACAGCTCACATGGAGCCCTCCAGACTTGGCTTTCTTTCTGAGTCTGATTATGGGACGCACTTTACGCATCACAATGTAATTTTCTCTCTCCAGGAAAATCTTCAATGTTTTTTATGCAAAGGGGAAGGTCAACGTGCGCATAAAGCATTTTCACATATTCTAGCTTCACCTCATCCCATGCTAACTGTGGGTTTCCAGTATAGTATGTATACTGAGTCATGTTATATCACATCCCATCTGCAATAATCTTATTGAAAGTGTCTCTGGACAGCATTAGGACCGGTTTATCATTGTTCAACATCTCACAGCCAACCATTCTCTGCTGTACATGAATACCTTCTGTGAAATTAAAGCGTTGTTTTAATTAACTGAAAATATTTGGCATGGGTCCCCAGATCCTCAAACAGTTCTACAGTTGCACCATCGAGAGCATCCTGACCGGTTGCATCACCGCCTGGTATGGCAACTGCTCGGCATCCGACCGTAAGGCGCTACAGTGGGTAGTGCGTACGGCCCAGTACATCACTGGAGCCAAGCTTCCTGCCATCTAGGACCTATATAATAGGCGGTGTCAGAGGAAGGCCCAAAAAATTGTCAAAGACTCCAGTCACCCAAGTCATAGACTGTTCTCTCTGCTACCGCACGGCAAGCGGTACCCGAGCGCCAAGTCTAGGTCCAAAAGGCTCCTTAACAGCTTCTACCCCCAAGCCATAAGACTGCTGAACAATTAATCAAATGGCCACCCGGACTATTTACACTGCTGCTACTCGCTGTTTATTATCTATGCATAGTCACTTTACCCCAACCTACATGTACAAATTACCTAGACTATCCTGTATCCCCGCACATTGACTCGGTACCGGTACCCCCTGTATACAGTACATTCAGAAAGTATTCAGACCCTTTGATTTTTCCCACATTTTGTTAAGTTACAGACTTATTCTAAAACTGATTAAATTACTTTTTTTCTCTCATCTACACACAATACCCCATAATAGTAGTTTTTTTACATTTTGGCAAATGTATTAAAAATAAAAAAACATAAATATCTTATTTACATAAGTATTCAGACCCTTTGCTATGAGACTTGAAATGTAGCTCAGGTGCATCCTATTTCCATTGATCATCCTTGAGATGTTTCTACAACTTGATTGGAGTCCACCTGTGGTAAATTCAATTGATTGGATATGATTTGGAAAGACACACTATATAAGGTCCCACAGTTGACAGTGCATGTCAGAGCAAAAACCAAGCCATGAGGTTGAAGGAATTGTACCTAGTGCTCCGAAACAGGATTTTGTCGAGGCACAGATCTGGGGAAGGGTAAAATGTGTGCAGCATTGAAGGTCCCCAAGAACACAGTGGCCTCCATCATTCTTAAATGGAAGAAGTTTGGAACCACCAAGACTCTTCCTAGAGCTGGCCGCCCGGCCAAACTGAGCAATCGGGGGAGAAGGGCACCATCCCTACGGTGAAGCATGGTGGTGGCAGCATCATGCTGTGGGGATGTTTTTCAGTGGCAGGGACTGGGAGACTAGTCAGGATCGAGGGAAAGATGAACGCAGCAAAGTACAGAGAGATCCTTGATGAAAGCGCTCAGGACCTCAGACTGGGGCGAAGGTTCACCTTCCAACAGGACAATGACCCTAATCACTCAGCAAAGACAACATAGGAGTGGCTTCGGGACAAGTCTCTGAAAGTTCTTGAGTGGCCCAGCCAGAGCCCAGCCTTGAACCCGATCGAACCTCTTTGGAGAGACCAGAAAATAGCTGTGCAGCAACGCTCCCCATCCAACCTGACAGAGCTTGAGATGATCTGCAGAGAAGAATGGGAGAAACTCCCAAATACAGGTGTGCCAAGCTTGTAGTGTCATACCCAAGAAGACTCAAGGCTGTAATCGCTGCCAAAGGTGCTTCAACAAAGTACTGAGTAAAGGGTCTGAATACTTATGTAAATGTGATATTTCATTTTTAAAAAGAACAACAATTTACCAAAAATGTTTGAGTGTATAGTGTGTAGATTGATGAGGAAAATCTATTTTAGAATAAGGCTGTAATGTAACATAATGTGGAAAAAGTCAAGGGGTCTGAGTACTTTCCGTATGCACTGTGTGTATATATATATATATATTTACACTGAACAAAAATATAAACGCAACATGTAAAGTGTTGGTCCCATGTTTCATGAGCTGAAATAAAAGATCCCAGACATTTTCCATACGTACAAAGCTTATTTCTCTCAAATTTTGTTCCACAAATTTGTTTACATTGCCAAGATTTGTTTACATTGCCAAGATAATCCATCCACCTAACAGGTGTGGCATATCAAGAAGCTGATTAAACAGCATGATCATTACACAGGTGCACCTAGTGCTGGGGACAATAAAATGTGCAGTTTTGTCACACAACACAATGCCACAATGTCTCAAGTTTTGAGGGAGCGTGCAATTGACATGCTGACTGCAGGAATGTCCATCAGAGCTGTTGCCAGATAGTTTATGGTAGAGAAATTAACATTAAATTGTCTCAAACTTCGTTTTAGAGATGTTTTTGAAGTATGTCCAACCGGGCCTCACAACCGCAAACCACCTGTATGGTGTTGTGTGGGCGAGCGGTTTGCTGATATCAACGTTGTGATTCCTATGGTGGCGGTGGGGTTATGGTATGGGCAGGCATAAGCTACGGACAATGAACACAATTGCATTTTATCGATGGCAATTTAAAGGTACAGAGATACCATGACGAGATCCTGGAGGCCCATTGTCGTGCCATTCATCCGCCGCAATCACCTCATGTTTCAGCATGATAATGTACGGCCCCATGTCTCAAGGATCTGTACACAATTCCTGTCCCAGTTCTTCCATGGCCTGCATACTCACCAGACATGTCAAACATTGATCCTGTTCGGGATGCTCTGGATCGACGTGTACAACAGAGTGTTCCAGTTCCCGCCAATATCCAGCAACTTCGCAGAGAGGAGTGGGACAACATTCCACAGGCCACAATGAACAGCCTGATCAACTCTATGCGAAGGAGATGTGTCGCGCTCCATGAGGCAAATGGTGGTCACACCAGATACTGACTGGTTTTCTGATCCACGCCCCTACTTTTTTTAAAGGTATCTGTGACCAACAGATGCATATCTGTATTCCCAGTCATATGAAATCCATAGATTAGGGCCTAATGAATTTACACTGAACAAAAATATAAACACAACATGGAACAATTTCTAAGACTTTACTGAGTTACAGTTCATATAAGGAAAATCAGTTGATTTAAATAAATTCATTAGGTTGTTGATTGTTTCCTGTGGAATGTTGTCCTCTCCTTAAATGGCTAAAAACGTACAGTCTGTTGGGTGCTTTAGGGATTAAATTGGTAAAAGTTAGGAGTGGCCCAGTCAGAGCCCTGACCTAAATCCAATCGAAAGTGTGTGGCATGATGACTTGAAGATTGCTGTCCATCAACGCTCCCTAAGGAACTTGACAGAGCTTGAACAGTTTTGTAAAGAATGGTCAAATATTGTCAAATCTAGGTGTGCAAAGTAGGTAGAGACCTATCCCAACAGACAGCTGTAATTTCTGCAAAAGGTACTTCCACCAAGTAATAACTCGAGACTATTTCAGTGTTGTATTTTTTATGTATACTTTTTTTCAACAAAAAGAAACTCCCCTTAAAAGTCCTTCTTTAAATGCATGAAACTCTGAGGCACTGACAACAAAATGTGAAGAAAAGTTCAAGAGGTTATAGACTTTCTATTTTCACTCTTTATGCTATCGCACACACTCTGTCCACTTGTGACAACCAGCCCCATCGCGGGGTTGGATGTCACACAGTATGGTATTGGTTGTCACAATGTTTGCTAGTAGCTTATTCCTTTTGTAAGAGGAAATGAAGCAATATTGCATACAGTCTTAGAAATAGCTAGGTCATTCTTTGATCAAACGATAACATATGACATTTTGCGTGTGTATGCGTGTGTTTGCACATGCATGTGTGCGTGCATGGGCGTGTGACAGAAGGAATATGTGTGTGAGAGAGAGAGGCAACGAAGGGAGCACAAGCACAAAAGAGCTTGGGATTTAATCAGTAATGTAGTGGTAAAAAATCGGTGGGTAAACTCTGATCGCCGGTCACGGTGAAAAAAGTTCAGCTTCCTATACTTTTAATGCATTTTGTTGCAAAAGTTTTGTAAACTGTTGGGCCCAAAAAAAAGTGGGTAAACTGCGTTTATTTGCGTTTACCCTACACTACACCACTGGATTTATTATAATGGTGTTGAAATTATAATGGAGTTGAAGGTGATAACCAGCCCCACATTCCATATAACAACCATCCCCAACAACAATGAACAATCTGCCCAGATTATTTACTGTACCTAAAAATCATCACACCTTCCAGGAACTAAGTATTAATATATTCTTATGATGGAAACAAAGCATACCTTTGAACAGTCTGCAATATAAACTGTTTCTCAAACACTGCGGACATTTTTAATGTTTGGTTTAGTTTTTTATTCCTTTTGTCTTGCAGAGAGATGATGTTCCCTCTGGCCTCTGTTGACTAAGGCATTTAGTGTTTCAAACTATTTGTTTCTCAAATATGATGCTGCTTGGTAATAAGCATCCCCCTGGGCACAGACGTCAGTTCAACATCTAGTTTTGATTTACATTTGGTTGTTTTTTCAACTAATGTAAAATCAATGTAAAATCAACAAAACATTTCAGGTTAAAGGTTTGGGGAAGAAAATACGAAATGCCCTTAAATTGCGGAATTTTTGCAAATCCAATCAGTTTTCCACGTTGATTCAACATCATCACATTGATTATTTTGGATGAAATTGCATGGCTGGAAAAATCTTGGACTAAATTGGGTAGATTGGCAGGTCGGCTCTGCTTGTGTATTCCCGTAGCGTGGCAGCTTTCTTTATCTGTTGAATATGGAGTCTGTCTGTTTTGACATGGAGGCGAAGGAGCACTGACGGAACCTCCTTAGTGAGCCGCTCTCAGCTTGACACGACTGGACTGCATGGTCTCGCTCTCTGTGTGTGTGTTCATTCTCGCTACGCTCTGGTCGGTGGATCAGGAGGTGGTGTCGTTGTGTGTGTGTGTGGGCTCTCAACTATAAAAGCCCACGGCTGCCTCACCCCCTCCTCTCCTCTTCTCACCCCGTCCGCCTGGGTCACACAGCCATCCATCACAGCCCCGCTCTCCCCCATCCCTCTCTACCCTCCCTCCCACCCCTCTCCACCCTCTCCAGGGAACTCATAATGTTTTGGTGCCATTTTTCTCTCTCCACTCAGTCAGGCTGTGGTCGGCTGTGATAGAAGTGACAGTGTGTGTCTTTAGAGTGTAATGAAGAGCCCTGCCTGTAGTGCCTGGCTCTATGAGCCATAGCAGCAGACACTCTACTCTACGTGCTTCTCTCTGCTCCTCACTCAGCAGTAGTGGCAGCATTGAAGTCGTTTCAGCTTAGATTGAGATGTACTTTAGTCTCCTCAAACAGCTATGTGTCTAACATCATAGTATGCTACACTTCCTCTCTAAGTGAAGAGGCTCAGGCAGATGGAGGAATAGAAGCAGCCCTTCAGGCAGACAGTACACTGCTGTGAGTAGTAAAGCAGTGTGTTTATACTGCTGAGAGTTGAGACTGTAGCATACTGGTAGTATCTTTCAATGCTTCAGTAAATATATACCTTTCCTCTCCTTCTCCTTCTCTCTCTCTCTCTCTCTCTCTCTCTCTCTCTCTCTCTCTCTCTCTCTCTCTCTCTCTCTCTCTCTCTCTCTCTCTCTCTCTCTCTCTCTCTCTCTATCTCTATCTCTATCTCTCTCTCTCGCTTTCTCTCTCTCCATTTTCAATTTAAGGGACTTTATTGGCATGGGAAACACATGTTTACATTGCCAAAGCAAGTTAAATAGATAATAAACAAAAGTGAAATAAACAAAAACAAATGTTTTGACAGTAAACATTACACTCACAAAAGTTCCAAAAGAATAAAGACATTTCCAATGTCATATTATGTGCAAATAGTTAAAGTACAAAAGGGAAAATAAATAAACATAAATATGGGTTGTATTAACAATGGTGTTTGTTCTTCGCTGGTTGCCCTTTTCTTGTGGCAACAGGTCACAAATCTGGCACACTGTGGTATTTCACCCATTAGATATGGGAGTTGATCAAAATTGGATTTGTTTTCAAATTCTTTGTGGGTCTGTGTAATCTGAGGGAAATATGTGTCTCTAATATGGTCATACATTTGGCAGGAGGTTAGGAAGTGCAGCTCAGTTTCCACCTCATTTTGTGGGCAGTGTGCACATAGCCTGTCTTCTCTTGAGAGCCAGGTCTGCCTACGGCGGCCTTTCTCAATAGCAATGCTCACTGAGTCTGTACATAGTCAAAGCTTTCTTTAAGTTTGGGTCAGTCACAGTGGTCAGGTATTCTGCCACTGTGTACTCTCTGTTTAAGGCCAAATAGCATTCTAGTTTGCTCAGTTTTTTTGTGTTAATTCTTTCCAATGTGTCAAGTCATTATCTTTTTGTTTTCTCATGATTTGGCTGGGTCTAATTGTGTTGCTGTCCTGGGACTCTGTGGGGTCTGTTTGTGTTTGTGAGCAGAGCCCCAGGACCAGCTTGCTTAGGGGACTCTTCTCCAGGTTCATCTCTCTGTAGGTGTTGGCTTTGTTATGGAAGGTTTGGGAATCGCTTCCTTTTAGGTGGTTGTAGAATTTAACGGCTCTTTTCTGGATTTTGATAATTAGCAGTATCGGCCTAATTCTGCTCTGCATGCATTATTTGGTGTTTTACGTTGTACACAGAGGATATTTTTTCAGAATTCTGCAAGCAGAGTCTCAATTTGGTGTTTGTCCCATTTTGTGAATTCTTGGTTGGTGAGTGGACCCCAGACCTAACAACCATAAAGGGCAATGGGTTCTATAACTGATTCAAGTATGTTTAGCCAGATCTTAATTGGTATGTCGAATTTTATGTTTCCTTTTGATGGCATAGAAGGCCCTCTCAGATCGTTCACAGCTTTGTGGAATTACCTGTGGCGCTGATGTTTAGGCCGAGGTATGTATTGTTTTTTGTGAGCTCTAGGGCAACAGTGTCTAGATGGAATTTGTATTTGTGGTCCTGGCAACTGGACCTTTTTTGGAACACAATTATTTTTGTCTTACTGAGATTTACTGTCAGGGCCCAGGTCTGACAGAATATGTGCAGAAGATCTAGGTGCTGCTGAAGGCCCTCCTTGGTTGGTGACAAAAGCACCAGATCATCAGCAAACAGTAGACATTTGACTTCAGATTCTAGTAGGGTGAGGCCGGGTGCTGCAGACTGTTCTAGTGCCCTCGCCAATTTGTTGATGTACAGTGCCTTGCGAAAGTATTCACCTGCCGTGGTATTTTTCCTATTTTGTTGCCTTACAACCTGGAATTAAAATGGGTTGTATCATTTGATTTACACAACATGCCTCCCACTTTGAAGATGCAAAATATTTGTTCTTGTGAAACAAGCAAGAAATAAGACAAAAAAACAGAACTTGAGCGTGCATAACTATTCACCCCCCCAAAGTCAATACTTCGTAGAGCCACCTTTTGCAGCAATTACAGCTGCAAGTCTCTTGGGGTATGTCTCTATAAGCTTGGCACATCTAGCCACTGGGATTTTTGCCCATTCTTCAAGGCAAAACTGCTCCAAGCTCCTTCAAGTTGGATGGGTTCCGCTGGTGTACAGCAATCTTTAAGTCATACCACAGATTCTCAATTGGATTGAGGTCTGGGCTTTGACTAAGCCATTCCAAGACATTTAAATGTTTCCTCTTAAACCACTTGAGTGTTGCTTTAGCAGTATGTTTAGGGTCATTGTCCTGCTGGAAGGTGAACCTCTGTCCCAGTCTCAAATCTCTGGAAGACTGAAACAGGTTTCCCTCAAGAATTTCCCTGTATTTAGCGCCATCCATCATTCCTTCAATTCTGACCAGTTTCCCAGTCCCTGCCGATGAAAAACATCTCCACAGCATGATGCTGCCACCACCATGCTTCACTGTGGGGATGGTGTTCTCGGGGTGATGAGAGGTGTTGGGTTTGCGCCAGACATAGCGTTTTTCTTGATGGACAAAAAGCTCAATTTTAGTCTCATCTGACCAGAGTCCCTTTTTCCATATGTTTGGGGAGTCTCCCACATGCCTTTCGGCGAACACCAAACGTGTTTGCTTATTTTTTTCTTTAAGCAATGGCTTTTTTTTGGCCACGCTTCCGTAATGCCCAGCTCTGTGGAGTGTACGGCTTGAAGTGGTCCTATGGACAGATACTCCAATCTCCGCTGTGGAGCTTTGCAGCTCCTTCAGGGTTATCTTTGGTCTCTTTGTTGCTTCTCTGATTAATGCCCTCCTTGCCTGGTCCGTGAGTTTAGGTGGGCGGCCCTCTCTTGGCAGGTTTGTTGTGGTGCCATATTCTTTCCATTTTTAAAATAATGGATTTAATGGTGCTCCGTGGGATGTTCAAAGGTTCTGATATTTTTTTATAACCCAACCCTGATCTGTACTTCTCCACAACTTTGTCCCTGACCTGTTTGGAGAGCTCCTTGGTCTTCATGGTGCCGCTTGCTTGGTGGTGCCCCTTGCTTAGTGGTGTTGCAGACTCTGGGGCCTTTCAGAACAGGTGTATATAAACTGAGATGACAGATCATGTGACACTTAGTTTGCACACAAGTGGACTTCATTTAACTAATTATGTGACTTCTGAAGGTAATTGGTTACACCAGATCTTATTTAGGGGCTTCATAGCAAAGGGGGTGAATACATAAGCACGCACCACTTTTCCGTTATTTATTTATTTGAATTTTTTTGAAACATGTTATTTTTTTCATTTCACTTCACCAATTTGAACTATTTTGTGTATGTCCATTACATGAAAGCCAAATAAAAATCAATTTAAATTACATGTTGTAATGCAACAAAATAGGAAAAACGCCAAGGGAGATGAATACTTTTGTAAGGTACTGTATATGTTGAAGAGGGTGGGGCTTAAGCTGCATTCCTGTCTCACCCAATGGCCCTGTGGAAAGAAATGTGTGTGTGTTTTTTTTGCCAATTTTAACCGCACACTTGTTGTTTGTGTACTTTTGTGAATTGGGGTGATCAGTCCTTGGTTCCAAATATTGGGGAAGATGCCAGAGCTAAGAATGATGTTAAAGAGTTTAAGTATAGCCAGTTGGAATTTGTGGTCTGTATATTTTATCATTTCATTTAGGATACCATCAACACATGTATTCGGCGAGATCAGTCATATTAGAAGAATGATCTGGGACAAAAGTACAACATTCATCGCCAATGATGGCACAAGTGCCTCCTTGACCTGTCAAAAGATAGTCAAGAGCCTCTCTGTTTTGCAGACCCAATTTACGCAATTCTTTTAGCATTGCCAATTTTCTCTAAGGCTCTAGAGATCTCCCGAATATGGTCTAGGGCACATTGTTTGGTCATAGTCTTTCTTATCAATGCTATTGTAAAGTTACCACTTAACCGGACCCAACCCAGGGCCCAGTAGGGCTCTCCTTCCACGATGACCATCTTCTTCTGGGCCTCTACTCCGGGCCGGCGTTGGTCCCTTTCGCTCAGGACTCAGGACTCAGGACTCCAAAAACATTTGCACATAAATCATTCCATCTAACCCATAACACATTAATTGCTCCACTTATATAGTTATAAACATACTAAAAACTTGCTCAAGTCAATTAGTCAGTTACAAAACATTTGTCAGTTTCCAACAATCCTTCATCTGGAACTCCATGTACCTCTCTCTCTCTCTCTCTCTCTCTCTCTCTCACTCTCACTCACTCACTCACTCACTCACTCACTCACTCACTCACTCACTCACTCACTCACTCACTCACTCACTCACTCACTCACTCACTCACTCACTCACTCACTCACTCACTCACTCACTCACTCACTCTCACTCACTCACTCACTCACACACTCTCTCTCGCTCTCCTGGGTTCTCTGCTCAATTGTTAGTTTGTCTCAGCAGAGCCATGACCCTGTCCTCTCTGTACCCCACCTAGGCCTGCCCACTGCCCCTAGCCCTTTCTTACTGAGAAGGTACAGTAGACCCCACACTGTGTGATTGGAACAACTCTTCTTAGCAGGGGGCTCAATCACAAACACACACAATCCACTGATTGTAGTGTTAATCAGTAAGTGTGTACTAACCTTTCTTAGGTTGGTATTCGTGACATTGAATATCATTTTCTTATGGTGAGCCATGAGAAATTAGCCTAATTGACTTTAGGTTAATTGTTAATTTGGTTAATTGTAATTGAGTTGCTGTTGACTACAATAAGGTCAACCTTGATTATACCAGCAGGCCTATCTTTAATTTACATGTTGAAATACAACATTATCTTACTGAGACTGGTAGTCAATTTGACAAAAATCCAAAGACTCACTTGTGTTGGTACAGCAACACCAGGCTACATCATTCACCCTATTACCCACTATGGCAGCATTAAACTTTCCTTGAATACTCAGTCTGCTTTTATTTCTGAAGCCTTCTGTATTTATTCCCAGCTTGGCATTTTTCTTCCTGCGCCTGGCAGGACCATTAATAACCAATAGGCTATGTCCTGACATTTTAATGTATTTCTGGGGAATTGAACCACTCAGACGGTTTATGTCCCACAATAGCCACTCTGAGAGAATGTTACTGTAATGAATGATCACAATGTCCCTCCCTGGAGACTCCTGATGGTCTTCTACTGGAATATCTGCATCTCATCTCTGCTCTGCTAATAGATCCTAATTCTAAAGATCCATTCAGTTGGTCTTATTAATAAGCAAGGCAGAAGGTCAGCAGCAGTTAGAGGAAATAGGAGAGGGAGAGAGATAAAGAGATAGAGAAAGAGCTCTCTCTCTCTTTTTTTCTCTATGTGAAACGAAGGTGTTAGAAGTGACCACAAGTGAGGCCTTCCACAGGGCAGTAGTCTGGCAACTAGCTGCATCCTCTCTGTCCCCCCTCATTATTGAGGATCCTCTCAGGTGGGGTTTAGAAATAAAAATACATATTCACCTTTTAATCTGAGTGTTAGTTGATCATCGCCCCATCTCAGCCCTCTGGGATGAAAACCTCATCCACTACCAGTGTAATACCCCCATGTTTCCAGCCAGGCCACTCACTCCAGATCCAATGCAATATTTGAGGTTTGTCCAGGTCCCCAGGATGTTGGGAGATTATTTCAATACCGGCCACTAGGGGCAACGGTGAGCACTATTACCATCAAGTAGGCTCACATCTTGCTAAGGTGTTGCGGATGGGGATGACGGATGGGTGTAAGCAGCGACCTCCGGCTCCGAGGATCGTGGGTTCAATCCCAGTGCTCTGCACAGTTATTTTTTTTTTGTGCAGTTTTTTTATTACCCTTACCTTAACCATTCGGAATGAATGCCTAAACCTAACCGTCTTGTTGTTTTAGTTTTAACCCTATCCCAAACCTTAAACCTTAACCAATCAGAATTACTGTCTGAACTTAACCGTAAAAAATCCTGCATTCACCTATTTGGGAGAAGGAAGGTAGCAGCTATATCAACTCTAGACTGTCTATGTGTGACAGTGGAGGCTACTGGGAGGACCTATAGGAGGACAGGCTCATTGTAATTGCTGGAATGGAATTAATGGAACGGAGTGAAACGTGGTCCCATTCCATTCCATCCATTACAATGAGCCCATCCTCCTATAGCTCCTCCCACCAGCCTCCACTGACATGTGAATAGCTAAAGCCAGACATAACTGTGACGTATGGTCTGCAGGACACCTCTGTAAACAAATTAGGGCAGTACTGGAGTGTTACACACATGCACGCACACACTCTCTCTCGCGCTCTCTCTCACACGCACACACACGCACACACACACACACACACACACACACACACACACACACACACACCATTCTCCATTCTCCCTTTCCTGATTGTAAAAAAAACACTGCCTGGTTTCTTCTTACCATCTTCTTCTTCTTCCTCCTACCTACCTCTTATTTTCTCCGCCATCCACAATTCTCCCCTCTCCCTTCATCCATCATTTTCCCCTCTTCCTTCATCCACCATTCTCCCCTCTTCCTTCATCCACCATTCTCCCCTCTTCCTTCATCCACCATTCTCCCCTCCTTCATCCACCATTCTCCCCTCTTCCTTCATTCTCTATTCTCTCCATTTACAGTCTGATCCCTCTGTTAGCCTCTAGTGACACAGCTGTCCAGTGCACAGTGTGATGGAGGCATGAGTCACCGTATCTATTGTGAGTCTCAGTAGTCTAACCCAGGTACAGGATCACTGCAAGGATCCCATTACACTCTGTCTGTATCCTCTCACCACTCTCACACACTACTGTTGATCAATTGGTTGTCACTATTTGGCCACGCTAGAATGGACAGAACCGTTAGTTCCACAAATACATTAGCTATTTTTTCCTCGTTTGACTCTTACGACGGATTAATTGTGAACAAGTTTTCTGTCCCATGTTCTTTACCATACATGCAATATATTCAGATATCTGTGGCTGTAATGCGCTGAGTGCCCTGTATAGTATTTCATCCTCCCTGACATGTTTTTCTCACTCTCTCTTACTCTCTCTCTCTCTTTCTCTCTCTCTCTCGCTCTCTCTCTCTCTCTCTCTCTCTCTCGCTCTCTCTCTCTTTCGCACTCTCACTGTCACTCTATCTCTCTCTCTCTCTCTCTCTCTCTCTCTCTCTCTCTCTCTCTCTCACTCTCTCCATCGCTTTCTCTCTCTCTCTCTCTCTCTCTCTCTCTCTCTCTCTCTCTCTCTCTCTCTCTCTCTCTCTTCATCGCTCTCTCTCTCTCTCTCTCTCTCTCTCTCTCTCTCTCTCTCTCTCTCTCTCTCTCTCTCTCTCTCTCTCTCTCTCTCTCTCTCTCTCGCTCTTCATCAATCCAGTGAAGCGCTGGCCTGTGATCGTCGGCCCATAACTCTGTGTTTGTCTGCCGCATGTGTGTGTGACAAGCTGAGTGTTTGTGTTTTTGTGTGTGTGTGTGTGTGTCTGTCTGTCTGTCTGATGAGCTCAGAGAGAAACTCTTCACCTTCACTGAAAATGTAATCTGTGTTGCCTCACCTTCAATCAGAGTTAATGGAGCCGCTGGCACCCACTCACTTCAGTCTCTGTAACACCAGTACCCCCCTCCCAGCCCCCCTCGCCTAGACCAGACCCACCCCCCAACCAAATGCTGCCAGTAAGCTGCCTAAGGAAGCCCCCATACCATCCTTCTTGTATAGAAATGGACTCTGCCAGCCAAGATTTACTGTTGAACAGACAGACATTAGCAGAGGATGTGGATGTGAGTGGGTGTTGTGTTGGAAGAGTTCCATACACACATTTTATTTATGATTCAGAAGCTATTTATACTGTATATCCAGCTGGTCTGGCTGGCTAAAGGCACTTCATCAGACTGAGACCTTAGCTGACCAGTGGTTGACCAGTGGCCGACCAGTGGCTCTCCTGGCCAGTGGCTCTCCTGGCCAGTGGCTCTCCTGACCAGTGGCTCTCTTGACCAGTGGCTCTCCTGACCAGTGACTCACCTGGCCAGTGGCTATCCTGACCAGTTGCTTTCCTGACAAGTGGCTCTCTTGACCAGTGGCTCTCTTGACCAGTGGCTCTCCTGGCCAGTGACTCTCCTGGCCAGTGGCTCTCCTGGCCAGTGGCTCTCATGACCAGTGGCTCTCCTGACCAGTGGCTCACTTGACCAGTGGCTCTCCTGGCCAGTGACTCTCATGACCAGTGGCTCTCCTGACCAGTGGCTCTCCTGACCAGTGGCTCTCCTGGCCAGTGGCTCTCCTGGCCAGTGGCTCTCCTGACCAGTGGCTCTCCTGACCAGTGGCTCTCCTGACCAGTGGCTCTCCTGGCCAATGGCTCTCCACCAAAGTGTTGCTTGGTAACTAATGCAGCAGGCACCACTTCTCTCATAGTCACTCACGCATGCACACACACACACCACGACCCCTTCGAGACCCCCACCAGGAAGTACAGGGGTATAACCGAGTTGTAATTATAAGGTCCTGCACCACTTTTCTACAGCTGTATACTTCCCCTCAGCAGGAGAAGGATTAAATATTTCTTTAAGCAGTTAAGGAGCATCGCTTACTGGCTGGCAGGAATCTGGCCTGAATACAAACCTTTCCATTAGAGAAATTACCCTGATAGATAGAGAGTGAGATATGGAGAGAGACAGAGATGGAGGGAGAGCGAGAGAGAGAGGGAGAGAGAGAAAGAGAGAGATGGAGAGAGAGATGGATAGAGGGAGGGAGAGTGAAAACCAGTCCTCCTTAAAACATTCTCAATATACAGTATCTGTTGTGACTCATTGTGTAATGGTAATCCAATGTGATCATGGGTAGTAGTTGGACAGATAGATTCCAGAATGATCTAATGCAGAGAATTTGCTTAGCACCAGTGAATGTCAGTAAGAGAACCTTAGTGTGGGGTAAATAATGATGTCCTCTCCTTATTGTGTTTGTCTGAATGTGCTTGAGCAGAAACACCAATTAGCGTGAACAGCCAACGATACGCAGCAGCTGAACAGAGCTCTCCCTTCACTGAATCTATCTACACTGAACAAAAATATAAACGCAACATGTAAAGTGTTGGTCCCATGTTTCAGGAGCTGAAATAACAAATCCCAGAAATGTGTGGGGGGGGGGGGGGGATGGGCCTATGCCCTCCAAGGCCCACCCATGGCTGCACCACTGCCCAGTCATGTGAAATCCATAGATTAATGCCTAATGAGATTATTTCAATTGACTGATTTCCTTATATGAACTGTAACTCAGTAAAATCTTTGAAAATGTTGCGTTTATATTTGTGTTCAGTATATTACTGTGTCTTCTAATTGTGTGTGTGTCCTCTGTCTGGTCTAATTTACCACCAAATTTGTCCTATTGAAGAGAATTATAGTTACTGTTTCACTCAGGTAAAGATGAGGAGAGAAAGCGGATGTGTTGTATACGGTTCCCCACATGTGGCACCACTGTACTGTGAGCAGATTTTGTGTTCATGGAAGGCTGCTTGCTCCTGAAATGTTGATTTGCGCGACCAGGCTCACTCTCATTGAACAATTGAACAAATCAGTCATTTTTATAATACCTGCAATATATCATCTTGGCATGCCATTCAGTGTAACCCATAATAACTATCTGCCTCTCTGCTGTATATGAGTCATAAGGCTTCCTGTAAGAGTGTATCCCTAACCAACCGTCTCCCCAGTGTGTTGTGATTGAGAGAAACCGCTGCGCACACACAGCCCAAATCATCTAATCCAGTGAGAATTACCATCCATAATATATTTGAGGCCGATTAGCAGCCTAAAGATATCTGTATTGATCTTCTAGTCCTGCTCTGCCTCTTTAGACTGAGAGACAAATAGCCTGTGTGTGTGTGTCTCTGTGTGTGCGTGTGATTTTTAGACTGAGAGACTAATAGCTCTTCCACCTTTCTCAAGGAACCCCTTTAATTTCGCATTGGTGAGGGAAAGAGAGAGAGAGAGTGTCATACTAAGAGCGCCATACTGATGTTTTCATTGACGCAACCGAGTCTGTGTTACTTTGGCCTGGGCTAAAATTATACGAAGAGGGATTGGACAGTAGGTAGTGTCATAAAGAGACCAGGAAGTAGACATCGGAGCCAACTGGTCAAGTAGTTTCATTGAGTTCCATTCAGTTTCATTCAGTAAGGAGTCCCATTGGCTCCCAGTGTTATCTTAGTCCTGGAACAATGTCTTTGATTGCCCCTTCCTCTCTTCTCTTCTCTTCTCTTCTCTTCTCTTCTCTTCTCTTCTCTTCTCTTCTCTTCTCTTCTCTTCTCTTCTCTTCTCTTCTCTTCTCTCCTCATTCGTTCCCTCTGTTATGCATGGTAAGTGTGTGTACTGTGTGAATTATACTGCCATCTTTTTCTATCACCCAGCTATTACGTAACATCATCCTTCTCTCCTTGATGTCTTTTTGTCAAATCAATCAATGCTCAGAAGACATGTTTATCTATTAAAGAGTTTAAAATCATTGACCGGCCGATGAAACACTGAAGTAGATTTTATGATATATTCAATTTGGTTGATGTATCACTCTGCTTCTGGAAACCAAGCACATTTTCCCTTTCACTTGATTCACTTCTTCCTTTGGATAACAAGGTTTGAGACAGTAAATACTCTTCTCTGTGTGTTTGAAGACATTTGTTGTCGTCTTCACACACCCTGTTTATATGAAGCAGACCTGTCAGTCCAATATTAACCTGTCTATGGTGGGTTTCTGAGGTGAAGATGTCAGTGCCCTTTTTACTAGGTCATAACTACCTGGGATTATAGGGCTCTGCTCAGATAGTGTGTTGAAACAAAAGCATGTTGAACTCTATGCTTGTTAGTGCTCTGTTCCACGACCGGTCCTTATTAAATATCCTAAATTGGTTTCCAGTCTTTGTCGTTTTGTACTCATTATCTACATATCATCAAATATTAGAACCCTACAGGCAGAAATCTAGGGCAGCCCCATCCTGGACACACACTGCACTAAGATGTGTGTGTACTGACCCCCTCCCCCCATCTCTCTCTCTCTCTCTCTCTCTCTCTCTCTCTCTCTCTCTCTCTCTCTCTGTCTCTCTCTCTGTCTCTCTCTCTCTCTGTCTCTGTCTCTGTCTCTGTCTCTGTCTCTGTCTCTGTCTCTGTCTCTCTCTCTCTCTCTGTCTCTCTCTCTCTCTTCTCTCTCTCTCTCTCTCTCTCTCTCTCTCTCTCTCTCTCTCTCTCTCTCTCTCTTTCTTCTCTGTCTCTGTCTCTGTCCTCTGTCTCTGTCTCTGTCTCTCTCTCTGTCTCTGTCTCTGTCTCTGTCTCTCTCTCTGTCTCTGTCTCTGTCTGTCTCTGTCTCTGTCTCTGTCTCTCTCTCTCTCTCTCTCTGTCTCTCTCTCTCTCTCTGTCTGTCTCTCTCTCTCTCTCTCTCTCTCTCTCTCTCTCTCTCTCTCTCTCTCTCTCTCTCTCTCTCTCTCTCTCTCTCTCTCTCTCTCTCTCTCTCTCTCTCTCTCTCTCACACAGACACACACACACACACACACACCACACACACACCCCTACAGCGTCCCCCTCTGCTTCAGACACACGCGACAACAGCCATTCCTCTGCATGTGTGTGTGTGCATGTACCTGCCAGACTAGAGGCTATTCCAATACGTAACAGTGCGTGTAACTGGGTTAGCCCCTGTTAGATTGAATTATCTCTCTGTGTTCAAAACCAGCAATCAGATTAACATCCATGGCTTCCTGTATGGGCACAAACGAAAGGAGAGAGAGAGATTAATGAGAGAGGAGTGGAAGGCATGAGTGTGCAAACTATTCTGTCCCACCCACCCCCTCTCTCTCTTTTTTCTCTCTCTTTGTCGCTCTCTCTCTTTCTCCCTCTCTCCATCTCTCTCTCTATCTCTATCTCTCCATGCAGTAATTACATTATAGGAGACATCACTGAAGGAAACCATAAATATTTTCTCCATCCCTGCGTGGGCCGCTTCTCAGAATGAGATGGCTCTGAATCCATATGCTTTTATACCAGGCAGAAAACTGTCTTAATAAAATGGATGGTTACTGCACCACTTTAGATACACTCTCCCCCTGTGTTATGACATTGAGGAACTTTGGCTGAAGAGGGCTGTATAATGTTTGTGAAGGCTGTATGGGCTCTGGTCAAAAGAAGAGCATTACATGGGGAATAGGGTGTCATTTCAGTCACGGACTGTTACATAGCTGGTACTTTCTTCCTGGCAGTGTCAGAGTAAGAAGCTGAGTGGAGCAGGTCAGGCTGGCACTAATGTCCTCTTACTCTCCTCCTCTCTACCCTACAAGCTAACTGGGCCTTATATAAGACAGTAGCATGACTCTATTCCCTATTATAGTGAGGTCAAGGATTTTGGTTATAGAAGTTTTGCAAATGTAGTGCTTTCACGAACATGCCATATTAAAATGTATTAGCCTCAGACCCCAGTAGTTGAACCAGCGACTGTGTTCATGGGACATGTGAACTGCCAACTATGCCATAAAGATGTCATGAATCCCGCTTCCTGAGTCGGTTTCTGCCTGAGTTGCCTGTTTTCTGTCCTGGAGTTTTTTTTCCTGAGTTTCCTGAACGCACCCTGTCTGGTTGCCGGGCGATGAAGCAAGGCGGGAGATCTCTCCATTACCCGCACCTGCATCTCATCAGCTATCTGCACACCTGGTTCTGATCATCACCTCTCCACTTCATAAGCTCTGACCTGCCATCCATTCCCTGCCGGATCGTTAGCCATGAACAGTATGTTGTGCCTGCGTATCAGCCTCAGATTACTAAAAGTTAGTTTTGCTGTTCTGTTACTTTTTGCTTGCTGTGAACTCACCTTCGTTTCCTCTGTCTACAGTTACTCTCCCAGAATATTCACTCCACCTCTGCCTGGTCGTCTGTGGCTTCAGAAACATCATTGGATCTGCCCATTCACTCCCACCAACTCACCTCCACTGCCAGCTCCGTCACCTGGATTCTCCTGCTTCCACATTTAAGTCTTTAAATAAATACTCACCTTCATTCAACTCACCTTGTCCTGGTCTGCTTCTGGGTTCCGCTTTAGAGAATCGTGACAAAATACCTATTGGCAGCAATACAGTTGGCATACATAGGCTACGTTTACAGTATCTATAAGTCTGTCTGAGTGTATATATATATATATGTGTTATTGTCACATACACCAGAGAGGTGCATTGAAAATGTGGTGTTTTACAGGGTCAGCCATAGTAGTACAACACCCCTCGGGCAAATGAGGGTTAAGTGCCTTGCTCAAGGTCACATCGCCAAATTTTGACCTTGTCGGCTTGGGTATTTGAACCAGTGACCTTTTGGTTACTGGCCCAACGTTCTGACCGCTAGGCTACCTGCCTTGTGTCTCCCTCCAGCTTAGCTTTATAATTAGTGTGTGTTACTGTGTTGTGCCTCTGGATTCTGTTTCCTCTCATTAATTGGGGCCGTGGGGCCAGGAGGGCCAGGGGGTGAGATGTTTCACTGCAGCTGGACCTGAAATATTCCCTCATAGGGGCCCCTAATACACTCACACACACACATGCGCACGTGCACACCCACATCCAAAACACACACGCACATTTGTTTTACTATCCTTGTGGGGACCAAACAGTTGATTCCCATTCAACATCATATTTTCCCTAACCCTGACCCTTAACCTTAACCCTAACCCTAACCTTAACCCCTTAACCCTAACCCTAAACCTAGCCCTAACTCCTTACTCTTAACATAACCCCTAACCCTAATTCTAACCCTAACCCTAAAATATCTCTAAAATAGCCATTTTCCTAGTGGTCCCCACAAGGATAATACAATTAAAAACACACCCACCCACGCACGCATACACAAACACACACCTTACTAGAGCTCACCTGAATGGACCTTAGACAACCAAGTCATCATTCAACGTCCATCCATGTCGGAGGACATCTGGAGATGACGTGGAAACCGGCCACTATAGGCAACAGTGAGGCGTAAGCATCTGCCTCTGGTGTTCGAATCCAGCGATAGAAAGTTGTTTTTGAGATTTTTGTTAACCCTTACCTTAACCATTCGGAGTTAATGCCTAACCTTAAGATGTTGGAGTTAATGCCTAAACATAACACTGACCTTAAAAATTCTGAGTTATTGACTAAACTTAAGCATCTGCCTCTGGTGCCAAAGGTTGCATGTTCGAATCCAGCGATAGAAAGTTGTTTTGAGATTTTAGAGATTCAGAATTAATGCCTAAACTTAACCTTAAACACTTTGGAATTTGACGTTTGGAAGAGCTTCAAAATTTGACGTTTAAGAAACATGGATGAACGTCTAATTCTGACTGAGACTGTGAAAGCTAGTTGTAGACAATAGCCCTTAGCCATCAAACAGAGATTGACTTGGGACTTTCTGTTTCATATAAATCCAGCTAGTTGCGTAGTTGTCTCCTCTGACACCACAATGACAAATGAAAACAGTCCTCCTCTCCAGAGCAGAGCTGGTATCAGCCGTTAACTCTGCTGTCTCTTAAAGCTTAATTATGGTCAGATATGTAAATGAGAGGTGGAGGAGCAGATGTCCTGTTAGTTAGAGCCAACATGTCCTCTCTGGTAGCACAGTAAAGACTTATGGACCTCTGGTCAGTCCTACGGACTATGTCTCTGTCTCTGTCTCTCTCTGTACCTCTATCTCCTTCCATCTCTCTCTCTACTTCCATCTTTCTCTCGCCTTCCATTTCCCCCTCTCCTTCCATCTCCCCCATTCCTTCCATCTCTCTTTCTCCTTCCATCTCCCTCATTCCTTCCATCTCTCTCTCTCCTTCCATCTCTCTCTCTCTCTCTGTCTGTCTCTCTCTCTGTCTGTCTCTCTCTGTCTGTCTCTCTCTCTGTCTCCCTCTCTCTAAGTACTGACAGATCTTCATGGAGAACGTAAAAACTGCTCAAATAATCAAATAAATAACCAGTGCCGGTTGTCATGTAAAAAAGCTCACAGTGTGAAATACACTAAGCTTTTTCACACTTATAATGGTCAGGGCACACACACACACACACGCACACACACACAGTCCACACACAAACTCACACAAACTCACACACACACACACTCCGCAGCTGCCCATCCATCTCTGCCTGCCTCTGCCTCGTCTGCAGCACCAACAGTGTGTGTGTGTGTGTATGTGTGTGTGTGTGCATGCGTGCTTGTGTGAGTGTGTAGGGGAATATTGGCCAGCTAAATCCTTCCCTATCATGTGTCATCTTTAAATGACAATGTCGTAAAGCATTATGGGCACGCGGAGAGCTGTGCTGCTGCCAGGGGTTTGTTAGTGTGACGGATGAGGCTTTCTCACAATGTGTTTCCCCTGGAACAGAATGACTAGGAAGCCAATATCAGTTACAGATGCAGGTAAATACACAGACAGCGACCTGGGCAACAGGTGCTCTCTTCTTTCCTGGAACTGTAGAGAGAAAGAGAGGGTGAGTATAGGGGAGCAAAGAGGAAAGAGGGAGAGTAATGAGAGAGAGGAAGGAAAGAGAAAGAGAGTTAGAAGAAGGAGAGAGAAAGAGACAGAGCGAGATGTGTCAACGGTGTGAGAGACTCATCTGTGTGTTGTTATTATTGTTGATAGTATAGAGTTAGTTAAGAAGAAATTGACCCCCTCTTTAGGAAACATTTAACCCATTCCCTGGTAATGGGTTGATTCCCCTGGCTGCCAGAACTGCTATATTCTTTCTCAGAATCAGTGAGGTGGAAAAGAGATCTGATTTACTACAGACTCCTTCCCAACACTATGTCTCAGGCATCGCTCCAAGGCCTGCCCCTCAACCTCCCCCTCTCCTCCCCTCCCCTCCCAGTTGAGCTGCTGCTGGGAATTACCTAAATCACTCTCCAAGATGGCCGCCCCCTCCTCTCTCCTGCGTAATGTAATTTGTGCATTGAAGGTCAGCTGATTTCAGTACCATGGCGAGTCATTACTCTTGCTACTGTTGTTGCCGTGACGAGTCAGCGCCTGTTGGAGATGGAAACAGAAACTGATGATATGGGGATGTATGTTTATTTCAACTAGTGTTAACGATTCAGTGTTTTTCTTTCAATGGTTGAGTTTATTGTACTGAAAGGGAGGCTCACTATTTGCATCAGTTTTCATTGTATTAATCTACACAGTGGATGTTTAAAACATTCATATATTTACAATGCTAAATAAAACCTCAACCCATTGAAAAATACGAGAGGCACCACACCCAAATAGGGTCATTTTCCCCCCTTAATCAAATCACAATGAACCAGATGAATACAGACAGCAATATAATACTTTTTTTATTACAACTTTTTTGAAATATTGTATTGTGTGTTTTCTCCATCCCATATTTATCTCATTAAATATGTGCATATTTGCATATACCACAAATCTGGACACTGGATGAAGTCAGCCTAAGTATTTGGGTTTCATTTTGTTAAGACACTCGAGGACCGGACATTCATAGAGCAGATTGAGGATACAGTATACTTTTTTCATCTTTCTATCTGTAAAATACTAAAGACATGTACGTAAACAGTATTTTTGGCGCATATTTCCAAATAAAATGTTATCCAGAATCAAAATCTGACAATATATCAACAATTCCCTCAACACAAGTCTGGAGAATATATCTAAGGGTAACCACACAAAATGTTGTGAATGCAGATGCTTCTGAAGCTGAGAAAAATTTGATGGAGTGTGGGAAGAGTCTGACTTTCGGGAAATGGCAGTTAAAGAGAAGTACAATGAATTTAGCCTCCCAATCACCAAATGCCTATTGATACCTGTGATGAGTGTGATAGAAGGAGTCAGGCGCAGGAGGGTAATCACCGAATGCAGAGTTTATTCCATCGTACACAAATAGCGCTGGATAGCGACACACGAAACAGGCACAGGGGAAAATCTACCCTGGCAATACAAGGTAACGGTAGCTCCAACAATAACAGGCAAAATCTACCCCGGCAATAACAAGGTACGAGTAGCTCCACCGAGCTACACTACTCTCACGAATAAACAATCACCCACAAGGACAAGGGGGGCAGAGGGAACACGTATACACAGACTAATGAGGAGATAAGAACCAGGTGTGTGTAATTAACAAGACAAGACAAATGGAATGATGATATATGGAGCGGCAGTGGTTAGTAAGCTGGTGACAACGAACGCCGAAGCCTGCCCGAACAAGGAGGGGAGGCAGCCTCATCGGAAGTCGTGACAGTACCCCCCCCCCTTGACGCGCAGCTCCAGCAGCGGGGACGGCCAGCTCCAGCAGCGGGGACGGCCAGAAGGGACGCGGAGCAGGGCAAGCCAGATGGCGACGGTGGAAATCCTGCAACAGGGAGGGATCGAGGATATCCCTCACCGGGACCCAGCACCGTTCCTCTGGACCATACCCCCCCACTCCACAAGGTACTGAAGGCCCCCCACCCGATGCCTCGAATCCAGGATGGAACGGACAGAGTACGCCGGGGCCCCCTCGATGTCCAGAGGAGGTGGAGGAACCTCCCGCACCTCAGACTCCTGGAGCGGACCAACCACCACCGGCCTGAGGAGAGACACATGAAACGAGGGGTTAATACGGTAATCAGGGGGAAGTAATAACCTTTAAGTGACCTCGTTGATTCTCCTCAGGACTTTGAACGGCCCCACAAACCGCGGGCTCAGCTTCAGGCAGGGCAAGCGGAGGGGCAGATTCCGGGTCAAGAGCCAGACCCAATCCCCCGGTACGAAGACCGGGGCCTCAATGCGGTGGCGGTCAGCGTTGGCCTTCTGACGACGCACACCCTCACGTCCTTAGCCAAGGTAGGCCACTAGTACTTTCCGGTCAGGCAGCACACTGTACGACCGATACCTGGGTGACCAGAGGAGGGTGACGTGTGTGCCCAGTAGATCAGACAATCACGGATAAGAGCAGGCACATACCGCAGCCCAGCTGGACACTGAGGTGAAGATGGATCTGTGCGTAATACCTGCTCTATATCCGCATCCATCGCCCATACCACCAGCGCCACAATGCAGGAGGCCGGGAGTATGGGGGTGTTGTCTCTGGGCCTCTCCTCTGTGTCATACAGCCGGGACAGTGCGTCTGCCTTCAAGTTCTTCGTACCCGGAATGTATGACAGTGTAAAATCAAACCGGGTGAAGAATAGGGCCCACCTGGCCTGGCGAGGATTCAGCCTCCTCACTGCCCGGATATACTCCAGGTTATGGTGGTCCGTCCAGACGAGAAAAGGGTGTTTCGCCCCTTCGAGCCAATGCCTCCACACGGTCAAAGCTCGGACAACAGCCAACAGCTCCCGATCACCAACGTCGTAGTTCTCCTCCGCTGGGCTGAGGTTCTTTGAGATGAAGGCACAGGGGAGGAGCTTGGGTGGCGTGCCCGAGCGTTGAGACAGGACAGCGCCTATCCCTACCTCGGACGCATCCACCTCCACTACGAATGGTAGTGATGGATCGGGGTGGGCCAGTACCGGTGCTGAGGTGAACAGACCCCGCAGTTTGCTGAAGGCCAGGTCAGCCTCAGCAGACCAGCAGAGCCGGGATGCCCCACCCTTCAACAGTGATGTAATGGGAGCTGCGACTTTGCCAAAGCCCCGGATAAACCTCCGATAGTAGTTGGCGAAGCCAAGGAAGCGCTGCATCTTCTTAACCGTGGTTGGAGTCGGCCAATTACGCACGGCTGAAATGCGATCTCCCTCCATCTCCACACCTGAGGTGGTAATGCGGTATCCGAGGAAGGAGACGGACTGCTGGAAAAACATACACTTCTCTGCCTTGGCATAAAGGTAATTTTCCAACAGTCGGGCCAGCACTTTGCGAACCAGGGACACATGTAGGCGCGCGTAGCAGAACACACCAGGATATCATCGATGTAGACCACCACACCGCAACCAAGCATGTCCCAAAATCCCAAAACACCTCCTTCACAAAGGACTGGAAGACGGATGGAGCATTCATCAAACCGTAGGGTATCACCAGGTATTCATAATGCCCCGTGGTTGTGCTGAACGCTGTCTTCCACTCATCTCCCTCCCGAACACGCACCAGGTTGTATGCACTCCTGAGATCTAATTTAGTGAAGAAGCGCCCCTCATGCATTGACTCAATCACTGAAGGAATGAGGGGGAGAGGATAACTAAATCTTATAGTCTCCTTGTTCAGTGATCGATAATCAATGCACGGGTGCAGACCGCCGTCTTTCTTCTTCACAAAGAAGAAACTCGAGGAGGCAGGTGAAGTGGAGGGACGTATATACCCCTGGCCCAGGGACTCGGTGACATATGTTTCCATAGCCTCCATTTCAGCCTGCGACAGGGGGTACACACGACTCCTGGGAGGTACAGCATCTACCCAAAGGTTTACCCCGCCCGATGAGGTGGTAATTTTGTTGTCTGTGTCTTAGAAAACACGTGCGCCAGATCATGGTATTCGGGGGGAATGCGCACGGTGGAGGTACCGTCTGGACTTTCCTGTCACGATCGTCATAATGATTGGACCAAGGCGCAGCGTGATATGCGTACATCTTTTTAATAGTGTACTGGCAACACGATACAAAATACAAAACAACCAAACGAAACGTGAAGTCCTCGGTTAACAACACAAACCAACACGGAACAAGATCCCACAAATCACAAGTGCACAACAGGCTGCCTAAGTATGGTTCCCAATCAGAGACAACAAGCAACAGCTGATTCTCGTTGCCTCTGATTGAGAACCACCCCGGCCAACCTAGAAAACACATGAACTAGAAACTGAACATAGAACACAAAACATAGACCCTACACACCCTGGCTCAACATATAAGAGTCCCCAGAGCCAGGGCGTGACATTTCCACCGTGGTTGCACCAACGGAAACACCTAGACACCTACCCTGACACTCTCGTGACCACCCCGTGAGAACCCTCTGCGGCCATGAGAAGGTGGTGTTGTGGAGTGCTGGCCAAGAGAGACCTAATACCACAGGGAAAGCAGGAGACTCAATAATCGAAAAAGTAACCTGCTCACAATGAGTCTCTTGGGTGATCATGGTGACTGGTACAGTGACTTCCTTTACAAACCCGGACCCTAATGGTCGACTATCAAGTGCTCTGATGGGGAGTGGAATGGATAGGGGAACCAATGAAATGCCTTGACGGCGTGAGAATGCCCTGTCCATAAAGTTCCCTGCTGCGCCTGAATCGACTAGCGCCTTACACTGGGGAACTACCATGTGATCGGGAAAGTGGATAGGTAGGGTACAGTGCACAGCAGAGGGCTCTAAACGAGTGTGGGTGTTCGATACCTGGGGTGATGCGAGAGTGCCCTGCCTGCCGCCTCCAGGCCCAAAAGAGCGTTGACTACGACGTGTGGTGTACTGTCCCTTCGTGCCACCAGAGTGGCACTGTCGCTGTCGTCCTCCGCTCTCTCGGACGGTGGCTCCACCCAGCTCCATCAGCTCGGGATCCGAGTCGTCCGGGGTGGAAACGGGCAGACACCTACCCGGACGTCCTCTGGCTGCCAGCAGGTTGTCCAAACGGATGGCCATGTCCACCAGTTTCGTGTCCCAGCAGGCTAGCTCCCGTCGGACGTCCTCCCGCAGATGGCACCGGAAATGGTAGATCAGGGCCTGCTCGTTCCACCCGGACCCCGCTGCCAGAGTCCGAAACTCCAACGCAAAGTCCTGTGCGGTCCTCGTCCTCTGCCTCAGGTGGACCAGCCGCTCGCCCGCCTCTCGACCCTCGGGCGGGTGATCGATTCGCGTAGTCCTCCTTCGTTCCAAACCGCGTTGGCCCACTCCAGGGCTTTCCCCGAGAGGCAGGAAACAAGGACGGACACCTTCTCCCGCTCCGATGGCGCCGGCCTGATGCTGGAGAAGTAAAGCTCCAGTTGGAGGAGGAATCCTTGGCAGAGCGCCGCCGTCCCGTCGAACGCCCGTGGTCGGGATATCTGGATCCCTCTGGGTGCTGGGGTGTAGGTGGCTGGATCCGGTTGCCCAGCTGGTCTCGACAGATCGAGTCCTCTCCTCTCCACGACTCCAGGCATGCGCTCTTCTCCCGCTGACTCCATAGTGGGTGGGTGATTATGTGATGAGTGTGATAGAAGGAGTCAGGCGCAGGAGGGTAATCACCGAATGCAGAGTTTATTCCGTCGTACACAAATAGCGCTGGATAGCGACAAACGAAACAGGCACAGGGGAAAATCTACCCTGGCAATACAAGGTAACGGTAGCTCCAACAATAACAGGCACAGGGGAAATATCTACCCCGGCAATAACAATGTACGAGTAGCTCCACCGAGCTACACTACTCTCACAAATAAACAATCACCCACAAGGACAAGGGGGGCAGAGGGAACACTTATACACAGACTAATGAGGGGATAAGAACTAGGTGTGTGTAATTGACAAGACAAGACAAATGGAATGATGATATATGGAGCGGCAGTGGCTAGTAAGCCGGTAACGACGAACACCAAAGCCTGCCCGAACAAGGAGGGGAGGCAGCCTCGGCGGAAGTCGTGACAAGACCCAATCACGATCTCTTCAAAGTAAGCCTCTCCTCTCCTCTCCTCTCCTCTCCTCTCCTCTCCTCTCCTCTCCTCTCCTCTCCTCTCCTCTCCTCTCCTCTCCTCCTCCTCCTCATCAGGTCTAAATATGCCCCAGGCCACTTAGTATTGATGAGATCAATGGTAGGACCACGGCTGGACACACCATATTCATTACTCCTCTACCGCAGCTCGATACACCACCACTGCTTAAAACAATCAATGCATATAAAGGTAATAAACACCGGTACAGAATTCATTAGGAAGACACTGTTATTTAGAAGAACACTCAGTAGAACATAGACATTTCTCATTTCAACTGGTTTATGGTCTGTATGTGTTTTAGCATCAACATTAAGCCAACAGGAAGATGTTGCTTTCGTCGAAATATTTGTTTCCAGCTAAACAGACACATCAAAACCTCTCTCTGCCACAGTGTGTGTGTTGGTTGTCTTCTCCTCCAGGTCTGTAACTCACAGCGTGTGAGAGTCAGTGATAGGAAATCAATAAGTGATTAATATTAGTGGAGTGGGCAAGAGGCCAACTGTCAATCATGTGTCATAGAAGGAAATACAAGCAGCCTTGAGCCTTCACATGACATGACTGCATCGAACAGGAAGTGAACAGGCTGACACACAAACACAGGGTGTTCTGGGTAAGAAAAGGTCATGTAGCAGTAAAGATATAAAGTCATAATATCTGGTGGACTATGCTGACATGATGCCTTCAAATTAGAAGCGTAGAGTGGATTTTACAAATTGAGTTTTCCCCCAGATGAGTAGTGAGACAATAGGCAGTTTCTGTTTGTGACAGGCAGGGAGCCTTTAGGGTTGATGTCTAGCAGGAGAGCTGTCAGGCTGAGACAGCCTGGAGAAACAAACACAGCCGCCGATACGTCACACACAGCACGCACACACCAGCTCTCCAGTGGCTGGTTGGCTAATACAACTGGTTGTATACCTTAGGCTCCATCATGCCAGTATGACACTGCGGAACCTGACACTATGAGACTTGACTGACCTGACGTTCCAGGTAGGATTGTAAATCTAATTAGGCCCTTCCTTCTGCTGGGCTAATGAGAGCTAGAGGTCTGGTCCTCCTCATTCTAACAAGAGGTGTTATAGTCTGCCTTGATTATCCTCTGGATAATGCCTATAGACAGAGATAGAGATAATGCATGCACAGCATCATTGTCGAACCTGTTTTGGATCACATTAGTCTGTGAACTGCTCTATGTAATATACTGTAATTATACTTTTGCCTCTCCCAGTCTAAAGTGTGAGTAGTATATTCCCAGTATTGTGGTGTATTTCCGTCCAGTATAAAGTGTGTAGTATATTTCCAGTATTGTGGTGTATTTCTGTCCAGTATAAAGTGTGTAGTATATTCCCAGTATTATCTCAATCCAGTCTTAAAGTGATAGTTCATTCAAATTTCAAAATTACACATTGGTTTCCTTACCCTGTAAGCAGTCTATTTACAAGGTATAACAGCAATCCGTGCTTTGGTTTAGTTTCCCTGGCAATGGCTGGCACATTTTTACGATACTTTTGGATGATTTGGACATGATGTGTGAAAATTGCTCATATCGGTCCCATGACTTGAATTGGATTTGTGCCACAAATGCTAAAACGTAAGCATTTGGAAACAGTGCCAGAGAAACTAAACCAAAACATGGATTGCTGTCAATACTTGTCCCTAGACTGCTAACAGGGTAAGGAATTATGTAATTTTGTAATTTGGGTGCACTATCCCTTACACCAGCTACTGGGAAGACATCGAAACCCTGGGAATCATGTCCCTGGAGAGCAGACGGGAACAGATCTGCTTGACATTTGTTAAATCCCTGCAGAACTCCCAGTTTGCGGACTGGCACCCCCCAACCAGACAACAGGTTTCTGGATGGGCTACCCGCAACAGCCACAAACAGAACCCTCCCATGACACGCACAGGCCGCTGTCAGAATTCTCCAGTTCCATACTTCACTAAACTGATCAATGCATACTGTCACACCCTGATCTGTTTAATCTGTCTTTGTGATTGTCTCCACCCCCCTCCAGGTGTCGACCATCTTCCCCATTATCCCCAGTGTATTTATACCTGTGTCCTCTGTTTGTCTGTTGCCAGTTCGTTTTGTTTCGTCAAGCCTACCAGCGGTTTTCCCCTTGCTCCTGTCTTTTTCAAGTTCCTGTTTTCCCAGTTTTGACCATTCTGCCTGTCCTGAGCCTGCCTGCCATTCTGTACCTTTTGGACTCTGATCTGGATTACTGACCTCTGCCTGCCCTTGAACTGTCAGTTGCCTGCCCCCTGTTTTTGTAATAAACTTTTGTTACTTCGACACTGTCTGTGTCACACTCTGGCTCCAGGACTTGTGTATTTGAGCCAGGGTGTATGTTGTTTGTTGGGTTTTGGGTGTATTTTATGTTTGCAGGTCTGTCACGTTTATTTCTAGGTGAGGAGTTCTGTTGTGTCTATTTCTAGGTTGGTGTTGTGTTTCCTTGTTTGTATTCATTGACTCCCAATCGGAGGTAACGAGTGTCAGCTGTTCGGCTCGTTATCTCTGATTGGGAGCCATATTTAAGATGTAGGTTTTCTGGTGTTAGTTGTGGGTTATTGTTCCAAATGTTCCATGTTCCAGTGTATCTGTTTATTGGACTTCACGCATCGTCTTTGTTTGTTTTGTTTTTCGTGAGTACGTTAATTAATAAATCATGTTCACTCGCAACGCTGCGCTTTGGTCCGCTTCTTCATATGTAGACGATCGTGACAGAATAACCCACCAAAAGAGGACCAAGCAGCGTAACAAGCGGCAACAGGACCTACCTCCAACGGATTCATGGACATGGGAGGAGATACGGGCTGGAAAGGGTCCTTGGCCACAAATGGAGGAATATCACCGCCCTCGTGAAGAGCTGGAGGCGGCTGCAGCCGAGAGGAGGTGGTACGAGGAGGCAGCGCGGAGTCAAGGCTGGAAGCCCGTGGTTACTCCCCAAAAAATTTTTGGGGGGGGGCACATGGCTTGGGCGCCTGGGCAGCAGGAGGCTGCCACAGGTAGAGCTGGAGAGAAGGCATTCGGATTACGGGAGCCATTGGCGAGTGGAAAGGGGGAAGTTGTTGTGGCACGGCATGAGAGACTGAAGTGTGTTCCCAGTCTGGTCCGGTCCGTTCTTGATCCCCAGTTAAGGCCAGTGGTGGGTGTTCCCGGTACGGGCCGGTCTGTTCCTACTCCACGCACCAGGTCCACGATGTGCGTCGCCAGCCGGCCAGAGTCTGCCGTCTGTCCTAGGACGTCTGAACTGCCCGTCTGCCAAGCGCTGCATAAGCCGCCCGTCTGTACTGAGCCTGCAAAGCCGTCCGTCTGCCATGAGCCTGCAGAGCCGTCCGCCAGACAGAATCAGACACCTGCTATGGAATCAGCAGGAGCCGGCGCAGCCCATACTAGACTGGAAGCTCAGGTTCGGGACCAGAAAGAGCAGATCCTGCAGATGGGAGCCGCCCTGCTGGAGGTGATGACTGCTATCCGAGGCTGGGGTCCGCCTCCACCGCCAGCCTCCCAGCCAGCACCATCAGCCAGCCATGAGCAGCCAGATCTGTCAACCAGCCATGAGCAGCCAGACCCGTCAGCCAGCCATGAGCAGCCAGACCCGTCAGCCAGCCATGAGCAACCAGATCCGTCAGCCAGCCATGAGCAGCCAGATCCGTCAGCCAGCCATGAGCAGCCAGATCCGTCAGCCAGCCATGAGCAGCCAGACCCGTCAGCCAGCCATGAGCAGCCAGGTCCGTCAGCCAGCCATGAGCAGCCAGATCCGTCAGTCAGCCATGAGCAGCCAGATCCGTCAGTCAGCCATGAGCAGCCAGATCTGTCAGCCAGCCATGAGCAGCCAGACCCGTCAGCCAGCCATGAGCAGCCAGATCCGTCAGCCAGCCATGAGCAGCCAGACCCGTCAGCCAGCCATGAGCAGCCAGACCCGTCAGCCAGCCATGAGCAGCCAGATCCGTCAGCCAGCCATGAGCAGCCAGATCCGTCAGCCAGCCATGAGCAGCCAGATCCGTCAGTCAGCCATGAGCAGCCAGATCCGTCGGCCAGCCAGGATCCGCCAGAGCCGTCCAGCCAGGATCAGCCAGAGCCGGCCAGCCAGGATCCGCCAGAGCCGGTCAGCCCGGATTCGCCAGAGCCGTCCCGCCAGGATCCGCCAGAGCCGTCCAGCCAGGATCAGCCAGAGCCGGCCAGCCAGGATCCGCCAGAGCCGGTCAGCCCGGATCCGCCAGAGCCGTCCCGCCAGGATCCGCCAGAGTCGTCCAGCCTGGATCCGCCAGAGCCGTCCCGCCAGGATCCGCCAGAGTCGTCCCGCCAGGATCCGCCAGAGCCGTCCCGCCAGGATCCGCCAGAGCCAGCCAGCCAGGATCCGCCATCTAGTCAGGTACTGCCCCTTAGCCCGGTGCTGCCCCTT